>NC_137694.1:28404689-28793305 GCF_964034855.1 Anser brachyrhynchus | reverse complement strand
TATTTCAGGCTATAGGAAAGTAGACTTTTTCTAACAACTGCTTTTACTGCTTTCTTCATGATTATTCAAAATCTGAGTTTCACACATACTTTTGTGTTCTACTTTTATCTTTTTTCTTTGCATCCTTGTCCTTTTCCAGATTTATGGAATCAGGACTTATCAATAAAATTAAAATAAAAAGTCTTTCTGACCCTCAGACACTATTGTTCTCTGTGCTGCTAGAAATTCAAAGATGTTTACTTATACTGGAAATAATTTTCTTATTAATTTCAAATTGACAAATATTATGCTTTGCCATTTGTCATATATCTGCACCTGACAATGTGCTGTTCTTCAGATGAAAAACCTCCCTTCTTCCTCAGTATTTATTCCTTTTAGTTTCTCCCTAGCTCAGGTTCAGACAGAATCTTTTAAAGGTTGACCTTTTCCACTAGATGGCACATGGGGCCATGTGAGTGGCAGGAAATAAGCATGTTGCTGGACCATGATTTAAACTGCGTATGATGCTTAAACAAGAAATAATCAGTTTAAGAGCAATATATGTCTTAACTACTGCTAATTGGAGTATCTGCATTGGCTTTACTACTACAAACCAGCAATGAACTTTAATAGCCAAAACTTAATGCATACTGTACATAAAATTGTTTTCTAAACTTCCTATCCTGGAAATGGATAACTCCTGTGTTTAATATGAAAAATGTCCCATATATTATATCCTAATATCTTATTAATCTTATTTCTTTAGAGACCATTAATAAGAAGATTAGAGCATCAGATAGAATTGTACCCAGCTACCATATCAAAATGCTAGTAAAGGAGTGTGCAGACACAGTGCAATGGATAAAAAGACACAGACGGCTATTTGGTGAAAAGAAATAAAAATGAAGCACATCACCAATTCTTTGGAGATCTGGTATCACTTTTAAATTGGCCTGAATTATGGTCCTTCCTTTTTGTTCTTTCAGCGTCTTCAGAAATAATTACTGAAGCCTATACTTCATCAGAAATTCTAAGCCAAAATTTGTATATCCTTCTTTGCTGCCAGAGGACTAGTTTTCCAACAACCTTTGACTGCCCATCTGCTGTTGCAAGAGGCTGTTATTCAAGCTTATTTGTTAGAGTAATTTTAAAAAGCTTGCCCAACATGGAGGGTGAGAACCTCAAGATAACACTTATGGGTTAATCTCAAGCCTGTCATTTATCTGGGGGGGCACAGAAATCACCCCTGTAAAGACCCTCTTGTTGCTTTAATTGCTCAGATTACATTTGGCTTATACCAAATATAGTGACTTCTGTCTTTCATTTCTTGTCTCGGGCCAGGGTGGAATTGCTGGTAGCTGGGAAGCCCTCCAGCTCACCGAATAAAGTCCATGACTGCATTCCACAGGGTCCATGGCACTTACCCAGGTCCTCCCAACTGACATTTTCCCTGTATGGAAAATCCTTTAAGAGATTTACACTTAAAGGCCTGCATGCAACTGGTGCAATCACACAACATTTGTTGCCATTAGAGTGATTTCTGGCTCTTTTTTGTCCTGAAGTGAACTCCAAGCTCTCTAAAAATAGGCTTTTATTATTTTTTTTATATTTTTTATTATCACACTGACCATTGTGTCATTTATGACTTTTGCAGTTATCAAGACTCTAGAATACTCATTATCAAAAACTGGCACAAACCAAACCACCCTAGTGCTATCTTTCTTTCTTTGGCTGTTAGCCCAGGGTAATGAAAACCTAGAGTAAGTATGACTTTTATCTAAGCTACAAATCTGAGCTACAAAGGAGATGACAATTTTCAAGGCAACATCTTTCCATGAGAAATGCTGTTATTTTTTCCCCCAAAGGAAAGAGCTGACAGAAGTGGTCAACAAGATGTTTGATTTCAAATACTGTGCAGAAACAAAGATTCATGGCACAGAAAATGTGTGTTCATGCCAGCCCTTCCCACATAAAAAGTGGGAATTAGATAGGCTGGATCTTTTAAGTGGTCTCTAGAATTCATCTACAGAACAGACTATTGCAGTTGCCCACCTTTTTGATAGGAAGGCAAAGTCATAAGTTTTGCTCTAGGAACACAACATGAAACATCTGAATACAGCGTGGTCATTTCCTGAGGACAGTACCTAAGGAAGATCTCCAGATCCTACCACTCCCCAGTGCCTACTGTGCCTCATCTAACCCTCAATCATGTGTCCCTATAGTTGGCCACATCAGCTATTACTGAGCTTTTCCTGCCTAAAAACTCTAGATGGATATCCAGGGCCAAAAGGTATGGGCCTGAAGAACATCAACATTAGCAACACTCTTCTTCATCACAAAGAAAAGGTACACCTGGAAGCTGCATGAACAGGAGTGGAAATATCACATTTGCTGGGCAGTAGTGCTTTATGAACAACCATCCATTTTTGTGCCGCACAACAGTGTGACCTCAGTTTACCTGTTCTGAATATATATATACATATATATGTTCTATGACAAAGTACATAAACCAAAGCTGCGAAAGACATGGAAGAAAAACACTGATAGAATTGAAATTGTTGACATGGCAGTACTTAATTAACTCAAGAGAAAAACACCATCATGATTTAAAATATAATCTGAGCTAAAAATCAGAAAACCTGGAGATCCCAGAAAGATGAAGAAACAACCTATCCAACTTCTCTTACCTGACTGGTGACTGCTTGGCTGGGAGGCAGTCTAACTCCTGGGTGTCTGCATTGGGATAGTGAGCATGCTAATGCTTAGCCTAATAGCATGTGAATCATATCTATCTACAACTCGTCTTCATATTACCCAGCAAAAAAAAATTGCTCACTACTCTTCGATTTTGCATAGTACCACTTCCATGATAAAAGGTATCAAATCAAAAGTGATCCAGTACATAAGGGGTTACAAGAGGGAGGAGAGAAGGTTTACATGACCATAAACTCTTGTTTTTGTTCATTGCTTCATAATGGGTGGTCCTTGTTTTTTGTGTGTTTTTGTTGTTGTTGTTGTTTGTTTTTGTTTGTTGTTGTGGTGGTGTTTTTTTGGTGTGTATTTTTTTGGTGGTGGTAGTGTTTTTTTGTTTGTTTGTATGTTTTATTTTGTTTTTAATGAAAGGACATTTTAAGGACACTATGGGCCAACAGTCTTCTCTTAAAACTAGCTATCAGTTTTGGGGTACAACGGGACACTAAACCTCTTACCTTCATTAGGTCTGCATGGTAGTACCTTGGAGCTATTCTTATTTCCATCCACAAGACCAGCATCTAAAAGTAAAATACCTTAAAGTGTCAGATCCTTCACACCAACTGCTGTTCTCAACACTTGTGCTCCTGTTGGACAGCTCCTACTTGCTAATGTAATCACAGCTTTTATCTCTGTACTTGAACCAGTACCAGAGAGGACTTTATTTCTGTTTCTGGCCACTTATACCACATCCCATTCTGTCACCACTGTCTTCAATTATTAGATACATACTCCACACAGCTTCCTGTCTTACTGCTTAAGTATTCTGCTCAGATCCAAGTTAGAAGAAATGAAGTATATACTCTGTATTTCATTCTCTAGTGGTAAGATCCTCACCAATGGAAAAAAGACATTCAATTCAATTATATCTGTGTCCAGTGTATGCCAATAGTCTTTATATGCTCACATATACAGGTTTTCCACTTGCCAAATCGTCTTGTTATTTTTTGATTCAATGGACTCTGGAAAAAAAATCCTTATTTTACAGTCCTCATTTCCCCATAAAAATGGGTCGAATGCAGGTTCTTTCTTGATAGAAATATCTGCTCATTCTTGGCAGACTGGTAACTTCTTTCTCAGATAGAGGGAAAAATATGATGGGAAAATACAGGGCGGTTCAGTGGATTCTGACTCTGGGAAGGTGAAGCCTGTAAGGACTTGGGCAGGCCAAATCTATGAACAGTTTCTTGCTTTGCCAGTTTCTTGCTTGGCACCTTAGAATGTGCTTAGCATGTCTGGTGGTGAGGGGAAAAGCAAACAAACAAATAAACAAACAAAAAGAAACAAGCAAAGGCTGTGCAGAAGCACAGAGAGAGAAAATATATATATATATATATATATATATATTCTCTACTTCCCATCAAGCAATGTTTGACCACGTCCCAGGAAGCAGTACCTCAATACTTGTAGATGCTGTTTGGGAGGACAGACGTCTTCATCACAAAAGCCCCCTGCTCTCCTTCCCCTCTCCCACATTTTATTGCTGAGTGTGACAACATATGGTATGGAATATCCCTTTGGTTGGTTTCGGTCAGCAGTCCCAGTGATGTCCCCTCCCCACCTCTTGCCCACCCCCAGCCTGCTGGCTCTGGGGGATTTGGAGGGAGTCCTGATGCGGTGCCAGCGCTGCTCAGCAATAGATAAAGCACTGGTGTGATACCAACGATGTTCTAGCTACAAGTGCAGAGCACAGCACTGTATAGGCTGCTACAGGGAAAGTTAACTCCATCCCAGCCAGACCCAGTACACGTCCCATGAAAAGAAGTGTAAGGCAGAGACTCCAGAGAAACAAGACCTGACTTAAGGCAGAGCAACAGCAAAGTACCAGGAGCTGAGGGAAGGAGGGAGATAGTAGAAGAGGAGAGGACAGAGCAAACATTGTTCTCAAATCAAAACACTACAAGCATCTCTCACAAAGGAGTTGTTATCATCCACACAGTTTCAACTCAGCTAACCATCTAGTTCTGTTACTGGCAAAAAAAAAAAAAAAAAAAAAAAAAAGCCTTGAGCTTTCTCTGCTTATAAGGTGTCTGTCTCAAAAGGCAGTCTGGAAGAGACAGCCAGAAAAGAGGATCAGGAGTAATCGAAACCAGAGGCTCCACCACAGAAGTTCTGTATTTTCTAACACACACCTGTTACTGTCCAGCCCTGTAGGAACACCTTGAACCCACCTTCCACAGCTCTGGGCATTAGCCCCTGCAACAATGGCTTAATCAGAACTGTATGTGCCAGTACTCGTTTGCTTAAAGAGACATACCTCTTCATCATTGTTAAATGGGGACACTCAAATGTTAGCCTGACAGCGTGATTACATGTAGTGAACACAAATTCATAACATTCCTGGATTGTCCCTGCAGGCCAAATATATTGAGAAGGAGACAATAGCAAGATGTAATCATAAAGGACCTAACAGGATACCTTTGAACAAGACAAACAATAGTGTACTACTGTATTTTCAGTTGCCCCAGCAGGAGTGGAATAAATAAATAAATAAACAAACTAAAAATCAGTTCCTGCTACTGATGGTAGACGCTGCAAATGAATTAGCTGCAGTTTGTAATCATCTGTGTAAACAACCGCCAAAAAGATCTAATGAAACTGGCATGAGCCCATTTGTAGTTCAAACTCCAGTAGTAAAATATATCAACAAATTAAACATTCCCACACTAGGTATGGTAGAACAGTTTGTTAAAAATGATCCTGGAAATCAGATAAAATTGCATATTGCTGGAACTGGAACTGTTCTTGCTTTTTTCTAGGTGTTAAAAGAAATGCAAAACTTGATAAGCACAAAACATGGATAACTTAGGAGCATTAATATATGCCTAGACAACTGCAGCTTCTGACATTCATTTAGTCATATTAATTATCAGTGGAATAGTTAATAAAAAGCAATGTAAAAGAGCCACTTTAAGAAGTCAAACACTGCTTACTCAGCATATCCCAAATATTGCTTTGTGAGCATGAATGAAACCTGACCAGGGAAGTTAGGGTTTTATTTTTATCTGTGACTGCTCAGTCACTGTTTCAGCGGAGTCAGACTAACTGCAGTGTCACAGGTCTGCAGAAAGCTCATTAGCAGATTCAGGATGCTTTTCTTCCTGGAAAATTACCTTTAAACCAAAAATGGCCAAGTAAAATGGTGTATATTTTGGTATACTTTTTATGTGATACAGACAGATTTTCCACACGAAACATGCCTCGTTTCTTAGAATTTTATTTAATTTTCATGGAGTACAAGAGACAGCCAGCCAGTCTTTTGCCTAAGGAGACCAAGGGTTGCAAGGACTGCATAGAGAGCAGTGATGTTCCTACTTACACAGGGAGCCTCAGCTACCATATTTACGACTGGATCCTAGAGCTTCTCAAATTCTTAACGTACACCAAGAGCCCAACAGCCCAGAAAGACACAGTAGCAGCTCAAATGCACAGAAAATGTAGGCATCACTTTCATAGTGGTTTTCTTTCTCTGGTTGTTTCCAGTTTCCTCTCGGTACCCTGTAAGTTGTGGTAGCCAGTTTCCATATTTTCTTTAAGGGGAAAACAAACAAATAAAAAAAAGCAATGTCATGAAAGACACAAGGTTAACTATTTTCATCCCTTTCAGGTAGGATGCATATAGGTCAGGTTTTGCATGAAAATGTTCAAAATTTTGAAATTTCCTGAAAACAGACATGCAAAATTCCATCACTAGAAATTTAAAATTCTGTTTTTTTTTTATTATTATTGTTATTTTATTTTTATTCCTTTCTAATCTGATAGACAATGTGTTAAGAAAGGCCATGAACTACATTATTTATGGGTTAAAAATTGATCTTACAGGTTTCATAGTCCTGTTAAAACTGTAACAACACTGTTCTACAGCTTAAAGTTTCTTGATTGTATGAAAGTATGTCATAATTTGTTATAAAGATCCTTTACAAGACCATGAAGTCGTAAGTACACCTGGGCTAAGGAAGTTCTCCTCTGTTAAAGCTTTTGCCTGCTAAAACACCTGGAAGTGAATATTTGTCTATAATTTCCTCAGTTTGAGTGCTGATGAGTCCTGAGAGGTTCCACTGGAAATATTGTCCTCAGATGTTCAGGGTGTGAATTCTCCTTTCAAATTTGCATGGCAGTTGTTGCCTGTCACAGATGGAAGTGCAAATTTATGTTCCTTGTTTGCTCCAAGAACCTCATGTTAGTAAATACAGCAAAATACAAAGGAAATATAAACAGCAGTATGACAAATACAAAGGCATATTCTCCTATCTAGCTTCTCACATATATGAGGTGATTTTTGCTTGCTTGATGTTAGGCTTCCTGACTGTTTTCCAGGTTGTTGACCTTGAGAGTTTGCAAGGACTCTGCTTGACACATTTCCTTAGTATTAACTTGATTTCCATTTTTGTCTCTCCTTTTCTCTCTGCATATTTCTTTTATTCAGTGAATTTAACATGAATCATGGAAATATAACTAAAATGGTGAATAAGATTTTTATGTATTTGGGTAGAAATTTCATCTAAAATTATACAGCAAATGAGCACAAATTTTATTATTATTTATATTGGTGTAGCAGAGAGGACTGCTACACTTGAACGGATTAAGCTAGTCTCCCTGAGTTAACAGCATGGTTACTGGAAAAAGAGAAACTCTTCTGGAAAGTGATTCAGAGCAAGAGCCTAGCTTAACTACTCTCTACACCTCCTGAAGGAAAGTATTTCTCTCCACTGAAGAGCAGTTAGACTGACTTTGTGAATGCTTCTACCTTACGCTATTTATTGTAGCTTCAGAGTGCTGGAAGTGGTCCAGCCCTGCAGGCATGCTGGAGCATCCCTGGGCTCCTGCAAATATCACCCACTTTCAAGAAGAAGAGCAAAGAACTGAGCAACCCTTCTGCCTGTTAAAACATATGGATAGTACAGCAGGAATTCCCAGCAGGATGGATCTGACCCTTTCAGAGCTCATGTGTACAGGCAGATCAGTCTGGTGGGCCCAGAACTTAGCAGAAAAGGAGAGTTCTTATAACCTTTCCTTCTTTTTCCATGGCTCCTGAAATTTTACAACCTAGGATATGGGATCCCTAATGATGTTTTACAAGTTCACTTCAAAAAAATATTAAACCTTCTGACAGTAAGCATTGTTATGATAAATTGTTTTTGTCATATTATAAATTGTTTTTGTATTACGATAAATTTCCTTATATTATAAAACATACTACTACACCACAAGAATGTTCAGTGGCCCTGATGAACAGCAGATCATATGGTTTTACAAAATAATAATTATAATAAAACAATACAGAAATATTTCAAGATATGTTTTCAGATTATTTAAAAAGCAATTGCTTATTGTATTAGAAAACTTCCACCACTGTAGCAGAGAATGCCAAAGGAACAGTTGGATGGCTTCATCTGAAGGACCAATAAAACTGTGCAGCAATAACTGTATGTATAGCAATAGCAATATGTTATAATATTGCAGTGTGGATGTTTTGCTGCCTATCTGCAACAGTGCTGTCAGTAAACCTACAGTACCCAGGAGCAACAACTCTAGTGATGTGCAGATGATGTGTTTTTTCTCACATGGCCAGTAACAAAACACCTCAAGATAAAACTCACACATAATTATGGGAAGATATGCCACTGTGAAAACTGTTGGTCTGATAACCATGAGACATGGCAATTTGTATTCTCATCAGTGAGACGACCATAACTGTCTCTACTCCCAAATCATTTATTTATTATATCTAAAAATTCCAAGAGGGTAATTAAACTTGCAAATAACTCCACAATCTTCTCTGTATTAATTACAACATTATCTCTGTTCTTATATATATGTATATGTTATGAATACACATATAATAAATTAGAATTTATAGTGAATTGTGCATAGGATTAGACTAGAGGGACCCACAGAGGAGAAGGAACTGGTGAGTCACCATTTTGAGTCACTTATTCTATGAGGTGACAAAATCCTGCAGAACAGTGGGGGCAGCTCTCAGATCTGGGGTGAAATTCTTGATAGATGTCGATTAGATTTTGAAGAAGGCAGTTACCTTAGGACCTGCAGGATCCCCTCTGGACTTGCACACTGTCTGGAGGGCTAAATCACCCAGTGTATCTATTGTGACATTGGTGGAGGATGGGTCCTAACCGCTAATTTCAAACTACACCGTCCATAAGTCTAATACTTTAGACTTCTTTCTTAGCTTTGTCAGAGATCCTGTCACTTCCTTTGTCATATAAATCTAACTGAGGTCTCCAGTGTTTACATACTGCTAAGCAAGCAAAGAAATCTGAACATACATCTTCAAACAATCTGATAATATGAAATCTGATGGATTATGGAAAATAGTACTTGTGGAAGACACAAGAAGATGAGGAAGATTTCTCAAAAAAAAAAAAAAGAAAGACAAGAACAGTGAGTAATATCTTTGTCAATAGCTACTGGGCACATAACAAATTAAGTGAGTCTGCTTGCAGTTTAAGATCAGCTCTGAGAATTTAAATGAGTTTTGCTCAGAAAATGTGAACCTGCCTGAAAATGTTTTCATTTTTTCAAATTCACAGATCAAAAATTTTCACTGAATGGGCTGTTTGCCTTCTCTAGAACCCAAGTCTTCTGGGTCACTAGGCGTGTTGCATGCTATGGCTTCCAAGGTCTAGGATAAAGTTACAAATATCTTAGAAAAATAGAAAGGGCAGAGTGTTTATGACCCTCCCTCATGCCTTTTTTCAAATGTACATGCTGCACATCCAACGTCATCCAATCAACCCTCTCTTGAAATGAAAAGCTGGAGGGATCAGCAAGCAAGTTCAAGGGGAACTCAAGAAGAAAAGAGAATAAAAAATGGGCCAAGTGTAATATCAAATACCATAAAAACTCTGTCTTCAGATACATATTGGGGGTGGCTGCAGCTGAGTCACTGGCTCTTCGCTACCTCAGTGGGGGTCCCACTGCACCCTGTTTTCCCCCCCACACACACACACAAACAGCTGTGTACTTCTACTAGCCCCAGCCAATGCTCATCTGATGGCATGATAAACCAGTTTAATTCAATAAGACATCAGAAAAGAAATCCTGCCAAAAAAAAAGGGGGGGGGGGGGGGGGGGGAAGAGACAGACAGAGACATAAGAAAGAAAAAAAATAGCATTTTTTGACGGGTTAGTAGATTGACCCAGCTTACCGTGTGATCAGATGAGTACCACAGTGATGCAAAGGAGGAAAAGATCAAGCAGCTGGGAGCAGAGGCAAGGGGAGGAAGAACAGAGTAGGCGGGAGAGGGACTTACACCTGCTGCTTTTACTGGAAGCAAGCCATTAGTTTAGTTTAGATGCAACACAAAACCTGGGTATATATACCCTAAGTGTCGCTGCTACATAAGAACGGCATTCAAGGCACCTCCTGAAGTGAATGAGCAATGTATGCTTCACAAAGGCAGTTTTTCAAGCCTTCTGCTGATTCAAATGGACATCACCACACCAAATCCTATTAATAGATTATTTATAGATCCATGAGCACCAAGTGGTGCTCAGCACAGTAAGAACTACTGGAAAGGAGGGAAGAGAAGGAAAAGATTATTGTTATTCTCTGCACACCTAAACAGGAGACATGACCCTGTGTCTGAGAAACCCTGTTCTAAAAGTATATATATATACATATACATATACATGTATTTAGGATTTTTTTTTTCTGCTGACAGATAATTATCCTGTGGAAAACCCTTGTTTTATATCATATAGGGACTATGCCTAAGGATAGTGATGTCAGATCACAATGGCTCTTGCTGTTATTCCCTTTCAGATCAGTAGACAAAGTAAAGCTTGGAGACTGTAAACAGTGAAGTCAATGTAAGTCTGTACCTTCTAAGTTTAAAGGACCAGCCCATATGTCTTACAGGACAGGAAGTGGTATCATGATGAGGATGCCACAGGGAACAAATATGAAGTGTAAGCCTGGTGGCATAGGCTGGATTTGATGTAACCTACAGGATCACTGTAATTGGTGATGTTACGTGTATTTCTTCCTCATAATACATTTGAAAACTTTGTTTTCTTTTAGAAGAGAAAAGAATACAGAGGGATGAGGGAAGGGCCAGACTACATAACTGTAGTATACTTATTATAAATGTAGAGTTTTACAAGTTTTAAAATAGCTCTATGATAAAGAAAAGGAAATAGTTATACCTTTTTTTTTTGTACAAAGTATTTATTAAAAAATACAAAAATACAAATTATTCTGAATGTAAAACATCGCATTTGTGTTCAGGTCTGCACCTAACCTGACAAACCCTTGACTGAACACTAACAACCCACAATGATTGAAAATTTGGATACCTGTAGTAATAAAATAAACTTCTGATTTTTTATAAGTTATATGGTGTACAGGAATTTGGGGTTAGACCCTCAAAATGGACAAAGGGGCCATTGAGTGCTGAAACGCCAAGCTGCTGTGTATCCTGCCTCGTAGCAACCTGTTAGGTTCCAGGTTCGTATGGCACATAGGAAAGGTAAGCTGGTAAAAATGAAATAACCCACAGTCAACAAGCAGGCTGGGAGCTGTGCAAATTGCCCAGCTGCAAATGCTGATTTAAATCAATATTCATTGACCCATATGACAGTAACTTGATAATACAGTGTCTGGGAATACAACTGAGGTCTGTGTGCTAATTAACAGCTATTTTACATGGACACTTGTAATACTGGTAGATGCTCAAGGTCTCCACTCCAGGATACCCAACTGCCTGGGAGCCCTGAAAAGATGGGATGGAGAAGGGACTTCTGTCACTGACCTTCAAGCAAATGACTACATAACTTGCATTATTTACTTTGAAAATATTGAGTCATTTTATCTTTCATTTATATTAGTCCAGTCTTCTATATTCAAGTTTAATCATAACTTGTCAGTGTAACCCGGAGGAACTCAAACACAGTGTTTTTCAAAGCCACCATTCATGACACCATGTTAACATAAACTCAAGCTCAGCACAGCCTTTTCATTGTCTTCTTTGTTGCTTTGGTGCTAATCTCCACCTTCTACATCTTATCAAACAACTTCTGCATAACACAGTGTTAAATTTATGACCACTTCTTATATGAGATCCATCACATTTCATTTGTTTATAAAATCTGTTATATGATCAAAGTAAGATGCTAGTCTTTTCTATTGTGATCATCCAGGAAAATCCAATTTGCCTCATATTGCACTTTCTGTTTGTACACACATTATTAATTATCAATATTTGTTCTTTTATCCTAGTAGTATGTAAACATAAAATCAATATAAGATTTCTTCAGATATTAGATTTTTTTTTATTTTTAATTTTTTGGTGAAGTACAGTATGTGCTGCTCTGCAACCAAGCAGTAGCCATGTAGGTTTATTTAGAATATGTGTTATTAACTGTTTCATTTATCATCTCTTCAGAACTATAAGGAGTTACTCAATCCTTGCATCAAAGGAGTGTTAACTATTGTTGTAAATACTTTCATCATGTTTTGGGCAATCTGTTCTCCAAATCCTCATCCTCGTTGCCAGTCTTGTTTTTTCCCCTCTTTCTACACTCTTATTTTTACCAAAATGCACTGACTAGCATAGTATGACATAACTAAACACTGCCTTCTTTAGCTGTATTTTTTCTCCATTCAGTACCTGGAAATTCTAGAGCACCCCATAGTTACACAGGGTTTCTCGCTGGAAATTCTGGTACTCTTCTTTTTTTCTTTTTTTATAACATTCTGAATATTCCTAACCATGTTCAAACACTACTCTGAGTTGATTCCCATGGTTACTCATGAGAAGGGTTTTTTCCATCTTACGCTTTTCCTTACTTAAAAATATTTAGATTCAATAAAATTCTGTATTATATTTTATCTCTTTTTGTTTCTTTACAATCTTTTATATCATGACTTTAACCAAAAATCCTAAAATCTATATTATATTAACAAATAAAAATCAAACTATCACAGGTACAAACTAGCACTGTACCATGTATTTATTACAAGTTAATGGAAAATTTTTCATGGTGTGCCAGTTTTCTTATATCTCCATGACTTTGTCAGTTACAGCCAGAGAGATTTGTTGGTGTTTTACCTCACTCAAGCTGCACTTCTCCTTGTTTCTCCACTGCTGAGTCATTGTGCTGTTAATGCTTAGTCTCAAGCCAAAATTCTGTCTGTTCATCATAAACTTATTTTGTTTCATGAATTAACTGGTAAATAGGGTTCTTTCAGTGAATATAACTGTCTCACAATGTGAATGTAAGTGGAGAAGCCTGGTAGAACCATTCAGCTTTGAAATATATTCACTGTTTCTGGGGGAAAAAATCAGCAATAAAACTAGATTGGTCTTTCTCTACTGTTCATTTGGTATTAAAACCATGCTCCTATCTGTCCCTAAATGTCAGAGACAGAAACTAATGAACACATGAATAAATTACAAAATCACACACTTTATTTTATGCTCTCCCACTGTACCATTTTGAATTAGAAACAAACTTCATATCATTAACCTATTTCATTTTGTAAAATTAGTTCTCTAACACAGAAAACGTTAAGGAAATATTTCTTAAATTTTCAAAACTAATTTCCAAGCTAATATGAAAGTTATTACTTGAAGCTTAATATTATCATATGTACCTGTAAAGGTTGGTCAATTACAAGTTACCCATAAACCCTTTTTTGTTATTTTAACATCATAAATAGTAATCTGGCATTAAATATTTGTGATCTGGGCCAGTAACCTTTTTCTGTCTCATAGGACTTTTTTTAATTAAACTATATCTTTGTCCCATGTCTATAATCCTCTCTTTGACATTTTATATACAAGACACCTTGCTGCAAAAAGGTCAAGCAGTACAGTTATAAATGGAAAAGAGATTAAAAGTATTCTCAAGCCACAGTGATCTAAAAGAGAGTTAAATATGGAGTGTTCTTCACAGGCTTCCTTAGATGAGTTAAGAGGAAACCCTGTTGGCAGATTTTTATTATAAGAGCAGCAAAGCAAATGAAAATTATTTGACAAGAAAAAAAAAAAAAGAATAATGCACAATTTTAATTTGCATATTGGAATAATTATTTCTAAAAGAATCCTATGGGGTTTTCTCCCCATAAAACTTTTATGTAGACCAATGAGAAACGTGGCTTATATGTTTATATAATTTTTCCTTCTAACACACTTTCATTATAAGAATAACAAACCAAACAACTGCAGTAACATCTTGCTATGTTTAATTGCTTCTTCTTCTTCCTCTTCTTCTTCTTCTTTCTCTTCTTCTTCTTCTTCTTCTTCTTCTTCTTCTTCTTCTTCTTCTTCTTGTTTTTCCTTTTTTTTTTTTTTTCCTGCAAAAGAAACATAATGGAAATAAAGCACTTCTTCCTGAAAAATTTATGATAAATTCAGGAATGGGAAATAGCAAGAGAGATTACAGGAGCTGGTGTAAGTCAGTAAGGGTAGTTATAAAGTACTGTAAGTAAACATATCCATAGTACAAGTGACTGGCTTCTTTATTTTCACCAGAACATTAAGCAGAAACTGAAGGAACATTTTTTCCCTAATATTCTCCAGCTGGCATATTACGACCTCAACTTGCTCAATCTATGCCACACTGGAATAGTTTTAATAGTGTACATGGGTAGAACTAAACAATACATTACTTGTAATGTCTTAAGTAACCTAGCAAAGCATGGTACCCAATTGCTGAAATGCTGTTGTGTATCTTTTAGGGTCTACTTTGTTATCCCCAAGAGGCCAAACCTTGATCTGAAAACTCTTTACTGCTAATTTCTATCTATCAATTTTGTACAGTCCAGTGAAAGAAGGATGTTTTATTCTAACTCTGTCATCAGAACGTCTGTTGTTTGGATGCAAATGACAGAGACAGCATGCTTTACAATGACCCCAGTTCTCCATTTCACTTTCTGATGATCTGTAAGTATGTGTGTTTTCAAATGGTACACTGCTTGACTTCAGTACTAAAGAGGGTTTTTTTTACACTATCTACTTAAGACCGTCTCAGTTATCTGACTTAGGTGTGACACAGAACACCTAAATTCAGGAGCTGAGCTCCCTGTAGTCTCTGCAAAGAGAGACAGACTCCTCCAGACAGTTATTCAGTGTGCCTAAATTAATTAAGTTAAGGTGAGGATATCCAAAAGATCTCAGTGCAGCCATAGTATTTGCAGGAACAAAAACAAAAACAAAAAAAAAAAAAAACAAACAACAGAGTCAATACAGTTGTATTACAGACCTAAATTTACATGAGAGTTCTAGGATTCAAAATCTTAAACATAAAATGATCTTAATCCTGTTGTTTCTTTTTTTTTTTTTCCTTTCTGCCATTTTAATCTTTGTCTGTCCTAAATAAAAGGTTGCTTACTGTTTCCAATTTCTTTCAGCTGCTAGGAGGTTGTATAAAGCAACCGAACTGTTGGTATCCAACAAATCCAGCGTCTGTGCAAAGAAATTAGACACCCTGTTTGTAGAACGTCATATCTGACAGGACTAGATTAGCAGCCCTGAGCTTGTTGACTCAGTCTTATTAGATTTGTGTGCTAATGAAATAAACATTCAAAAGAGAATCCATAGCAATTTATAAGGTTCAAACTTGCTAGCAGTGCAAAGGCAAACTGTAACAAATATGTGAAGCTCAACTATACATTAATGTGAAGAAGTAGCACGATAAACACACACATTCAGTTCCAGCTTCATTACGCATGTGAAGACGTATCTGCTTATTTGTGTACAGAGCTTTCTGTTGCCTTTTCAGCTGTTCAGAATAAAAGCAAGCTTGTGATGGTCACATTCCACATATCTCTAAGGCAGCTTTCACTAGATGAAGGATCTCCATTACAAAGGGATTACTTCAGAGCTTGGGATTTGAGCTTGGCATGCTATGAGACCCCACACCTCTCCACCCCCATTTCATCTCTTTATCACTTAACATGATCTGGCAATCCTGTAACTCATGATTTTAAGCAGCTTCCACAAAACATCATACATTAAAACAAACACTATTAATTATTTTTGTATTATTCAACGTATGTTTCCACTAGAAAAGAGAAGTCTATTTTAACCATATTTTTGACATTGCAATGGACCAGAATTGTTTTAAACCAATAGGTCCATCCACCTGAGAACAGGCTGAGAACAGTTTGACTGAAGTCAACTGGAGACAGTGTTAGGAAGTAGAAGTGTATGGCTGGGACCAAGGAGGAAGGAGACAGCATTCTACTGAATTGGCTCAATGGTGACACACGTCTTTTCCCTTTAACTTTCTCCTGCTCATGGTTCAGCTGCATAAACATAATTCTGTGTTGGTATTTCTGACACATAAGGAGTCTCACCTGTCCTCTATCTTCCACTCCTAAAGGTCTCAGATCTGTGTCATGTCTGCCAGCCGCATATAGATGTCTCAGATATCCATGGGGTATCTCAAATGGCACTCTGTTTAGGCAAATGTGTTGAATCCCATGGTTTATTACTGGGGTTTAGGTACACAGACCGTGCATCAACAGCTACATATAGATAACTACTTCCAGGCACCTCAATCTCAATCTGAATCCCATCCTGAAAGCTCAGCTTATTTCTTAAACATAGGTGTCTACTATCATTTTGGCGGTCACAGAGTATCTCAGATATCTAGCATAGGATGCGTGAAAGAGACCTGTGGCCTCTTTCAGTAACAGCTTGAGGCAGAGCAAATTACAACAGGATGTAGCATTAGAGATAACATTAGGTGCTAATATTTAGGTGAGTCAAGTCCTGGGCAGTTCAGTTACAAAAAGGTTGTCTGAAAGAAATTGTCCCAGTATATAGCAGCCTACACACATTTCTCAAGCTTTTCTTTTTCTTCTTCATTTTTTTAATTAAATATTTTGGGTGTCTCTTTCCCTGAGCTCCATGCCCTCATATGAATGAATGTCCCCAGTTTTCCAGTCTGCATCAAATTCCTGCAGCACCAGCCTGCAGACCCTCATCTCCCTTTGGAATTATGTAATGCAAATCTATCTGTTGGTGAGCTGTGGCCAATGAGCTGGCAGGAAAACACCTTTCCACCTCAGAATCTAGGAAATCTGGCCCTCTCCTTTTTTGTTTGTGGTCTTTGAAAGGAAACATTCTGCTGTCACAGGACTTCAAAAGAGGACATTGAGAAAATGCAAAGTAAAAAACATAGACTTCATGACGTACTCCTCAGGCTTCAAGGATATATTACACACTGCCAAGGATGTCCACCTTGACAGATGAGGATCAGCAATTTAGAACTAGAAATATAAAAATGTTGCAGGAAGCACAACAGGGAAACAAAGAGTATATTAGTTTCTTAATCATTGCTCTGTCTTATTTGAAACCAAGGAATGTAAGAAACTGCATGATTTTCCCTCCATGGAATTCAAACTATATTGCATATGAGATAAAAATGACTTTCCCATTCACATCAATATTCATACCCTAGTGTATGGCTTTAAACAGATTTTTCCATTGCATCTGTCCACAGAGCAAACAAATCTTTATGCATGTTCTTCAATTAACTTTATGTGGAGCTGACTCCATTAACATGTAAATGAAAAAGTCACTCTGGCCTGGTCTACAATGATCTGCCCTAGAAAGTTTCACTGGCATATTTGGTTACAATTATGAAGGAATCTTGCCTTCAACAAAAACATCCAAATTTACAAAAGCCCTAATATAGTACAGTTAAATTAAGAACTAGTTTAGTTTATTTTTGTCTTCCCTCTTGGAATGTAGCAGCACCTCATTAGTTATGTGACTATGATAACAATTTAAAGGATATTTGTCTATACCTCACCAGCTCAGCAACAAAAAGAATAATCCATAAATATAACAAAGACACAATTCTTCCTTTTAAACATTAGCAGAAACTATCAAGGTTCACTTCTTGCCAACATTGAAGTTGTTAGGATGTCAAAAGCTGTATTTCTCCAACTCCACTGCTGTCAATAATCATTGTAGGAATTACAGCTACTGCTTTACTAAACAGTATTTCCAATTTTAACAGTGATTACTGTAAGCAAGTTAGCACCTGACAAAACTTATTTATAGTTCTGCTAATGAAAAAAAAAAAAAAAAAACATAAAGTGCTGGATTTAGATGCAAATCACTTCCTTGAAGCATTCTAGCAATCTACTTCTTTCATGGGTGATCATAGGTTATGAGAGAATTTGGGATACAGAATTATTTGTGAATTCTTTTCTGTCTAGTAATTCACTGTATATAGCTTTGTACATTATCCCTGATTATTTAATGCCTATCTTCATTATTCCTCATAATTTTCACAATCGTTTCTTTCTGTAACTGTCTTCAATATTTTAATATCCCTAGAAAACTAAAAATTCTCCCAAAATTGTTATTTCTTTCATGGAAGAAAAGCCAAAGACAAGTTAGCCTTTAGCTAACTGCAGTAGTGAGGTAAAATGAGAACATTATGGATGTTTGGCTTGAAGAATTTTCCTGGTATTTTTGCTTGCTTTTTTGGGACTACCCTATTTCTACAAACTAAATAGTGACCTTTGCCCTTCTTCAATGGCTTTGTTCTTGCAAGCAGCATTTTATTTTTAAATATAAATCTGCAGCTCTGCAGAAGCTCTGCTGCCTTCCAGTACAGCACATCCCCTGTAGGTCCTGAGGACTGAATAATCGCCTCATGTCCCATGACTCAGAAGACCAACTGGGAAGTCCTGGGCTGTCCCACACATTGCCATAATGATTCCTGGTGTGTTTTTTTAAGTGATTGTAATATGGAACTCCTGGCCTCTACAAAATGAGAATTTGCCTGGGAAAATTGACAACATCCCTCGCAGCTCACTGATGAATTTAGGTTATGTTAATCTCAAGTCCCCTGGACAACCTGCCCAAGGAGTATTCATTAACCACGTTCCATCTTCCAAACATTTTTTGATATATGACAGAAGGGTTTTTCTGTTTTTCTGAAGTTTTCTTTTTTTCTGAAGTTTTTAGAAGTCAAAGTAAATTGTATCTGCCTATATTCCTAGCTATATCTCTGTGGCTTCCTTCCTGGAATTCTGTAAGGTTGGAAAAATAAAAAATTACACCCCAAGAAGCTGTGAAACCAATTTAAAAATGTATCACATATTTATAGCACTAGTACCCAGGTAATTTTAAAACATCCTTTAATGGGTGGTTATGGAAATGGTTTTGGACAATTTCAGTGGTACTAAAACAGAGTTCTCTTTTCTATAATTCCCAAGGTCATCCTTTGTTCTTTCTTTAGACAAAAATCAATCCTCAGGAATGACTTCTGCTATTAGAGGTATATTATGTATTTTAGTTAGTAGTTCAGCTACTTTTTTGTTTTTCCCTTTCAAAACTCTCAAATGAATACTGTCCAGCCCCAGGGATTTTCTACCATTAACTTTATCTAGTTTCTCTAATGCCTCATCTTCAGAGGCCACTCTTTGACAATGCTTCATCTGTAAAAATTAACCTTGAGTTAGGAATGTCTGCCTCATCCTCATTAGTGAAGACTGATTACAAAGAATTCATGTAATTTCTCCACAATCCCTTCATCCTTTTTAATTACAACTTTAGTGGTCCAGTTGACCTAGACACTTATTTAGTGTGTTCTTCCTGATACAGTTAAAGAATTTCTTACTGTTGGCTTTAATTTGATTTTACTATTAGCCTTTTCAAAAAACTTTTAATTGAAAATAATAATTCATTCTGTACAAAAATTGTTTTTTCCTCATAAGAAGTCTAACAGCTTATAACAAGATTGATATCTGTTTTTCAATTTGCATAATGTGAACTTCCTCATCAGGAGTGTTAAGGCAGAAAACCAGCAGATGCTAAGGGATATTGCCTAAAATGTTGTCTGTTATTCAGGTAAATATTAGCCAGAATTCTGGGATCTGCAAAACACCACTTGGAAGAAAAGGATTCTTTCTGTCCACATCATCTCCAGCAAGAAGTGTCAGCATTAGGAAACACGTGCTGGATCTCAGCTGGCACTGGGTACCACCTGTGGATCATCCTGTAAAAATTGTCCTTGTCTAAGTGTGTACCCTTTTTCTCTGAGTTTGTGTACTATAATCAAAGATGAGAAAATTTTACTCCATTTAGTTGTTTTATATCCACTGGTAATTTTTAATTATTTTACCAGAGGAGATGGCCTAAGTGGTATCTGTACAGACCCAGTCACTTCTTCATATCTGACAGGTTTTTAGAGAGAAATTCTGCATTGTTAATAGAAGTTGCATGAGGGGAAATAAAACATCTTTCATCTACACCTAACTATCACAGGGCATTCTGAATAAAGATTTTTTTTCCCACCTTAAATTGTATATTACACAGCATTTCTGAGAAATCCACTTTCCCAAGCCATTTTCACTTTCTGTCAATTGCACATCCTTCAGTAAGGTTTCATAATATTCTACAATACCTCTTAACTGAGCAATACAAAAAATACAGCTTTGGTATTCCAGTACTTTCCACTTGAGAAAGTGGAATGCTGAGACATTCACCTTTGCTCACTTACACTTTCAGAAGTTCAGTAATAACTTGCCAAGTCTCTAAACACACACAGAGACACACACAGACACACACAGACACACAAAGCAGAAGTGTTGGTAGTAATAGCAAGTCTACCTATTCAAGAAAATTTCATCTCTACTTATTCTGCAAGGGCTTTTGTTATTTAAGAATAGTTGTATATAACTATATTCTCTCTCTCTCTCTCTCTCTCTCTCTCCCTCTCTATCTTTTTGTAAATATTTAATGAATTCATACATATATATTTTTTAATATTCAAAATTACTTTTCCCAGGAATGCATATTTGGAAATTTTTAATTTATCCTAAATAATTAAAAATCCAGGAGGTAAGTAAACTGAATTTTCACCTAGAAATTTGTTTTCAAGAAAACTCAGCCTTAAAGAAAAAGCAACACATCTACTGTAGAGAAAACTTTAATATTATATTCCAATATATTATATTTTATTATATTTTTATATTCCTATTTTGATGTGTCCTGCCTGCTAATCTTTCATAGTATTGTGCTGTTCTCTGTATATCTATCTTTAACCTCATATTAATCACACTGTAAATCTATTCCTTAATGCTTAGTAAACTGTCTGATCAACAGCTTTATATTAGCCATCTAAATATTCATTGTTAGATAAAGAAAAATATGATTCTGCATGCTGATTGGAGTTTTGCTTGGAAGTATGTTGCTTCCATACTGAGTTTGTGTCCTAACTCAACTGTGTAAGGAAACCAAGAGCTTGCCCTCCTGCCCTTTCCATTCTCCAGCCTAGAAATTTAATCCCCAACATAACAGAAGATTTCTCTAAGGATGACACATACATCAGCAAAGTGGTGTCTATTGCCGAAAAAAATTCACTGCTGTTTCAAGCAGTACCTCGTAGAAATAAGTATTCTTTGATTGCCTCTTTTATTGCTTATTTTTAGATATTCAGGCTAATAACAAAATGCCATACAAGCATAAGCAAACAAACTTGGCTGAGGCAATACAGTTTCTGAAGACAACTATCTGTATTAGTAAGGCTGTATTGATGATAACCAAACCAGCTAATTGAGAGCTAGCAGGAACATAGTTGGTTACACATTATACTGCATTTTATCCTGCAGTTCTTGTGATTTTTCTTTTCTTTATACATTACATACAACTTTCTTATGCTGATGCTTTAACTGTTGCTAAATGGTTTGTTAGCAGCTTTAAGAGTAAATTATTGAGATTCTCGAGATCCATTCTTCTCTTCTTAATCTTATTCAAGCTGTTTCTTCTCTATTGTATCATAAGTGGAAACATCTCTGTGTTTGGGATTAGAGCATTCATGCATTCTTATGTGTGAATTTACCTCCACTTTTACCTACAATTTACCTTTTAAAAGAAAACAACTTAGTAACACGTTCAAGCTTTATTTAAAATTGCAATCTGGTTTCCAGCTGTTGAGATGCCAAGAAACTAGAGGTTAAACAGATCACAGAGACCTGTAAAGGGCCTTGACCCGAATTCAAACCTGTGTGACTGAAGGCAGCTTCTGCTGGTGATAAATAGCACAGTAGCTCACTTCAGTGTCTATTATCGTAACTCAGAACAGTCTTCATTAATGCGGGAAAATGGCTTACATTTCCCACTAAGGTGAGGGCAGTATTGAATTCAGGTCTTTCACACCCTCAGTGAGTGCTCCATCAACAAGGCTGTTGCTTAAAACAAGAAGCTATACTAATGACAGGTTTTATGCAGAAGAGTGAGTCCATATCAGCTGCTAGAAGGAATGTGCATGGGACCTGAACTTCAGCAGAAAGTCATAGACTCCATGTCCCTGTGTGATAGGACACACACCTAGCATTTGAACTAGCTTCAGAAGAATCGAAAACATTCATGGGATTGTTCTTACACCCTTAGCTCTTTCCTGATTGGCATCTCACCCAGAAGATGAAAATGCAATTGAGCTGACCTTTTAGACCTTTTAGAACTAGAGTTCCAGACCTGTTGTTAGTTGGGGTCCAATTCTGCCACTGCTTTGAGCAGCACCTTATTGCACACAGAGAACTGCTGAATTCAGTGTGACTAATTGTGCACTAAAATACTAATCAGGTTGAATAATGGCAGCAGAATAGGGCCCTCGGTAATAAGAATTAATCATACCAGATCTTTGAAACTGATTTTTTATTGTACAGCTGAGCTGACAGAACAGATGAAAGCAAAAGAGACAATACTCAGGAGCATAGTTACTGATAAATAATTACAACAAGGACATTATAATTATTTAATTAAAATTTGTGCATGGGGAGAGATTATGAGTCTTTCAGCTTTCTGCCTCATTTAGATGATACTAGTCATTAACCAATTTTGCTGTAGTCAGCTACTAAATGTCCACACAGCCTGCCTTATTTTTTAAACTTCTTCAATCAGCAAAACTGGCTGCATGCACTGTGCAATGCTACTGAAGAAAGAAGTGCCAAACTTTCTAATATAATTAAAGGCAGTCTTGAGTTTTTAAAGGAAACTTGTATTTTAATTAATCAAGGCCATCAAATAAACAGGAGCAGTAGAGTGCTTCTCTCTGCTTCTGAAGTTATTAATTACAGAACCACACAGAGACCACTGCAGAGTTCACAATGACCCTGTAATTTTTCCTACCGGAATTATTTTGTTCCTTTCTTCCTTCATTTTCTCCTAGCTTTTGTCTGGGAATGTAAACTTCATAGACAAACAATGTGACAGAACAGTGATATCTACACTACAGTAGGAAACGCTTTCAAGATCACTTTCCCCCACAATTTCTTCACATCTACTAATTTTCTACTTTGAGGCTGCCTTTAGGAACTTTTTCCCAGCATGTCTTTCTGCAACTTGCCTCCTGAATTTGCACCCTTAAAGCCAGCATTTTGCAACCAGCTGTATCTTTCTGTTTTCCAACTGGCAGATATTTTATTTTATCTTATGTTTTCCCTCATTTTCCAGCTGGTAGGTATTCTAACACCTCTAATGTTTTCCGTCAGTTTTCAGCTTCCCATTGCCAAACAGATGGCATGTTCTCACATTTACACAACAAATCCTAATGTTCTTTCAGTTACACCAGTACACAATAGGAATGACACTACTGAATCTGAGAGAGTTCAGGCTATGTAAAATAGGTATTTGCAATGGGAAAAAATGAGGCCTACAAACATAAGGAGATATGAATATAAAAAATACACAGCATTTATTGTGACTGACAAAATTTAACTTAAATAAAAGAAAACAAGCATTTCAGAAATTGATATATAAATACTATAGAACAGTATCATCTTGCAGGCTTTTTGAAACACTATGTTGCATTTTATAGCTTTTCTTCAACATTTTCTATTTTCCTTCTCTTCTAACAGACTTTATAATAAGTAATTATATACTCTGAAAATCCAGTATCATTGGAAAGGAACCATTTAATTCTGGGGCAAAAAAGAGCTCAAGGTCAATTTGTGCAATTACTTTGGATTTTCAGTGGGAGCAGAACATCCAGACCAAAACCAACAGAAGCCCTCAGCCAGCTGACTGTGGAATTTTAGAGGAATCATCCCACACAGGCAACTTTGGCTTCCTGGGCTGAAAACCTAAGATGCTAATATAAAAAGTAACAAAAAAATGAGAATGTGAATCAAAAAAGAAAAAAAAAAGTTAAATTTCTTGGATCAGGGCCCTCTTAATAAAGCTTAACCAATAGGCATGAAATATAACATTTTCCCTCTAAAATAAACAAGGTGAGAAATAAAGCAAAAAATATTACTGTAACGATGAGCTGCCATAAATTCCAGTGTCATGAAAACAGAAAACAGATTTTCAAATTTACTCCCTCATCTGTATTTCAATAATAACTGCTCTGCAATAATCAACAATCAGTAACGATTGATAGTAATCAAAAACAATAGTATTTATGCAAGTGATATTAAAGTGATAAAACCTCTTCTGTTTTTTGCTCTGTTCTCAAAGTATTTTCTCATTAGGATGTTTGCAATGCTTACATACCACCTAAGCCCCGCTTCCCCTTTCCTTTCATGAAGAAACTAGGCTACATATAAAAAACATTGATCAGAACAGATAGCAATTCTCCAACTTTTTTTCTATCCTCCCTGCAGGGACAAAATTAGTTTTTATTGCACTCAGCACTTCTCTAGAATAATGCATGAACCATCTCCTTTAACAGTTTGAGTATTAAATAAAAGTGTGGAAGACAGCTCTCATTTACTTTGAGATCACAGTTTCTTAAGAACTAACTACACTTTACAGCTTCTGAACCAACCAAAAAAATCATGTCTACTTTCCTCTGAAACAAATGTTTACTAATTATTAAGTTTTAAATCAGTATTTATCAACTTCCATTTTCACATTTGCAACACAGAATGATCAAACCTAAGAATTTTCTCTAAAAATAAGATAATAAGATCCTATTCTGAGGACCAGGCTGCTAAGGGAGGAGGGAGATCTGTGGTTGTGCAGTCTGGCACGTCTAAACTCAAATTGTTTTATGACAATTTAATTCTGTCTCTTGAACATCTTGTTTCATAACACTAGAGGACTGAGTGCCAATAAATTATACCGTGACTTTTTTTCTTTCTAAAATTTTACCATTTCCTTTGAATAGAAATCTTCACCACATAGTGGTCATTTTAAGGTGCATCCTAAATTAAGTTCAGTGATTAATCTTATCTGGACCATATGATTTACTTTCTGCTGATATTTGTAATTTTTTTGCTAAGAATGAAGATTTGACATTTATTTATAAAGGAAATTTATATATAGTTTAGATCATGGCTTTTGATATCTGGACTAAATTAAGTCCTTTTCAATGATGTTCCATCCAGTCTTCCCACTGAGTGAATTTAATGCAGATAAAACTACGATGACAGCAGTGGAAGAACTGGTGTATGAATTAGAATGGACACTTTTTGTCCATGCTATGCAGCACTCTCCTAGGACACAGAGTTGGTTTGGAGGATACCATGGGCCATTTTCAAAATCTTTATATTTAAGATCCTCAGGGAAATGTTGAAGAAGAACGAGTACAGTGTTTCAGACTGTGCATTCACCATTTGTCTATCTGTATTGATGGAAGATACCAATTCATTCATTCATGCAAAATTTATTTTTCTGAACTTTATTTTAGGTATACAAGCCCTTAGATATTGTGATGTTTTTCTCTTTCAAAACACCTTAGGAAACAATAGTGACATGTGCCTTTAAAAAAAAAAAAAATACTAGGCATTCATAATTTAAATTCACACCATGTCCTAAGGAAGCACATATTAATCAAGCTATGACAGAGGGCAGGGGAACATTTTGATTCTGTCTGTGTAGACTGGTTATATATTCTTGGAGCCAGAAAAGTGTGACTTCATGTGTGTGTGACTTAGTGGTTAGGACACTAAGTGCCCAAGGGCATTAGAGGCTGACATTAAGGATGGAGAAGACTGTTCTAATGAATATTTCGCCTAAAGATACCTGACAATCCAATGGTTGTGAAAGTGTCATAGGAAATGTAAGCTTACATCCTCTTAGACAAAGCTGAATGTGTTTCCCACATGGCAAATGACTACTGAAACCACTGAGCTTTTGGCAAGACCACTTCAAGCTGGATTTTTTTCAGACCAATTCATTAGATTTGATCTAACAATCTTTAAGATCATTGTCTGAAGACAAAGTGAATGTAGAATCATTCACGGGCCAGGAATGAAAGAGCTGTCAATCTGTGTAGCACTGAGCTGCAGCTGGCCATGGTCAGCAGCAGAACAGCAGTCATATAGGAAATTTTGCTGGAGAAAATGCTGATGCTTACTATTTTGATGCTTCTCAGGTTTTTGAGCAGACTAGAGGGTAAAGAGAAAGGAGACCCAAAGCTTCATTTTGGCTTTTGTTTTTTAAGCCCTACCCACAGTTCTTTTTCTGATCTGGCCATTAAAATCTTTGCTTTAAAAAGGTGAATATATGTAGTAGTATTGGTGAGTAACTTGACTAGAAAACAAACACAATGAGACATTTTGCAGGAAAAGTATCACTCTTGCATGAGCAGCTGAAACAGTTACAAAAGTAATCAGCCATGTTTGCTGCCAATAAATTAATTGACAGGCAAGTATTTCATAGTTTATTTTAATTCAGAAATGCATCATATTTAATTCAAACTCACAAAGATCACAAATTTGTTCTTTTTATAGTAGACCAGCAGTGGCAATGACAGGCTGGGATATGGCTGGTGATGATATGCTACCTCATCTGCCAGTTTCCCAGCTATTCCA
Organism: Anser brachyrhynchus; assembly: GCF_964034855.1. Lineage (NCBI taxonomy): Eukaryota > Metazoa > Chordata > Aves > Anseriformes > Anatidae > Anser > Anser brachyrhynchus. Next base: position 28,766,823 of record NC_137694.1, on the reverse strand, counting down.
AACCTTTAAGCCTTGCATACCCAAAAGTCCTCTCCACTTTACTGTAGTGAACTTGCTCTTGAATGTTCTGGTTTTCTCAATGTGTGTGTTTTAGTTCTCATGATTTCAAGTACTCCTTGTATGCAGATGAGGTTCAAGTTTCTTTCCCAGTTTTCTCTGAGGACATTGTGCTTCATAGCCATTTCCTGCTCTTTATGTGAAGTATCTATTGGAATGCCTGAGAAACATGCTAAGATAAATAAAAATGATATTTTTAAGTTCAGATGCTACTCTGAGGTCTTTTCCTTTGAGGTGCACTCCAAATTTATTTCTTGTTTCCCCTGTTAGCAGGGTAGACAACATGCCCATCCAAGTCAATCATTTACCCATCAAGCCATCACTTCTGTGTGAACTAGTGCATCTCCTTTGCAACAGCAGTCATATAGGTGATTTGAGACAGAGACATGAGACAGAGACAGCATACAGGAAAGTGCCTCACTATAAGGATCCAAAATCCCATGATACAGAGCTGCTAAGACCCTAACTGAGTAACCAAAATCTGGACTTTGTAGTACTGTGGCCATGTGAAGGTATGGCTCTGCATAGCCTGCTCATGGAACACGTTAAATTTGGCCCACTTCCTGAGCTGCTTTCATCAGACGCAGAATAGATGAAGGCTTTGCATCATGCTCGCACCCTGTGTAAGAAAAGTGTAGGGTACTTTTCTCCTTCGATTTAGTGCATTCCTTAGATGGGTTCGCTTTATATTTTTGCTAATGCTCTGTTGTCTCATTTGAAAATACACAAGTGGCCAATGAGATCGCAGCCCTATTGGGCACCAATCCAAAGCAATATCAAGCCTCCTGTTAGCTTCCCAGCTGGGAATGCCACAGTAATTAAAATTAGTCACACATACAAGATGAGTGGATAAGAGTGAGAGAAAAGCTAAAGAAAATGAATTAATGGGAAGTGAAAAAATACAGCTAGGTAGTGAAAATTAAATACAGAAAAAAATGATCTTTCTTATGAAGCTTGGCAGCAAGACAGTGACCAGAAAACATACAAATTATGCAAGTGGCATTCAAGCACTACAGTTAGAGGCTGGCAGCGTTAGTGATGAACTGCATGTGCTTGACCAGCTGGTTTCAAGGACCTCTGAACTCCAGACAGAACATTCAAGGGCTATGTAAACTGAGGGAAAGATCAAGGAACAATATCAAAAGGATGTTCCCCAATACTGTTCCCTGTGCCTTAATACCTGCATGCTGAAGTCCCAAGGTGGTTGCTTAAAACAGGAATCTTCTACTGCTGGATTAGACCAATTAGTATGGGCTTTCTTCACTCTGCTGGTGCATATTTTAGTTTACTTCTGACTTTATCAATCCCACTGAATATACAGAAGATGAGAAAACACCAGAGAATATTTCTTCTTGGCAGTCTAAGAGAAGACTTGTTAAAGTTTTGGAAATAGGGTTTTTGTAGATATGGGAAGAAATCCATGACATAGGGCTCAATATGTTGATGATGGGAACTGGGTAACTTAACTTTTAAAAAATGTAATGACCTCTTCCCAGAGGATGGCTGGATTTGAACCACTTTTAGACCACTTTTAGACCACTTCCATTGCTGTCTTTTCTTTGTAATGCTTCAGGTTTTGGTCAGTGTTTGATTTTTGTTTTGCTTTTGACCTCTTTATATGTTCTCTTTTTCTTTCTGTTACAGAATCTTCCATGCTGATGACCAAATTGAAAAATTTCTCAGGTATTTCCAATGTGCCGTTCCTACATGTTATACGCCAAACATCTTGCTCCTGCACAGCTGTAGAAAGGGAATGATCTGACTGCTTTTTGTTGTTGTTAGTGTAAATTCACTGAACTGTTTCCACTGTATAAAGAATTTACTCAAAACTGCAGACAGAAGTTCTCTAGAAGAAACATCTCTGCCACCACCCAGTAGTTTGTACAGGAATATGCATCTACAAAGAGAATATTATGTCAGTAAACTCTCTTGTCAGAATTCCCCCATTATTTTTCTCTTGGATGGTCCAGACTGTGCAAAAGGTTTGAATTAGACAGTAGGTGGGACTGAACTTCGTGTATGGCAGCTTCTTCACAGAAACAATCAGTGCATGGGTACTTCAGACATCAGCAGATAGGGATACACTAATCTGCCAGGTACATGACAATCATATCAGTTAACTTCTGTAACTTCATATCCAGCAATTGTGCCACTTTTCTTCTCTTAATACATTTTTGCTAGTGTTGCACAGTGACAGGCCTGAAAAGAAGCTACAGGACAAAAGAAGCTACAAGGACAAAAAGCATCAGAAATTCTAGAAATGCTTTTTTTTTTCCCCATTCCTTATTTATTTATTTATTTATTTTACCTAATTGCATTCATTAATTTTAGCAAGGATCTGTATTTATCTGAATCTTCATTTTCTGGAGGCAAACCATGACAAAAAAAAAAAAAAAGTGAGAAAGACAATGTACAGCACCCCAGGAAATACGGCAGCAATAATGAAAGCAAAGCAGCACAGAGATTCCTCTGAGTGGCTGTTTAGCCCAGGGAGGAAGCACGTGTCTGTGAGGGGAGCATGATAGGAACCTTCATTTGAGTCTTCTCCAGCCTGAAGTTTTCATCATTCAACAATGGAAACAGTTCTGTTCACAGATTGTTTAGGATTCCTATTTCAAGTTAGCTTTCTAGCTGATTATGGTATTACACATTATACTTGGAGCCTAGATTTATACAGTCTTTGAGCATGCACGGAAGCTTATTAAAATTAATTTTTTCCCTAAGGACTTCTTCATTCTGTTTTTTCACACACAATCTTCCAAGAGAAGTGGCTCTTCAAAACTCATGTTTTTTGTCATAATAATTGCTTTACACCTCTTGGCAACTTTTCACACCATGTGTAAAGTACTGTTTCATTAAGGTTCATTAAGAGACAATATTTTCATTACAGCAAAAATCACAAAAATGTCTGCATATTGTTTTAATGTTAGCCATGGTATTTTATTTCTAAAGAAGCAGCACAGATGTATATGCAAACGTACACACAAACACAGAAACAACTTTTGTAAAACACTTGGAACATAAGTGATAGGATAACAATTATTGATTGAAATACTTAATTCTGACAGGAGGACATGAAAAATAACTTAAACTGCAAGGCTGTAAAAGAAAATTATTTTTTGAAAAAATATTTTTTGCTATGAGAACTTCATGGCACTTTATTAGGCCTACATGTTCTTTGTTTGTTTTGTTTTGTTTTGTTTTTAATGAGAAAATTTTCATTTGTGTTCAACTGTGTTATATATATATATTGTGTTCAATATATATATATTTAATGAGAAAAAACATAACAGAAAGGTTAAGTTACTAATGTTAAGCTGTAATATTGATTAAACAGGATGGATTTGCAGACTACTAAACAGAACAGTCACAGAAAGATCTGCAGGCCAGTTTTTGCTTCTTCAGATGGGGAAGCCTATACTGTCGTAAGGCCTCATCTAATGATTATGAGAAGCATCCAGGGATTTTCCCCCAGAACTTACCTATTTACCTTTAAATATCTCATTTCACTGAAAATGAAAAAATGTTTTTCACAATTTTCATACCAAGTACATAAATTATGAGTGCTCTGCAAAAGAGGTGTTATACCTGGTTGTCTATATTGTAGTTGAGAGATGATATACCAGGTAACAACATCCAAAAATAGTCAGTATTGTTCACCGGTGAAAGTCGTACGCTGCAAATGTCCTCCCATATGTAGCTCTTTATATGTTACCGTTATCACTAAGAGCTGTTACCTAGGAAACAAAATGTGCGTATACACTACGTATGAGTTTCTTCAGTTACCTCTTCCACTAATGCTCTTAGATAGTTTAACACTTTTGAGTGAGTGCTTATAATATACCTTTCTCTGAATACCAGCAGAACCATGAAACGGCCAGATTGGCTAGTGTGATCTTAGACAAAAAAGATTTAATGTTAAAGCAAAGTAACTTTTTCTTTTTCTTCTTGAAAGGGTGAGTGTGCTGCTTGTACACTTGTGGGAAGTAGCAGTAAAAAGATGACACAGAAAGGATTGAAATACGTATCTAATGTGTAACTAAACTGATGTCTTAAACAACATTCTTTTGCTATACATTGATACCAAAACATTGGAAAGTTGAGTTGATTTTTTATAAAAAAATATTGAATCCAAAGACTGATTTTCTTATTCAAACCTTGAGGTTATGGGTTGTTTGGACAATTATACCAGGATTTCAGCCATTGTGTGAACCTTCTCACTTTTGCATACATGCAATTCAATTTGCTGTGGAGACAATAACCAGGTGCTTATTTCCTTGCACGCTACGTGTTGGTGGCAAAGATGACACAGAGTTTTCAAAACTTTTGACTCAGGAAATGTAAATATTAAGGATTATCTTTGCATCTAAATTTAGCAAGAAAGATTTCTTGGAGTTTGAGATGAATGGTCAGTCTGTACTCTGGGACACATAGATGCAAACTGTATGTAAATATGTAAATCCACATATGAAATAATGTTGTTAAGGGGTGTTGAGTCTCTTGGCAAGGTCACTAACTCTAAAACTTGTGGGACATGGTGTTGTTAACAGATAAGTGTTGAGAGGCTATATACATCTAGACCAAATGATTTTGAATAAATGCAGACCTGATCTCTCTCCGTGCTTAGGTTTTCATAAATCTATTGCAATAAAGTGACTGTCTTTTAACAGTAGATGATTTCTGTGAGGGAAGATACTAGAGGTCTATCTGCTATAACAAAAGACATGATCTAAAACAAAAACACATAATAAGGATAAGAGAATATGCAAATTATGAATGCAAATGTCAATAACCTAAGGTTTAGAAATCCTTACAAAAACTCTTTGCATCAAAAACTGGGGGTGGGGGTGGGTGTTGGGAGCAGAAAATTTAGCTCTAAATGTAAAAACATCACAGTGACACTCAGAATGAGACATTCTGCCCACTTTAGCTATCCTTGACAAAGTTTTATATTATTGGCTATGACAAGCAGCTCTTCACTGTGTATTTGTTGTGCAAATTGGCTTATTTTTCTCTATGGTCGTTCCATACAAAAGAAAAAAAAATCAACTCTTGTTTAGTCAATTAAGGACTCGTTTTCTCCTTTCATCATTAACGAACCAATTCTGCAACCAAGAATTATAATTCTGTAAAAAATCAACCACCTAGTTGTCATTAGGCGAATTTCATGTACACATCTGCAGACTTAAGTGGAAAGTCATTTCATTTACATAAGTCATTTCATTTACATGAAAAGGGGCTGGACAACTTGCCAGGAAGACACAACATTTCTTATAAGGCTTTATACCAGGAGAGAGCGTAAACGCAATGTTCTGTAGCGTGCCTTTTTTGAGAAAAGAGAGGAGACCAAACCTAAGCATCAGGGTCAGGAAAATCTAGATAACTTAAGCTGTCAAGTCAATTAACCTATTGATTGAAATGTTTAGGTGTTTAATGCTCAGAACTTTTGCTGATGGTAGAGATTTTGTAAGAAAAGTTCAGCTATTGACTTCCAGATTTGAACTTTCCATTTTGTGTACTGAAACAAAGATGTTTCGTTGGGAAATGATGCACAAAATTGATCTGGTGACTCCAGAGCATCGAAGTACTCCTGAGGTTATGATCCCTGCAGCAGAAGGAACCTTTTGTTTTTGCTCCACCTTGTTTTGGTCTAACTACTCACCTCTAGCAGAACCAGAAGTATTTATTTTCTCTCTCCACACTGTGAGTTCAGCAGGAGCTTAATTACCAGCCAGTATATTGTGATTGGCTGAGGAGTATCAGAAATGAGCACATGTATCAAGGTTTGCACTACAGCTCAGGAGTAACAGCTACAGTCACTCACCAGCCTCAACTGTCAGCTCCGTCTTCCTCCTGCATAAAAATAAACATTTCCCCCACAATAAAGTCTTTTTATAAAAGCAATAAAACAACTCATGGGAGCATTGTTATCATGAGCTAATCACCCCCTTAGGGAATTAGAGGCACTTAGCTGCATCTAGAGCTTCAACACCTGAGGGGCTGTGATTATTTCATGATAACCAACAAGGCATGACAGACTGGGAGGTTAATTAGATAATATTCAAACTTGGTAATATTGAGTTTGAAGATTTCTTTTGAAGTTGTACAAGCAAAGCTCTGCTTATAAAACAGCAGTGGGATATCAGCACAGAAAGGATAATTAACATTTCCTACAAACGAACCAAGGTTTTGAATAGCTAAAGGAAAAAATAATAAAGTCAAAGTACTAAACCCTGAGGCACTCCTTTAACAATGAGTAATCCTGATGAGTTCACTCCCTGGAATCTTTGGGAGAAATTGACTCAAATTATATAATGCCGTTTAGTTGCTAACCCCTAAATGGTTGAGGCACTTCAGTCAGCCTCATACCACTTAACGGTCCATTGTCTTAAAGAATTTAGTGAGATAGTAAATGCAGTATTAATAATAAATAATCATTCCAGCTGCAATCATAGCCATTAGTTTGAGAAACTGCAAGAACCTGTGCCAATGCACTGCAAGTGATGAAAGACAAAGAATGCTACAAATATTTAAAATTATACAACCAGACATTTTTCTAGAAGAATATATATATTTTTATTTTTTTTTCTGGACAATGCCAATGAAATTTCAGAAGTATTTGCATGTTTATGCAGGTTTGGAGCCATACCGCAGACATGTTATTGGTGGCTAGTTGTTCTAGCTGCCTGCTAGTCCATATACTGCTGCCATCTCCCTCACTCCTGATCTAGCACCCAGGGAACTATGGAGTGAAGTGGCCCAGCTGGCTGATCTGGCTGAAATTGTGCTATCAAAACAAATAACTTTGTATGTATCAGCTCATTGACCTGATTCATGCTGTGGCTACCTGGTCCAACACAAAGTATGGTGAGGAGCTGCAGCTACTGAAAGAAGGATGTTCCCTCTTGATGGACAGCTGGCTGCAACACCAGCTTTTAACTCAGAGCTGTAAAGTAACCTCTAGAAAATATGAGCAACTTTTAAAGGTAATTATTTATACTAAAAATCGTTTAAAAAAAAAAAACCTTCTATCTCTTGATTATAAATTAGAAAATGAAGATGATAGTTGGTGTCCCAAATAATCTCTATCTTTGGGTAACATTCTCTTCAAACTAACCTTTGTTGAATTATCAGAACTGACTTTGAATTAAAGAGTAGTCAAGTAGTTCTGATCCCAAACTACATATATGCTGCAGGATACATCACTGCTACAAAGCTGAGATTGCTGGTCAGTCAGAAATTTACCAGCAAAATGCTTAATCATCACGAAGTTCTGATTTAATAAAAACAAAACATTTCACTGGAACCTGTCAATTCCATCAAAACTTTCAACAGGGGATCATGTTACTTTGTGTGTTTTCTCATAAGCCTCCCATCTCACCAGTCAGGGGCTGGCACTCTGCCTGGCTCCACAGGCTGCCTCCATCCCCGGCTCCCTACTGCCTGTGCCCATGGGCTGCCAGGCTGCCTGCATCCCTGGGCTCCCAAGCACTCACAGCCACACACCCTGCTGCTCTTTCAGCATTCACTGTGTAAGGGCCTTGGTATGCCTGGTACATAGCCAACATAGCCAACCAAGATTTCCCTCCTTCCAAAAAAAAAAAAAATAAAAATAAGCCCTATAATTTGCCAGGCACTATGGATTTTCTAAGTGTTTTTTTTTTTTTTCAAAATATTTCTTAAAACTTTGCTTTTAATGCTTTTAATTTACATGATAAATAATAATAATAATAATAATAATAATAATAATAATAATAATAATAATGTAACTCTGGAATCCCACACAGCATTTAAAATGAAATAGAAAAGAAAAAAATATCAACTTTAGATAGGAAGGAAGAAATACATATTTAGATTCCTGTCAGGCAAGCATAGGTAGATACCAGAAAAAGAAAGAGAAACATCTCACCTAAGTTTTGGCAGAAGTTTAAGAGTTTGCAAGTTATTTCCTCTTTTCATAACAAAATGGGCAATCATAAGTACAACCCAAAACATCTCATGTTACTCCAGGAAGTGTATCTGAATGAGACGAGCCAACTTTTGAAGGTGCCTCTTGCAGAGACTAGAGGACAGTCTGATGGCCACCTTGTACTAGATTTCTAGGAATAGATGGCTCAAGCTGGCTGAGAAGAGTTCCATGCCAAGAAAAGAATAATGGGAATAGAAAGCAAAGGATAAAAACTACATTAAAATCCTTAAACAACGTCTTCTTCAGTGATGTGCACACTAATGATTACCTAGAGAGCAATCAGACTGCTGTTTTCAACGTCCCTGTCCTTATATCATTTTCCTCCTCCACCAGCATTCTCTTTAAGTGTTTTCTTTCATATTTACTTAATTATTTATTCCTTTAGGTGTTTGTATGTTTTTATCATTAAGACATCAGATACTTAAGTCACTAGGAACACATCCTACTCTCTGGAGTGTTCCTTCAGAACACTTGTCCTTTATCTTATACTTACAAAATGCCTAGTGACACTTGTGGAATAAAGCACATGAATGTTTCATTAAATGAAAACACTTGAAGTGCCAGTGCAATTTCATTTTAGGAAAAAAAAAAAAAAAATGTGTTCCAAATAGATGCAAGCCAGTACTCACTAAAATCAGAGGAAAGATAGACACTGGAGTCATCGGAGTGTTTCAGATATATATATATATATTTTTTTTTTTTTTCAGAAAATACATGTTCAAGAATAAAATTCTGGAAAAAGACATGCCAGCGTGTGGGGGGGTTAATTAGTGGTCCCCATTGCTGTTGATCAATATTGTCTTTGCTGCTGCTTCCGTCCTTATCAGATATGTCTTAGAGATCAATAAATGAGCACCCAGATTTCAAGAATCTCAGTGCTAGTAGGGTTGCAGGGAAGAGCTCTTATCACCAGGCTTGTTTGGAAGAATGATCACAGACTCAAGTCTGTGGTAAAGGTTTAGTCAGGTTTTTCTGCACTTGAACATGACCCTAACACAATTTGAGCAGTAATGATCAGGGTAAGAATTAAAGTCAAACCTGGTCCAAAAAAAAAAAAAAAAAAGTCCTCAACCCTAGAGGAATTCTGTAGGATCCTCTCTTTCATCCTACACATAGTACAACTTTTTTTCTCCATCTTGGTACGGCTTCACAGTTACTAACATGTTAGTAATCATGTTAGTTGTCATGTTAGATGCAGCTTTTCAGCATGTTATTTAATAATTTCACATATCAGTCAGGTTTACCAGCTATACCTTCTGAGCCTTATTATGAGCAATTTGCATGGATCAGCATTCCACTGAGGCTGGCATAGAGTGCACCTGTGTGCATGGGTGGGCTGGTACAAAATCCTTCAGCCAGCAGGTGCACCAGCAAAAAATAGAACTTAACAGTGACCTGCTTTCACTGGTATGAAACTCATTTGGTGTTCATGAAAGTCATGAGGATGTTGTTTGCACTGCTGTAAACACTTAGCTACACAAAACATTTTTTCTAACATTGAGTCCCATGAGATTGCCAGAAGGGAAGAAATATATGAGTCTATACAATAACTGTTTTATACCTTTGTCTACTGTTTACAAACCCTTGTCTGTTATTTACAATGTCCTCCATATATTATCTTTCTCGTTCGAAGAGTGAATCAGGATCTATGTGTGAACACAGACACCTATGTACATTGTAGGCTATCAGCTTATTGATATGTAGCTAAATTCTACCATTTTTACTTACAATGCATAACATTTTACTGCAGAGAGGGTTACACAGGTAGTCAGAGGTATATCCATGCAGTCCTCCTCTCCTCTGCTCATTTCTGTATTTGCTCTGTGTCTCTCTAGAAATCTCAATTTTTGCTTTTAGTTAAGAATTTCAGAGAGGAAAGTAGTTTCAGATACTTAATTTGGTAGATTCTTTTTGCTTAGCTGAAAATTTGGGGAAAATATCAGCTACTAAACATACATTTTAAAAATAATAACTAACTGATTGATTCATCCAGCCCTCAGCCACAAACATGTTTTAGGTCTCTTTCTGATCTTTTCTGTAAAACAACTGCTGCTGAAGGTAAACCTGTCAGAAACACTGTCTAAACACTGAGAGGAGATGTGAGGGACGTGGGGAAAACAAATAACTGAGAGTCATCTCACAGAAGTCAAGGACTTTTCATATGAGTAAAGTTACTCACAAATAGCAAGTGTTTGCAGTCAGCCTTTCATGCTGTAATTCAATCTAACCTCAGAGAAAAAAGATTAAAACTCATTATGTTTTCCTTTGTTCAAGGATGCTTTATATAAAGCTTTCTCCTTGTTCTCTGTTTCTTTCTCTGATAATTACAGCACATATCAAACTCCATAGGTGAGAAGTTTTCAAACACTTTCATAGGGGAGGCCACAACTTAACAGTTGCGGCTTTGCAAGCTGCTTTTCTTCCCACTTGACATTTTGTGGACAAGCTCCCTTCCCTTTACTGAGGGAATAACATCCCAGTGGCAATTGCAGCAGTGGCTCACATGGAAAAGTAATACGAGGAAAGTATTTAATGTATGTGCAGCTGTCTGCAGTGTCACTCTAGCTGGTGGAAACAAGTTGAAGAGATCAACCAGTTATTTGGGAAACACCACTGGCTGATAGGCCACAGTTAGCTCTTATCTACATGTTTATGCAGCTTATCAAGAATTTAAATGTCAAAAAGAAAACCCTTCAGAGAGTCTTTCCAGTTCCCCAGTGTACATCTTCACCCACAAATATCTCATATACTCAGTTCATGTTTCGATTCAAGGGTATTTCCACTAGCTTTGGCCAAAACTCCTGCCAAATGCATGAGTTTTTAAAGAGTTTGGTGATTCTTTTGTTATTTTTGTATATTCTTATGATATTTTTATGGGATTTGTATATTCTGTGAGGCATTTCCTCTTTCCTACTAGCAAAATAATTGGAAGAGCCACTCCACATGATTCATAAAAAGGAAGAAAAATCTGTTCCAAAACTCCAATCCAATTGATAAAACAGATTATAGCATGACAGAAGATGAGGAAAAGACAAATCAGAAGGAAAGGAATGCAGATAACTGAAGAAGGAAGCTAGAGGTAATAGCAAAAAATTGTATGGAGAATTTCTTAAGAGCAATAAATAGGAATAACCGTGTTAAGAACAAAAGGCATAGTTTCACTAGCAAATCATCATCATATAGAATAATAAAGAATTATTAATACATATTTCTCCTCTGTTTTGAAAGAAGGAGGTTAATGAATTCATAATTTATTTCATTTTATATGTCATGGTTTTTATTCATTCAGTCACTGGGGAGCATGTTAAACAACACAATGTCTCCATATCTTCAGGGCCATATAGCTGCAGTCAGGAATGTTAAAAGAAATGGTTTTAGAAAGAAGTGTAAACCCATGTCTTCACTGCACAATGCAGAGAGGGACTGGGCTGCTCAAGTTAGCTGGGGTATCAAAATAGCTGCAACAACCTTCTGGTAGATCTGTTAACCTAGCTGAGAAACAGCCAAATACTGTGCCACAGATAATCAACATCACATTGCACAGAAGAAATCCCAGAAGACTCAAAACATGAATGTCAAACTGATACTTTAAGAACTGGGTGATCCAAGTAGCTATATGGTTAACACATCCAAGATCATAGATAAAGTCCGGATGCAACTGGGGATTACTCAGGTATAGTATCAACATCCCCATTTGTTTGCAAAGCAAAAGACTTATGATATTACCCATTTGATAAAGATGGCTGTAAAATCCTCCAAGCACATCTATGCTAGCAGGTGCAGACTGTCCCCAAGTTTCTTCTACCCAGCTAGGTGCAAACTGCTTTGGCCTGGAAGCCACATAAGTATGTTAGTACACATGCCTGAGCTAGGACAGCAATGGCAGTGTTCATGCATGCACTTTTATGTATATATTCCCCAAGATTTTTTGTGAAAATATTTGTCTCCGGGTAAGAGCCAAAAGAGAAGTTGGGAACCTACAAAGTAGTAGGCGTTGCAACAGCTCCTAAATGTTATGCTTAATTTCCAGAATACATTCAAAACGTAACATGTACTTCCCTCTATTTCCTTTAGAATATATTGAAAACAGGGTTGCATAAGGAAGCTCTGAAATAATCTGTACAGGAAGCACCCTGGGTATAACCAGGAAAGGACTTTAAGCAGGGGGGCAACTGAATGTCATCTCTTGGTCACCAGCATTTGAATGAGAGATGCAAGAGAGCCTTCTGCTGGCTGATGTTGGACTGCCATGGAGCAAAGAAGCCATGAGCCATGGAGTCAGGAGCAGAACCGAGGAAAGGGAGACTGACTATGTTGTGGTGATGAAGGCATGTATATTGGAAAATGTGTCCTGGAATTTAGAACCTGTGATTCATTTTATTTTTCTCCCAAAATCTGTACCTCCAATCTGACTCCTAGATAACAATGATGTGGTTATTTACTGGTTCATTTTTTTAGCAGTCAACTGTATCATTCTGCAGGCTGTGAGAATCCATGTAGTGGGAGTGTATGACTGGATCACTGGGTCAAGAGTAAGCCTGTGGTCGATTTTATGCGATGAGGAAGAACACAAGTGCTGACTTGGAACTAGATATCATCCCTTTAAATGGAGTCCTCTGAGTTGCTAGTCCACCCGAAGAAGTACATACTTTGCATTTTGTGGCCACTTACTTGCATCATGATCCCACCATTACATGTGAGCAGCTCTCTCTACATGAAAGGCATCTGCAATAGAGGTAGTGCTCTGCTTCAGACATGAGAGTTGAATGACCAAAAAGTGCATCTCAGAAAAATTGTGCTGGTCTCTACAACTGCCAACATGACGGAAACAAGCCATGAACTCTCCAATGTAGCTATGTCCCTGAATTTTATTAAATGTTATTGAATAGCTGCATTTTATTAAACCAAACCCTTCAGATGGTTACCCACATAGGAGCCATGGGGTCTGTCCCACAGCCAGCTGTGCATGACCTAAACCCAGGTGGCAGGGGCAGGAAAGATGAATGAAGATTTGGGCAAACTTTTATACCTATGGGAAGAAAGTTTCCTAGCACATGCTTGGGGCAATCTAATGACTTCTCTGTCTTAGGGCTAGAGCTTAGCATCACATTTTTAATCAGAAAGACCCAGCAGAAGCCAGTCTAAGCTCACAGAAACCCAAGAGATAAGTAACATCGAACAGTCTGCAAAGCAATTCCCAAACACCCTTAAATGCCAGTGGCAAATTTGAGTCAGTTAACATGGTGCCAGACCCAAGAAAACCTCATGGCCTGCTGACCTCAGGAGTAAACCCTGCATGTCCAGAACAGTCCTGGGGTCCGGGTCTGCAAGTGACAGTCGTTGGAGGTATCTCAGCCATCGTGGGGCAGTGCTGAGCATGGCAAGACCAGTGCAAGGGACAGCAGCCCAGGACCTATTGCCAGAGCAATGGTGGTGTCTCTCTGAAAGAAGTTTGCTGAGCAAATTTCACTGTGTCCCAGACTAGACAGCTACAGTTTATACATTAACCACTAGATGGCACCTGGTATTTGGCAACAACGTGCCTTTTTAGGCTTTTTTTATTATTATTTTTTTTTTCCTCTCGAGTTGAAGCTAGTACAGCCATGGGAAGGTCTGACAGAACAAACATAAAACTGGCCCCTCATCCGTGAGATCTCCACTGCCACGGGTTTACATTTAAAATTAGTGAGCATCGGATTAGAAAAATACCCTTCAAAACTGACATAATCTCTCAGGTGCCCTGCAAGGAGCCAGCACAGGCCTGGCCTTTCTGCAGCCCTGCTGGCCTGGCTATGCCTGCAGGCACAGGCTGGGGACTCATCTTCAGAGTAGCTGAACGCCTACTGTAGGCAACTATGTGTTTGCATATATTAAATTTTGGGCTACTTGGACTGCTATTTTTTATAATGTTATAAATATATATGTATATTCCAAATGTTGTTTCCTGCCGCTGTTTCCACAAAATCCTGTTCAGTGCAGTGTCGTTATCATGTTTACAGTAGTACCTGAGTTCTCTATTATGCTGAAATTATACCCATTGCTGTGGGTGAATTTCTGGGTTTATTGAAAGACTTTCCTTTTTGCTCCAAGAAATAAAATGTAGTTTCTTGATTGCAAAGGGTCACAGCACTGGAATTTACTTCTCCTCTGCTTTTGGCAACAACAGCCTCTGTGCAAATCTGATAATATGGCTGGCAAATACATGTTAGGTTAGAACACGGTACAGCAGCTGCTGTGCTACTGGTAGTAACTTAGTCAAATAGCTTCAGTAATGTCCAATATTTAGACATGTACTCTTGCAAATACAGTGGGCCTTTGGGGTTCAGGAAACCTGATAAAACAAAAGCAGCTCTCTGATTTTGGACACTTAATATGATAAGGCTAATCATAATAACACTTTTGGAAGGGAAATTCCCAACCCTTCCTGTTATATTAGGACCTAGAAAATGTAAAATAATACTTAAGGCTAAAAGCTTATCAAAGCTGCCTTTTTTCTTTTTTTTTTTTTTTTCCTTAAAATTAAAATTCTGTAGTATTTTCATTCCCTGTTTGCAAGGTGGCTTTCTCTTGTGAAACATCTAGGAGATGTCCAGCTGCCCCAGTAGTGGAAAACTCTGAAGCAAAAGTTCATAAATACCATTAGGAGAGCAATACACTGGGTTGGGTACTGTCTTGGAACTAATATGAAATGTGAGTGCTGAAACTCCTCTCCTGCAATTTGATTCTGATTTCTGATCTGGTTAAAACACTTAGTATTGGTGTTGTTAATGTTTATTACAGTAATGTTTATAAGCCAAATATTGCAAGAGACCCCATTGTGCTAGGCACCGAGAGAGCAGGCACATCCTCTCAGCTGCTGTTTCCCCATCTGTCAAGTGAGGACAATGTGCTTGCTTTATACAAGTACATGAGCACTAATTAATTAATATTTGTAAAAGGGTATGTAAATGCTAAGTATTATTTATGAACAGTATTATAAATGAAGATTGGTGGAGAGCCATGGAGAGAACACCAAGATGACACTGACGGCAGAGAGAGCAGTGCAGGGTGCAAGGATCAGCCTGGAAACAGTAGAAAGGAAGCAAAGTGAAGTAAATGGTTACCAAAGAAGAGACATTTTTGATTAACAAAAAGAAAAAGAGAATGCAGGGGATGTTAACAGTAAACTAGTGAGTTAAAAAAAAAGACACAACAACAACAGCGATCTGGAACTGGATGGAACATGATGGAAATGGTAATAAATAAATAAATAAAGTGAAAAAAGGTGAAAAAATAGACAAGAAGAGCCTCATATTGTATATAATACTGTGACCTATATATACTCTTTATTTTAAAGTAGCTTCTGTACCAGTAGAACCTTAAAGCCTTGTTCAGCATAGCAGAGTATAGATGCTTCAGTGAAGTGATTAGAAATGCTGCACTGTCAAGGTGAGCAAGCGTGTGAGTGTTCATAAGTTTGGACCTCAACATAAACTACAAGGTAATTGACAAAAATGTTATAGACACATAATACTGTGTGATACTACGCCGTATGAGCTGTTCTGAACTTTGTAAATAACTCCATCAAAGGATATTCAAATAAATAGGGAAGGTGGCTCTGGATAGAGCAAACAGTTCATTTTTTGATCACATCCAAAGCCCAAGAAAACATCTGTGGGTACGTCAGTTTTCTTCTATATAGTCTAGGTCAAACGTCTGCTTAACCTTCCTGGTTAGAGAATTGTATTTTAGCAGCACAACAGAACACTGTGGCAGCACATTTTATTACAAATACTGGGAAAATAAATATATGTATTTGTAAATATTCATATTTGATTTTTAAATGTAAAGTTTAGTTTGATTCATTCTCATCAATCAGTTGTTTCCTTGCCAGGAATGTTCTAGCACGCAGCTTTTATTACCATGAATATTCATGAAGTTCAGGCTTTGGAGGTAAAACACTCAGCTAATTCAAGAAAATTGCATTGTGACTTGTAACTTTTACAATTTGCTATTTGAGTTACAGCTGAAAAAGTCAAACAGTGTAATGTCACCTACGCAGGAGACCAAAGCGATGTACGCTGCTTATTGCAAGAACACGCAGTAAAGTGTCTGTGAATGGTCCTACACAAAGACTTATGCAATGAGGAAATAGCCAAATATTTGGAAGGAATGGACAAACAGAATTTTATGATCTGCTCAGACAACTCACAGACAGGCCCAACAGGCAACATTTTCCCAGGAGATTGTTCGTGGAAATTATTTGCTTCATTTCAGTTGTTAACAAGCATGAGCAGCTGAGCTCCACCTCCTCTGCTGCAGAGGAGTGATCTCTGAGATTTTTCTTACCAGCATTACTAGAAAATGAATGAATTAGGTTTGGACAGTTCTCCCTCAGTTATTTCACTGACCCTCAAAACCAGAAGGGTGCTTTGAGTAAATGTAGAGAAAAACATGAAAAATTATATATCCTGACTTGACTTTGATCTTTAAAAATGAGGAGAATTTTATTTTAAGTATATAATAATATTGCTAACCTCTGTTCACTAGGCAATCCTTCCTTTTCACTTGGCTCTCAGTTTGACATATCTCCAGCATGAAATGGACTAAGATTGCCATGAAACTGAAAGCTGTGAGTGTGAAAATTGGGGAATGCATAGACAAATTCTTCTTTCCTTTTTATACATATGCCAGTGAATAGGTCCTCTTTTTTTCTCATTGGTTTTCTGTATTTTTTGGTAAATATTATTATAAACCTAGACTAGAAAGCCCAAAGCAATTTTCTTTAGAGGAATTCCATTAGAGATGCAGAATATCAGACACCAAGAACCAGGCACAGACTCAGCACAGAAATGGTATATTGGGCCTAATTGAAAATTTCCAGAATGATCAGGCCATTTTTTCTACCTACGTTTAGCCAGTGGGGAAACAAGAGAAAATGAGAGATCACTGCAGAGCACTAAAAAACCAGGAAGTATCTGCAAAAGTATTGATTCTGACGTAACTGTTTGGCCACCATGGTGTGTTTAAGGAAGCAAACAGGTGCAGAGGTAAATCTCAGAAAGGATTGGCATGTTGATCTGTAGTTGTTAGGTGTATTGCCTGATCAAAGTAGTGTGAAAAGTCCACCACATTTCTGAAATGTTGTTCAGAAAATAAAATCTAACCGACGAACATAAAGTACAAACATTAAATCCTTTCATTCATAAAGTTTCTAGTGTGAATCTGTTTCTTTGATGCACAATAAACCACTGTAGCTTTGCTACCTGAGACAGACAGGGCATAAAGATGTCTTCTAGAAAAAGTCAATTGCTCATACATTGACAGAATATTCTTGGTAGTTTATATGGCATATTTGCTGCATGTGATGTCTGGACAGAGCGACATCTGAGATGGGTAAGAATAATATTCCTGGATAATTTTGGAGAGCTAAATCCCTCCTTACTTGAGCAAACAATCCCAAGCAAGATGGGCAGGTTTTGATGGGAAAGCAAGGAGCTTTTCGTGATCAGTTTCTGCAGGCTGTAAAAGTATGTGCCAATGCCTACATATTGGCTTCTTTAACAGCCAACTGTCCATTAAATATATCATACTAACCGTGTATATTTTGCCAAGAAACAGAAAAGCTGAATGTCACAGAATCTACTGCTAGTTTATTGCGCACTCAAGTCCTAACTCTTGAGACATGTACAATGTCAGGACTCCTGGGAAGATCTGTGATATATTTACTTCAGTTCAGTTTGTAAGTAGAAAGCAGTAACTGTTACAAATATGTCTGTATACATGGGGTTTAATTAATGGAGGAGGCAATCAAAAGCAAAATAAGTATTGAAGGTCAACAGATGTTTCTTTGCAGCCAAAGCCAGCCCTAGCAATTGCTAATCAAATGCTGCCCAGTGTCTAAAAATATAAATAAATAAATAAATAGATAGATAGATAGATAAATAAAGAGTTATTTGCATTGTATTTGTTGATATTACTGAAAAACAAAGTCTTTCAAATTGCACATTTTGCTAGGTATAATTGAAGAATTTTGAAGATAAGTAAATGCCACAGATTTTACAGAGGTTTTATTGCCAGTGACAGAGAAATGTATTGTTAAATGTAGTTACGTTCAACAAATGAAGAGGAATTAGGAAACTCAGACACTTCTAAAAATATTGATAAGTTACACGGAAAATCAAATAGGAAGGGAATACTTCTGTACTCCTTCGATGATGCTTAACATAAATGAAATTCAGCCTACCTGACTACTCTTTAATGAAATTTTCTGTCAATGTAATTACTCATTACCTAATAATTAAATATCCAAAAAATATAAATAAAGTAAAAAACTAAATACAGAAAAGCTGTATTAGTGTATCACTGACATATCAGTGATCATTAGATCTTAGACTTATTTTTCTATTTTTTCCCGTAATTCATCTACTTATCATAATTTTAATATGTCACCTTTTAAAAATCTTCTTCACTTTGGCCATTTGTAAAGGCAAATGTAAGATAAGAAAGATATTTATATCTGAAGTCTCTAGAAAGCTATTATTCTATTTTGCAACAAAGAATGTCAAACCAAAGGATTTGATTATACTTTTTCACTTTGTAGTCTTTTTTCTGAGTTAAGTATGAAACAAGTGACCATGATTCGGCACATCATTTGTTCATTTATTTTGTATCCACAAGACACAGAGCCATCTACCCACCTCCTTTTATATGTGCTGGTAGGAATATTAGAGACGAATGACATGTTTCTTGCTGCAACATGTGCTTTCCAGGCAGGTTTAGTTGAATCATTTAATGCTAGATCCACCGAGACATCCAGACCCAAAGCCAACCTACTTCATTTCAGATTTGAATATAAAATGAAGTGAGTGTCCCTAGAAAGGACTTTGATAATCAAATAGTAAGTATTTCCCTAAAAGGTAGGAGAATGTATATCTGATTTCCTTGAGGTAGAAAAAGGAGCTGAGCCCTGCTCTGCCTTAAATGATAGGCCTTTTTTTTTTTTTTTATTTTTCTTTAATAAGATGGATGCACATCACAAGTTAGGGATGTTTTTAGAAGAGTTCAATCCTGTAAGTGTGCTTGAGGGATGTTGGGATGTCCTGAGCACATTGTATTGAACTGCTCCCAATATATGAGGAAATACCTTATCTGAGGATTTCAACAACACTTAGGCAAGGTAGAAACCAATCTAGACAGACCTTTTAACACATTCAAAGCCCTCCTTTTTGTAGTGCTTTTTTCTAAGGACTTCAAAACACTTAATAAAATAAAACAAGTAGCATTTCTTCATTTCACTAACAGAGAACCCACAGATGCAGTATTTACCCAGGGCACTTTACCACGTCTTCACACAGCCATGAGGCAATTTCACTCCTAATCCTTCTTTCCCAGCATACTCTAGGTTGTAGTAATCTTACTGTGTTCAGAATTGCTAGCTCAAACACCTTAACTTGTAGAAGCTATTAAAACCAAAAATTAATGTAATGCTTAAATTAGTCATGACCAAAACCTTTGAGATCCTAAAGTTTCTTTTCTATATATATTTTCTTAGGCAAAAACAGAGATATTTTTCTTTGTAGGCTTGGTCGAAGATTTTTTAGATTGCTAGTTTTAAAACTTTTTGAGAAAATAGCAGGAAATCATTGCCTTCCTTTAGAAGAGCAGTTAGGTGAGACAATCATTGCTTCCAAATCTGAAACACAACTTATATATGTACATCCAACTCTACATAGAGATGATGAGGTGCTGTTGAGTAGTGTTGTAATGAAAAATGGCTGAGATGGAAAACTTTGACAGAAAAACAACAACAACAAAATTAGGTGTACTAGCAGTCAGATATCAAATAGTGTAGCAAAGAACCCAACCACTGCTGTTCTATCATAACTCCTAAAATAACCCATAGGAACCCAAGTCTAACTTAATAAGTGACTGGCTTAGCAGATAAACAGGAAATTGATCATAAGTGTCCATATCAAAGTGTGGTGGAAATTATTTGTTTTTGTCAACCTAAGCACAGCCTTGACTTGTGTCAGAAGCAAACTCTCTGGAGAAGCTTTAAGCTCCTATGTTCATGGCAAACACTAATGCAAGCAGTGAAAAACACCAAGAACCTAATATTTTCTGGTTCAATAGAAGTGTTCATCTGAATAATACAGATTTTTATTCTTATATTAAGAAGTTGGAGTCCACAGAAATCCTGGGAATAGCTCTCTCTAAAAAGCTCTTTAAATGTGGCTGGACTGCCAAGTCCTGGCTGGAGGACAAGAAAAAAAGGATTTTTGAAAATCACGCTCAGAAGCCAGTATTTGCAGACTCCTCATTTCACCTGCTGCAGAACTGCTGAGAAGCACTAGCTCTAGCCTGTGCTCAGCTTCTGCATTTGGCACTCCAAAAGCCAAGGCTGAGACAGAAGCTGAGGGCAAGGGGAGCTTTTACATTTCCTTGGAAATACTGAAATGCCTGGCAGAATAATGTTCATAGACTTTTTTTTTCAGAAATCTTTGAATTTATTTATTGATTTATTTATTTTTCTGCCTTCTGGTCACTCTGGATCATGGTGAAATCTGTCTTCTAAATCTGATAACAGTTTGAAAAATGAGATTGAAAAGAGCCCACAGAGGGTGAATTTTGTGGAGCTTTATGGGGATCATTATAGCTGAGCTGAAATAAACAAGCCTGGAGAAATGCCTGCTTTCAATAATGTTGTTCTAAACTATAATGGGAAATCACAACCAGTTTCTACCAAAATCAGCATTTGTGGGGAAGCAATTTTCACCTCTCCTGCTCCCCACTGCACAGTGCTTTCCTGGGTACTGTAGTTGCAGCAGGAGCAAGGGAGCACCAGCCTTGCATCTGGGCCAGCAGCAAGCTCTCCTCAAGCACATGGCCTACACCACAAGAGGGTACAGCCATGCCCCGTTGGGACTGTCCCCTGGGGGACATGTAGCCTCTGCAGGACTGCTGGGAATGGGGCTAGGGTGGGATAGTTGGAACGCTCCTCCTTGGTTCTTACACCCAATTGCTTTTGTTTAATTAGGACCATTTCTGTACCTTTTCCTGTACATGCACATGCACAGAGTTGGTTTTTGGGTTGTCTGCAGCACAAAAATAGCAGCTGGAAGAGATGATCAACCATGGTATGGTCAAAGAGATGTACGAAGAGGCAGCCCAGGGAAAGAGGTAACTAAAGGTGTTGGGAATAGCTGAGGAGGAAATCTCCAATGGTTGTGTCTAGGTGATTATTTGCTGGGATTAAAGTTTTTTTACAACTGGCTAGTTTGGAGCAGGAAACAGAGGTGTGGTTTAGCTGTGCTCAGTCTCATTCTCTTCCCTCCATTTATTCAGAATCTGCTTAGGTTTGGTCTGTGGTGGTGTTGAATTTTCAACCACATTTGCAGCTCTATTTTCCATACATTTGTAGAAAACTAGGATAAGAAATATGCATAAGAATGATTCATAGGCACTAGCACGTAAAGAGACAGGGACAGCTGCAGGCCATAGCTGGAGTGCAGTATGAGCTAAGCATGAAGGCAACAAATAGTGGACATAAAGGAGGCCTGGGACTTCACTCGGGTGGCTGCAAGAGAATGTGTCTTTACAGACCTAAGGCATACCTTGTGTATCCCCACCTGCCCTACATAGAGTAAAATGGGGAGATCTGCAAGATATTCACTAGGGAAAATGGCAACTTGGCTTGTTAGTTAAAATGCTTTATTACCCTTATTAGATATTTAGTACATGGATGAATGAATAAACAAGGCTAAGTGAATAAATGAGTGGCTTGCTCCTGGTGACTGTCATGCATTCTGGATTGTCCTGATCAAAATGAGTAAAGATAAATGCAGGAGACAGACACATGATAACAAATAAGATAAAGAAGTCTAACTTCGTTACATTGTGCCATACAATGGCACAAAAAAAAAAAAAAAAAAAAAGAGGAAAGAAAGAAAGAAAAGAAAGAAAGAAAGGAAAGGAAAGAAGGGAAAGAAGGAAAGAAAGAAAGACAGAAGGACAGAAAGAGAGAAAGAGAGAGAGAAAGAAAGAAAGAGAGAGAAAGAAAGAGAGAGAGAGAGAAAAAAAGAAAGAGAAAGAAAGAAAGAAAGAAAGAAAGAAAGAAAGAAAGAAAGAAAGAAAGAAAGAAAGACAAAGAAAGAGAGAAAAGAAAGAAAGAAAGAAAGAAAAAGAAAAAACACTCCTACTCTGTGTTTGTAGCAATGAATGTACAGCTGAATGCTGGAGGTGGAGAAAATACCATTTTGGAAAGATTCTTAGAGGATGACAGATTTAAATATCAGAAGAGAAAGGACATTCAGAAAACTACCAGTGCTTGCTGCTTGAGGAAGGCTAGGTGTAATATGGGATTTTCTCTCTTCCTTGGAAACAAGCAGACCATTGTCAGAAACTGAATACCATTCTAACTATAATACTGGATTTAGTTTGCACTCTTTTGTTGTTTTTTAATAACAAAATAATTATATTCATATATTGAAGTGTCACAGCAAAAAGAAACTTGAAGCACAAATTTAAATATGATTAGCTTGTTAGTGGTGGGTTTTAGGAGTCTTTTTTTTTTTTTTTCCCTCAGCTCCCATCCTATTTTTTAAAAATTTCTCCAGGGCATGTCATATATAGTGAAAAATTTCAATGGAGGCCCACAGGTATCATTGCTGTTTAGTCAGACATCACATTGGGCTTTAATGGTTTTAGATAGAAGAGCAGATGGAGTGGGTTTGTTCACTAGTCGGTGCCCTTGCCTCAGAGTTCACCTCAAGTTGTTTTCAGAAATTCTCACTTCATGCGCATTACTTATTTATATCATCACTTTTTTTCCCACTTCATAGATAATTGCTACTTAATTGATACTGCCTTTATACAAGCTTCCACAATAGCAAGCAACAAGACACACTGCTAAATAGAGGAATCATTAATCTGTGTATATATTCTGGATTTCCTTTAAAGATGGGCTGGAAATAAGCAAAGTCATTAGTAGTTTGTTTGCAACAGTGTATTTATGAAAGCTCTGTGGAGAATGTGTCAACAGTCAGTATGTAACAGAGCAATTAACACAGTACTTTTGTACTTTTGACTGTTAGCATGGGAGTAAACAGAAGCAGATGTGAAGTGTTTGTGCCGTTAGTATTCACAGACTGTTCTGACATATGCAAATACAACTAATGCTTACAGAGCTTGCAACCCTTATTGTACCATGACCTTACTTACGAAACCCTGGGACAGGACTGCTGCATTTGCACACTTTCCTACTAATTATTAACAATACCAAGATACAACCTTTTTGTTCTTAAAGCATTACAGACGACAATGGTAAAGCTTCATCGATAAATGTACTGATAATGTTATGCATATGCGTTTTGTTTTAAATACTGTTGTGGGTTTTTGTGTGTGTGTGGTTTTTTTTTGGTTGGTTGGTTGGGTTTTTTTGTTTTTCCAATGTAAATAGAGAACAAATGAGGAAGAAGTAATGCAAAATATGTAACAAGAGAGATTCTGAACAGGTATCATCTCTGAAATACTGGGTTAGATCTGATTATATGATCCCAATGAAGTTCTATAGTTAATACATATATCTGATTCTGTGTATTTAGGACAGAACGAAACCTTTCATTGTCACAGTCTTAAAATACATATCTTTCTAAAGCATCTCCAGTCAGGCTGTTAAAATAGGATGCTAACTGAAATTATCTTCTGCCCCATAAGGAAAAAAGGAGAAAAAAAAAAAAAAAGAAAAAAACCCACATATATCATGGACTTGACCTAGTAAAATCACCTGAATTCTGGGAAAAAAAAAAAAAAAGGCTTTGTGTGTTATGTGTTCAGTTATCTTTTCATATGAACTATATATATCTAATATACTTGTAGTTAGTACAGTGATTTTCATTTTCAGATACTTAAACCTAGCTATGATACACAAACAAAGGTCAGAGGAGATTTAATTTTGAAGTTTTATTACAGATATGGGTTTCCGAATTAGGAATTAAACAAAGCTGAATGATAGTACAGAACTTAAAGTAATGTTTGGTATTATGTACTAAATGGAAAATGTTTTGGTTAGAAATAAAACAATTCATGTAAAAACACTGAAAAGAATATTGAAAGGCTATCTTTTCTACCCCCATCTAAAGGCAGAAAGTACATGCAGCTAACCCGAACCATACTGTCTTTTTTCTTATCTTTAAAAACTTACGGGCTCATGAAATTAAAACCCTCTTTTACAAGTACATACATGCTTGTTTCCATTTCTTTTTCCCTCTAGCAAATCAGTTTAATTTCTGTGCTACGGGAATATGTTTTCTCCCTTTTTCTCTCTTTTTTATTTTTTTATTTTTTTGAGGTACCTGGAAAGGTAACCTTTTGAGGAGGTTGAAGTTAATTTTTCAGATTTTGTTTGATTCAGGTTTTTTTTGTAGTTTTGACATCTGAAAAACACAGGTGTTACAGTTAATTGCAGACATTTATTTTCTCATTCAGAAAGCTATATGAAATAATTGTTTTCATAGCTTTCTATTTTTCTTGGCTACCTTTCTTTTCTATTTTATTTATCTATTTAATTATTTAATTTAAAACATATCACTTGCTAAATAAACAGCAGGCTGTGAAGAAATGAAGACCAGGAGTGTGATAGTTAGTAAAGTTGGTTAAAATAAATGCCATTCAGTATCACTTTGCTATTGTACTGCCTAAAATTGGACAGCTGTCTAAATCACAGAAACATTTGGAAGTAAATATTTGTACTGAGAGTAGTCAAGGAGATTGTATACTGTTGTGGGCTGATGCCAAAACAAATACAGTAGATGCGTTTATCTGGGCCCTTTAGTCCAAATGTGCCCTAGGGGTTCGAGCTGTTCTACCATGCACCAAGACTGAGAATGACTTTCTTCCAAGTTTCTGGTTCATATCATCAACTGGCTTGCGTATCTAAATAATCGTTTGTCCACAGCTGCAGGCAATCAGCATTTTGTGCATACAGTATAGATTCCCAAGCCAAATTATGAGATAATGAAAATGCATGTAATTACATGTTGCCATGCTAGTCTAAATATAATTTACACTTGAAAGAAGGGAAAGAAGAAAAGACAGTAACAGGTGAATGAAGAAACAAAAAAATGCATTCTAGAAATCTTTCCTGAACTTGTTTTCCAGCAAAGTAGGTATACTTATTTATGCACTGTTTACTTAAATGATTGTTTGTTAATTAGAAAGTTCAGCTCAGTGGAGAGGTTATGATTTCTATGGTGTTCAGCTGAACATTTGGGGAGAAAAGTCAAACTCGAACTTTGTGATGGCTGACATATTTTCATGTCAATGTGCGATTCTGAAGAATTTCCTTTGAACTTTAATATAAAAAGCCACACTGAAATACTTTTTTCTGTGAAATACAGTGGTTTTTTTTCTGTGAAATACAGTTTTCTGCGTCCTACTACTTATTCCCTTGAAAAGATTTGAATCACTTTTGCTTTGCAGGTGTGAGACATCCGCCTTTTTTTTTTTTTATGCATGATTTCTCACCTTATAGGCAGTCAAGTCATGGCCAAGTCACCATGAAAAATAGAACAGGGACAGACCCATGTTCCCTGCTGCAGAGTGTTCTTACACCTTTTAGATACGTCTGACTTTTAAGACCCTCACTTTTCATTGATGTGCAGTGTATAATCACATGCTTCTTTCATTAGGAGTGCCTATGCAGTGCTGTCTAGAATAGCCGTGCCCAAATTCCTACCTGGGAAAGTTACTCAGGCTGGATACCCAAGGGACTTGTGCTGTGAACTGCCTGCGTCATACAGTAGATCATGCATCAGTTATTTGACCACCTGGCAACCATGGCTTACCACAGGATGTGGCTTATCTCATGGATGATGTGTACTTACCTCCTATCCACTCACACTGCACGTAGGCTTTGGATGAGAAGCAACCTGCTAGGCTTAGAGAGTCTGTTGGGTCTGTGAATGTTATTTGATGTAACTTCTTCTTTAATTTCTTACACAATTTTTAAATGCAGTGCTATTTTAAGCTTTCAGTAATTATTTTTATTGCAGAAAACAAATTGCATTTTCTGAAAGAAGTATTATAATATGAAATGCATAGTCATTCCCAATAACTTGATCTTTCAACACTTCTATGACTAACCTCAAATTATTCTATCTTGTAAATTCTGTTGTTAAAAACTGAAATGCAGAGTTTGGAATGCTTGACCCTGAAAAGTGATTTGTTGCCATAAAGAATAATTAGTGAAAACTTTTCCCAAAGGAACCTTTTTTATGTCATAATATAGATGAATTTGAGGGTCAAATACATGTGCACTGATTTTAGGAATTATTTTACACAGACCTATATGTGCAGTGGACACAATGAAATACTGTTCTTTTGGTTTTGGTTCACTTTTTATGTTCATTTAATATTTTGTTTTCTTGTACATTTTCTTCCACATTTTTGAAAAGGAAATTCAAGAAATTTAATTTCTAGTCATGTTTCCTATAGGAGATATATTTATATACTTCAGTTTATGTATTATTTATTTAATATTGCTTTTGAGTTTTGTTATAACTGCACTATGAAATCAATTTAAATATATTTTCGTGCATTATTATGTTTTGAGCCTGTTCATTATGTAGCTTGAAGGATTCAAATGTACTTTAATTGCTCTTAAGTTTGCAATTATTTTTATATTTCAAAAGTTAGTTACCTATATTTTAGAGTAATGCATGGTATTTCTTGCTAACTTTTGCATTTTCATCATTAAAGGCGTTTTCAGTGACTAACATGATAACAGGATAAAGGTTTTTGAGTTAAAGAGAAATCAAACTTACTATAATTTATTATTTTGAATTGTGTGAATAAACCATGAGATTCTGTCCCTGCCTTTATTTATTACATAAAGTATCTGGAGCAGCATTAAAAGTCCTCATCACACTCGTTGCCCTGCAGCATACAGGCACAAAACAGATGTCTGGAGGCATATTTGCAAAGATGAAGGTAGGGAAAAGGATGAGACCAGAGAGAATTACAGAGTTTAGAACTTCCATGAGAGGTTGCTAGAATGTAGACACTTCCTGTTTGTTACCAGGAATCTTGAGCACATCAGAAATGGTGGTCTTAAAAGCACCTGCCTTTCACCTCTTACAAAGGAAAAGAATTTACGAAGCAAAATCTCCACCACTGGGTATTTTTAGCAGGATTGGATATTCCTGAGTCATTAGCTGAGGTTACACCACAGCTGGTAGATTTGCAAGAAGAATTAGTTCCTCATTAAGCTGTGTTGTTCAATGATCCTGTAGCATCTTCTGAAAACAGAGAAAATAGGAAAGGAAAACTGTTTCTTTGTGGAAACTCCTTCAAATGGTCAGAGCCTGTTCAGAGTCTTCAGGCTGACTCTGAAAAGCCATTAACATTCAATAAAAGATGTGCAGATAGTGAACAACCATGAGCTTCATGGAGGAATTTTGGGAGATATTTTAAGCTTAGACTTCAGCCGTTAGGCTGAGTAATCAACATGGACCCTTTGGCCTTTTTTTGGGGGGGGGGGGGACTTTTTTTTTTTTTTTTGGCATCAATATGCATGTAGCTGCAGAGATCCACGTTGCACATGCCCAAAGAGGACAAAACTAGTCAGAGACCAGGCTCTGTACTACAGCTCAAACATAAGAGCATCGTCTTTGCTCAGTTTCTGTGGATGTGTTCCTGGGCCTGCTGTGGCTGGACTTCATCAGGGAGCTGTGTGTCCACCAAGTATCATTCTCTCATTTGTCTGATGAGCACTTAGCTGTTCCATACAAAGCATAACAGTTTCTCTTACTGTGAGGATGAAAGGATGCCAGTTAACTCTTTTACTCCATTGCCACTCCTGATAACTACAAAGTTCAATGTCAAGAAATGTTCAATGCTCTTTCAGAAATTATTTTTTCTTTTAATTCTCAAATCTCCTCAGATTTAAATATTTAAGAAAATATTTGTTTTTTTTTTTTCTTGCTTGTTCATCTTTTATGCTCAACTAGCCATTTTCATGTTAGTATGCTCAATTTGTGACTGCATTGCAGGTAAAAGGTATGGATATATAGGTTTACAATATAAATTTGTTTAAATGTACTTATAAAGAACGGCAAGGTTCAGGACTTCTGAATGTTAAACCAAGATAGTAATACACTAAAATCAGAGGGATCAGCTGAGTCTCAGGCAATCATACAAGATAGAGATCCAACAGAAGAGCAAAATAAGCTTCTAGCCAAATAGTCTGCACAGACTTGTCTTATATGATAATTTTATCTGTAGATCTTAGACATTAAAAGGAGGCGAAGTATCAGTACCTTCACTTTGCAGCTGGGGAACTGAAGTACAAAAGGACAATGAAACTTGCACTAGTTCAGAGCATAGACTCTGAGTTTCCTGAATTTGGATTTCCTAGTTCAAACACAGTTTTTCAGCCAGCAGTTCTGAGGCAGAGCCTGGGACAGGTCCATGCCAACAACTGCAGCCTCTATAATTCTGCAGGCTCACTGACATGAGCATGCATACAAAAACGCCAAATACCACAATACAGGAGAAATATTAGAAAAAAATAATTTAAAAAAGTTCTCTTTTTTTTAGAGTTTGCAACAGAAAAACAAACCTGCTGAACTACATCTTCTAGTTCACCTGGTCACTTGAAGCCTGCAGTTCTGCTTTGTGACATCATTCTGCCCCAAGCACTGAAGGAAGCAATTGAATATGTTTCTTCCCCCTACTGTCTGCCTACTCTTTTACCAAAATTAACTACCCCATAGTCATTTAGAAAGAAATAGGTGTATGTTCCAAACCTCAGACACTGTAGTTCACTGTCCTGAATGACGACAGCGCAAGCTTACCTTAATTTATGATCTAAACTAATACACTGGACCACATGCTAGACTGTGCAAAATGCGAGCAAATATTCCCCTTTGACATCCCTGTTATGAGGACAGGAAATGCCAAAAGTTAGTGAGAGCTGCAAACTAGGGCAGTGTTGCATTTACTCCTCAAAAGGTGAAGTTAGAGGATATGTGGATATGTTCAGTATTTTCCAACCAGATGAGCCAAATAAAATTCATACACTTGAGAGTACCAGATGAAACAACAGTAGAGCTGTTATTTCTGGAAACTTTCAGAACCCAAGGGAAGTCCCAGAAGACTAGAAGATTACAGCTGTAGTGACCATCTTTAAAAAGAAGGCAAGGAAGTTGTGAAGTTAGAAGATTAGTAAGAAACTATTAGTTTTCCTTTAGGGAATAAAAAAGTTGTAGGCACAAATATGGAACCAAATGATGAGTAAACTTCTGAAAAAAATTAAGGTCAGTAACATCTAGTATGGATTTGTCAAAAGCAAATCAAATCAACCCATCCTAATTGCCCTGTATGACAGCACAAAATAACAGGGTATGGCAGAGAAGAGTGGGTGTCATATATCTTGACTTTAGCACAGCTTTTTGAAACTTACCTCACATAACAATCTTAAAAGACAGACAGGAGAATATTATTTTCTTGGAACTGCTATGTGAAGAGTGAAAAACTATACTCAGAGAGTACTTATTAGTGGTTCACTGTCAGGACTAAGAGGACCCTCAGAGTGGGCTTCCGCAGGGGTCTGTCTTGTTTTGTTACTTTTCAGTATTTTCATAAGTGACCTGGATAATGGAGAAGAAAGGCTGTTTATTAACCTGCAGACTGCATCATGCTGGAAATGCTATAAGGATACCAGAGGACAGGAGCAGGAATTTAAGAGAATTTCCAAAGATTGGAAAAATGATTGTAATGCTGTGTTTTTACAGAGTTCAGTGTCCACTTTTTAAAGTTCATCGTTATTACTATTAAAATCATAATTTTATTCTCATCCAGGCCTTTTATTGGAGTTGTGCATGCTTCCAATACAAAACAGAAACATCCACTATTTCTGTACACTGAAAGAACTGTGGAGTTGTAGACAAAAGCCAGGAGTGTTTTATGAATTGACACTTCAGATAATTTTCTTCATCTTTAATAATTTTACACTCTAAGTCAAAATAAGACTCTCTAGACTATATCTGTAGGAGTATGTGATGCTAAATAGCATAAATTCAGCCTTATGCCTCACTGCCTCAGTGCATACCTTAGGTATAAATACTCTTTCATAAAGGCCTACTGCACAGCATCACTAAATTATATAAACTCGATTAATGTGGAATCAATGGGGGTTCAATTTAGCAACTTGACAAACCTTGGCACCATCCTACATACATTATTTGTACTGCACCATTCTAAGAAACATGCTTTTTCAAAAATAATTTACCTAACTAGCATGAATCACTATCCTGAAAATAAATACAGAGATCCTCTGTGGGTCCTTGATGCCTTCATTTTCATTTGGAACTTTAACATTTATCTCTTCGTTTTATGCCTGTTACATAAAATTATAGTCCCCCCTGGAGACATTAGATTAGGGATTATAAAATCAATGTGGTGTAAAACCATTGTTCCAGCACTTTCGAGCCATCCCCACAGAATGAGAAAAGGGCAGCTGGACCCTGACCCACTATGTGGGACAACATTGTCCTGCAGAACGATCCCTTAAGGAACAGCTAACTTGACAGCCTGAGTAAAGTTAGATAAGGGGTGATATTAGTGTTCACTGAGACATAAATAATTATTCAGCTCACCAAGCAAGGTAGCACTGCACCCTGCAAGACCTAAATCAGACAGCTCAATATGAGCCAAAATGTGCTGGATCCAATGAAGTTTTATCTAGCTTCATTAAGATTCCATACTTTGCAAAGTATAGTTGACTTTCTGTAAAACTAATAATTAGAACTGGCCACATCTGGAAGTATTACATTCTTACAAAGCCTAATATATCTATGTACACAAATACATTATTTTTCTCTGATATAAGCATTAATTTTTTAATCCAGTGACTATTTCTGTATGTATTGTTTTTAAGAGATGACTGAAAAGACTGGCTTGGCATCACTGTTCACCCATGAAATAAGTGTAAGCTGAAATCTTTATTAGGGTAAATAAGAGTATTTCTTTTTAACCCTCCAGATAACACAGCATGACATATATTTTCTATTCAGCTCTGAAAAAGGGCAAAAGTGATAAATTTCCCTACGGAAAACCATACTTTTATAGTTTCTGTCCTAATATACACGACAAAGAAGTTCAGATAATTCAGATGGTTTATACAAACATATGCTTATCCAAACCAGGAGAAAAACTCCAGTTACTCTGAGAGCCATTTGTTTCCTCTCTGGATTTTTATTGACCTGAACATAAATAAAAAACAATTTAAAATTATTTCTTTCTATTAAGTCAACATGAACCCCAGAGCAAAGCTGATTTTTTTCTGACAACCTCAACAGTTTCTGCAACTCATCAACCTCTGCCATACACGTGGCAATGGAAGAACATGAGCATAATGCCACTGCTGCATGTTGTACTGAGAGACAAAAGGTTCAGAGTGTACGGTTTCAATATCAAAATAATTACCTTGTAAAGATGGTTTGATATTGTTTACATAGTGAATTTGGTTGAATTACCGCAACTCAAAATGTTTTTAAACTTAATTTAAAACACCCTTCTGCGTATTTAATTATATAGATGTCATTGTATTAATCAATACAGTGCTTAGGAAGACAGACATCAGCGTTATTTTATAGCTTAAGATTAAGATTGAGAGGTGTTGCTGTGAACAACTAAACATAGCAGACATTTCTTGATAAAAATATTCAGTAAGAGCAGCACAAGAGAGTAGCTATGGTGTGATACCTCTCCTATAACTGATTTCTCATGCTTTCTGGTCTAGTTTAAATCAAAACAAAACTACTGCAAAGGAAACATTTTTTCTATTATTTCATGTTGGCATTTTTTTCTTCAAAAAGCTGTAGGTTCAGAATAGATGTAAAAAAACACATGCTTTCTTTAAGCTTTGACTTCAACAGGGAAAGTCAAGCAGGACAGAACAGTGTCAACTCTCCTGTTGTAAGTCACCAACCAAATCCTAGACAGTGCTTGCCATGGCTCTCTCAGACAGACATTTTCACTTGCAATAGAAATAAAGAGGTTAGGCAGCTGGGATATAGAAATGACTCACCTCATGTTGCCTCTCTTGTCCTCTGCCTAAATCCTGAGCATTTGCTGTGAGGGAGACCCAGTCTCTTGGCTGTCCTAAAGACAATTGCTCATCAAAAGAAAAGGGCTGTAAGGCCTCAAGTGACGGCTAAGTATCTAGCTTCTGACTATACTTTTGAAGTTTGTCCTAATATTTCAATATCACTAAATGATAGCAAAGGTATTTTCTTGCTACCCACAGCCTGCTTCTCTTAAGAGTGGGTTTTCAAGAATTATAGATTTATTGCACCTTGTTACTACCAGAAAAGATGTCCATTTTGCTGAACTTACAATTTATACCCTAAATTCCAGCTTACATCTTCAAAACTTCAACTCAATTAACTCTTAATTTTGTAGGTGTTTGAGTACCCTATCCTGTATGTTAGGGACCAACCCGGGGAGCATGTAAATCAAGAATGAAATACCATGTCTACATATTGTGGGAATATAGGATAGCTCTATACAAAATTCATCACAAGATTTAGACACCAAACTACCTATTCTGACAAAAATACTTTTTTTTTTTCTTTTTTCTTTTTGTCCAAGCAACACAGAAACACAGACTGTAGGGGATGTAGGGTGAAGGGGCTTGGGATTATATTTTGAGATATTGTAGATATCCGTCACTTTCACCAGTGAAGTTCGTATGGTACCAAACTTGAGGAGCTTACCCCAGCATCCTAAATCCACTCAGAAATCCCACAGAAAACATTTCCTAACATTGATAATCAGCCTGGACTCTCTTCTTGTGTTTGGTCCCTATGTCAGCCTTTTATTAAACATAGCTGGGGGAAATGGGAAGAGAAATTTGCTTTCATTAGATTTCACAGTTTCTCCTCAATTCAGCAAATCCTGTGACTGTGCTGGGGGCTGTAGAACAGGAGCTTTTAGCTCATTGTTGAAGAAACTTGTACTGACATCTCTGACTTTCTAGGAGAACACTTCAACACCAGGGCCTAGGGTATTTTATAGTGAAACTTCAACACTTCTCCCAGAATGAACCAACTCCAGAACATAAAAAAGCAAAGCACCCACACTAATATGACCTCCCTTTCAGTTTATTAACATGGGGACAGTGTCACCTTTGCAATAGAGGTTTCAGCCTGGATCTGGCCCCTTTCCAGCAGCATTGAGTAGGGACAGGAGCTCAGCCTGGTCCCACGTCTCATGTGGCTGTGCCCTATGTTACACAAAGCCCACTTTCCTTTGTGAATTTAACTTAGATTTTTAGTTTCAAAAATTACACTTCTAGCTTGTAGTTTTCTCACAAGTGGAGCTGAGAGCAAGGTGGGTAAGCACCAGTAAATTAAGGATACAGCACTGAAGCCATCAGCTCTGTGAAGCAGTTATCTGTGGTTCACATTTCTCCTGTGAACGTGGTGGATGTTGAAATCATTTATATCAAACCTTAATATTTTAGAGAATGAAAAATAAAAAATAAAAAATAAATTTTAGTTAAATAATAGAAATATGTTTTGAATGGATATTTTGTCTAATAAATTGAGTTGCCATAAGGACAGTCTTACAGAGCATCTATTTTTTTTCTCATTTATGACTATATTTCTAAGCAAGGGAATAGATAATACTGAGGATTCCTACTGACATTATTTTATAGTTTTATTAATATTAGCTACACAACGTGTTGAAAAAAAAATCTGAACAGAGAAGTTCACAGTGAAAAATGCTCTTATCCAAAACACTCAGTTCTGAGATTCCAAGAAAAACAAATATTTGGTAGCACATTGAGTCCGTGATACAGCTTACCCTCTAAAAGTGAAGACAAACAGCTGCTGAGAAAGATAAAACAAAATGGTAATTAACAAACAGAGGGACATCAACATAAAATGCAGCTAACAAAAATCATTCTTGGTTACTGAAAATCACACACAGGCTGCTTGACTTTCAAAATATGCATATTTTTTTAAGACCTTTAGCAGACAGTCATTGTGTTTGATGCATTCCTAAGTTTTATATAAAATGTCACATGGGTGTTAGAAATTCAGCCTTCAAAGTGGAAAACTAGTCAATGAAGGATGGGTCCTTCACTGACTGAGGGTCTTCAGTCCCTCAAACTCCTCATGTTGTCTCTGCAAGGTAGAAATTAATGGCACAAATTTACCTAGTGCATAGATCTGAGTGAAACTTTAAAGAGAAATAAAAGGAGGAGCCTGGACAAAATCATGCAGTACAAAAAACTCCAGCTGATTCCACAGTGTCAGCTTTATATCAATGACACCAGTCTTGTTCACTGAAGGACTGCATTGATGTGTAGCTACAGAGAACGTGGACACTGAAATAACCTCACAGGCTATTGGCCAGGAACTTCCAGTGTCATTCATCTTTCATTTCTCCAATAAAACAAGGATTGGTTGCTGAGAGTCCTCCTTTCCATTTGGCATCTTCTGGAAAAATAAAATGGTTCTGAAGCTCAGTGAGGGCTGTGTGGAGCAGCCAGCAGGCAATCACTGACACCATGAGATTTTCCCTAGAGCAACCAGCCCAGAGGTCAGACATGGCACCCCATCCTACAGAAGCGTCAAACTATGACATTTCCCACCTGAAGGAGCACCTACAGTGCATCCTGCCTACAGCAATCCCCTCTGAAGGGCTGAAATCCTCAGCAAAGGGAAATGCTTGCATTCTTGGCATGGTGGTGATCGAGAGAAGGGGCAGGGCGGCTGTACCTTTGTCTGAGAGAGAAAGGCAAGGAAGGCTTTATCAGCCTACCTTTCTGAATGGAGGATGAACACATACTTGTACTTAAAAACTACTTTTAGCAGTAATATGATTATTCCCAGCAGGGGACAGTATATGCTAAAATACAGCAGTATGCACCTAATTATACAATTACACCCACATATTCCCGTCACCCCTTCTTTGCAGTTTTCATCTGAGAAGACAAGCAGAGCTTGAATGCAGCAAGTTTTGGTGCTGGGTACAAAAACTCTCAGTCCGTCTCCTCAAAATCTCAGTTTTCAAGTGTGCAATTGCAGTATAAAGCATCAGCTAAACCCTGCTGAGGGTACACTGCAGTTTTAAGTGAAAACATTAAAAAAAAATACAAATGTTATTACATCAATAGCACATGCGGTATAAATCTTTGAGGCTGGACATGACTATGAGAGCTGAAATATCAAAGACAAACCTGCACTGAGTTTTGTCACTGAAGGATGCACCCTTCATAAGTGGATCAA
This sequence comes from Anser brachyrhynchus, assembly GCF_964034855.1. Lineage (NCBI taxonomy): Eukaryota > Metazoa > Chordata > Aves > Anseriformes > Anatidae > Anser > Anser brachyrhynchus. Next base: position 28,731,516 of record NC_137694.1, on the reverse strand, counting down.
GGAAAGAGGTGAGCTGTAGATGTAGCCTGACACAATAAGTGCTCAAATGTAATTCTAATACATGGGAAAAAAGAAATGCAAAGGAAAAAAAAATATATACATATATGGCTAATATAAGAGGTTGATAAATATAAGTATCAAGATAAAATTCTATTTATTTTATACTAACTATAAATATAAGCAGTTTGAGTGGAACTAAATATTTTATTAAAATGGGAAGGTTATCTATATATACTTATGTTGCTTCAGTCATATCAATATACTAGCTTTATATGTTGCCTCTATGTTCTAGGATATGTATTTTGGATTTATATATAATCACATAGTCTGGAAAATCAGATGTTCTGCTCTCCAGAGCCTACTTGGGTCATGCATGTTCCTGAATTAATGTGAAGCCCAGTTCCTTTGAACATGTTGACAATATTTATTCATGCAAAGCTACACGGTGAGGTTAAACACTGGTAAACTTGCCAGGGGTGGACAAAAGACTGGATCCAAAACTCAAGACTATGTCAACTGTGAAAATACAAAAGAACAATTTGGTTACTATGCAAACTAGCATTTGAAGTGTCATGAAAGATCTAGTTAGTGAAAAAGTCATGGGGCAGATTGTGCTTTTACTTATGAGGCAGGTTGAGGGGTTGCTTCTGCCACCACTAGGCAAGTAAAGCTTCTGCACCTCTTTCATTTCAAGCACACGACTACACAATTGTGAAAGAACACTCAGGCTATTCCATATGTTCTCCCACTAGTAATTTGACAGGTACTACTTGAAACTCCAACTTCATGGGTGAGAAAGCGGTCTAGTGAATGTTAACAATATTTAGTTTACCTGTACACCTGAACCCAGACTTCTCAGCGTGAAATGGTCAGAGTCTACCAAAAAGGCTGTTCTAAGGACATTCAATAGAAGTTGTATACTTCACAGGTAAAGCAGAAAAAACATTTTGACATCAGGCTCGAATGCCAACAACAGCAAGCTTCACATTTCAAATTTGTGATATGATTTATACGGAGTGATAAACAGGATGGTACAGAATCTTCTCCAATGAAAAATAAAAATGAAAAGACTTCCATATCCCAACCCACAAGCTGAATCTCTCTCCCTCTCTCTGATCTAATGTGTGCTTACTTATTTCTTCATAGTTGAACAGAATGGTAATTGGGTCTTTAATCACTAAAGGTTCATCATCACCACAGAGAATTTTGTGATTGTTCCCTGGACAATATTTAGCTTCTTTTTTTATTTTTTATTTTTTTTGTTGGGGGGGGGGATGTACTGCAACCAGTATTTTTGAAATAAATATAATAGATTCTTCAGATTACTGTTACCTACTTTTTTGTTAAAAAATCTCAGACGAACCATGGATTTTCAGTTGAATACGGTATTTCTACAGGCAAATAAATCTTGATGTTGTAGAAAAGCCATAGATTGCAGACACCATAATCTAACCACACTTTTCCAAAACACCAGAAGTTTAGGATAACTATCCTGATTCTGTGCAGTTAACAGCAGTGGGAACTTTAGCACCAACTCCAATGAGGGGTGGATCAGGCTCTGTGTATGTTGACCTCATCCAAGCACCAGTAAGACTTAGAGCCAACTTTGCATTTCATATCTGAAAGATGATAACCAAAATGAAGATTTCAGGAATATCAATTTGACATGCTACATCAAAGTTGTTCTAGTCTTATATCTTCTTGAGGCTGAAGTAGTAGAAAAAAGCACGGTAAATACAAGCTGCCTTTCTTCCTACACCCCCACCACATGCACACACTTGCTTCGGTTTGAAACTCCAGCAAATAATCTGACAACACAAACATGAACCCTTTAAATGCTGAAAATATCCTGATTACAACAGTATTAAATCTGTGTCCCTTTGCTTGAGAACTCTGGTCTTGACAGGAACTAAAATGGCTCTAAACCTCATCTCTTTTTCAGACAGAATTTCCTAGCTCCTGCTGTGTGGCATCTACCACTAATCTGACATGCCAGAACAGTGGCAGAACAAAGAGAAAACCATTGTAAATGTATTTATTTTCTAAATCTGCATAAAATAAGTATTTCAGGGATGCACTATTCAACCTCTGACTGCAAAGTTTTGTCACCCCTAATCAGTCTTCACCACAGAATTTTATCAGTAAATGCAGAAAGACATAGAAGCATTTCATAACATTAGTCCATATATAGGTAATAAAGTGTGGGTCTGTCTGTATGGGGAAGCTACAACAAAATACAACAGGGAATGAATTTCAAGCACAATAACTGCTGTGTTCTGTCTGTGTAGATGCTCTTCAACACTAAGACATCTTTTTTTTTTTTTCCAGTTTAACTTAATCCATTTTCACAGTGGACTCCTATGGAGGAATTAAGTGTCCACACAGAGAACTATTTCTTAAAGATATTCTGAGATATTTTCCAACTAGACAAGCACTAACTGTTAATATATTTAAAAATATATATTTCCCCACAGTAATAAAATAACAAACCTGAGTACTTTTTCAGAGGAAATTAGAGTTCCTCAGAGACTAAATCACCCCCATCTGCTGTTTTGTAACCCATGTTGTATGGCAGCCTCTCCTACTTAGACATGCTAAAACAGTGCATGAACAAAGAGCAACTCTGGCACATGCATACATTTCCCAAATTTACATAAAATTAGAATTTTCAGAATGCATAATGTGCCAGCCATCTCAAAGTATTGTTAGCCTGACTTGCCTTTGAACTAGGTTGGTACAGTATTGATTATATATGAAAAAGGATGTTACCTTCCCTGTAGTATATGCTGTATTGCAGAAAATGTGCTAAAATTTTAAAAAATGTGCCAGACTGTTCATATAAAGTGGCATTCAGAAAGCAGGTGTGTATTTTTATATTTTTTTTCCACTTCAGAATCAATTTCTTCATCAAGCAAAAAAGCTTTCCATTCCTGGAAAATATGGAATATAAACAGCCAGACATATTCCTTGAAGCTGAGCAATCTTTTTCACTGACCAGAATGGCTTGCACATTGCCCATCAGGATGGGAATCAGCCAGCGAATCACATCGGTTCTTCTAGTGGGACATTTTAGATACAAGTATGATGAGGCTATCGTGAGTGTTACTTAGTGTCAGAATTTTAGATTACTTCATAATATCTAGAAACTCACAGTATGAATTGCTCCAGGTCTGGCCTAATGAGTGTTACCGGCATATCACATCTTTATTGCTGTTATTTTTAAGACAGATATGTGAGAAGAGGGACTGCATGGAGAAAGCATTTGCCTCCATTAAGAGTAGAGTAAGCTAGCACGAACCGTATCCTGCCTGTTGAGGGTGTAATGTGAGATTTATTGTGAAATGTTTCTCTGCATTTCAAGTTTAAACATTATCAAAACACCATAGATTTTTTTAGTATTCACACTCAGGGAAAACAATATATTCATGTAGTGAAAATGGTTTGAGAATATTAATACTATTGGTGCTATTAGTAAAATAAAAACTGTATTTGAAGAAAAATTGTCCCAGCTTATATTCAAAAAAGTACCCTGACATTTTTTAGAAAATCTTAGAACAATGAAATACAGAACATGAACAGTCTTCAAAAACTGAATATTTCCAAAAAGAATTTCACTGTTTGTTGAAGTCTCTTGCTCCGATTTGTACCAAAAATGTTAATTCAGCTCTTGATTCCATTTTGATTCTATTAAAACAGTATGAAGTTTCCACATTTGATTGGTCTCATTTAGTGCTTTTCATGGCACAAAAATGTAATGGAATGAACATATATAGAAAAAAAAACCACAAAACTATGTCCCCTTTTTTGTTGTTTGCAAATATTTCCACTAAACCTAGAGGGAAAAAAATCAACTTCAGATGTTAATCGGATGAGTAAGCTAATGGAGTATCTCTCAGCATCTTGTTAGTTGTCAACTCAACTTTTATGTTAGCTGTACCCAGGAGCCCTTACTCAGCATAGCTGGGGGACAGCTAAGAGGTATTTTCACAGCCCTAACTCTTCCCAGGTATTTCTAGATGTTTGTCCTGTTCTTCATTCCAAAGTAATAATAGATCTAATTATTTATTTGATTTTGTTGATTGGATAATATTTTTAGTACATATATCTATATCTGTATCTATATTTCAGTTTTGCCAAAATACTGATACTGTAGATTCACACCCTAGTCTTAGTGTCATATTTGTCTATCTTTGCAGTTGAAACCTTGATAGTGAAAAAGCTTGCAGAGACATTACACAGACATGTTGCTTTTGTCCTCATCAAATGAGTTTTCCTTACAAAGTGATTTCTACAGTATATTTTCTATTTATCTACCTATTGAGAGGACAATAGGTAAGAAAAAGAAAAAAGAAAAAAGAAAAAAAAATAAAAGAAAAAAGAAAAAAGAAAAAAGAAAAGAAAAGAAAAAAGAAAAAAGAAAAAAAAGAAAAAAGAAAAAAGAAAAAAGAAAAAAGAAAAAAGAAAAAAGAAAAAAAAAAGAAAAAAGAAAAAAGAGAAAAAAGAAAAAAGAAAAAAGAAAAAAGAAAAAAGAAAAAAGAAAAAAGAAAAAAGAAAAAAGAAAAAAGAAAAAAGAAAAAAGAAAAAAGAAAAAAGAAAAAAGAAAAAAGAAAAAAGAAAAAAGAAGGCAGGTTTGCATTAGATATAAGGAAGAAATTCTTCTCTATAAGGTTGGTGAGGCGCTGGAACAGGTTGTCCAGAGAAGTTGTGGATACCCCTTCCCTGGAAGTGTTCAAAGTCAGGTTGGATGGGGCTTCGAGCAACCTGGTCTAGTGGAAAGTGTCCCTGCCCATGTATAAGGGAGTTGGAATAGATGATCTTCAAGGTGCTTCCCAACTCAGACCATTCCATGATTCTATGGTCACTTAAAAATTACAAGGGTTTGGGATTTTGGGATGTTTGTTGGTGTTTGGTTGTTGATGGGGTTCAGTTTTCTTACTTTAGTATCGACAAATTTTCATTATAGTAAGAAGAACTTATACAATCAAAGAAATTTAGGGCAGAGTGTCTGGGGGAAGAGTGGCTGAAAAGTTGTGCAGAGGAAAAGGATGTTGGTCGATGCTCACCTGAACATGAGCTGGCAGTGTGACCAGGTGGCCAAGAAGGCCAACAGCATCCTGGCTTGTATCAGGAATAGTGTAGCCAGCAGGACTGATGTGATCACCCCCTATACTCAGCTCTGGTGAGGCTGCACCTCAAGTACTGTGTTCAGTTTTGGGCTGTGGAGAGAGAGGAGAATTAGTGGAGCAACATGGAATCAGTTCAGGTTCTTCCAGACCAAGGCAAAGAAATCTGTCAGGAGCCAGTTTGATTCCAGGGGTATCAGCTGGGTTTTGCTATGATGTTTCTTATTGTTCCCAGCTCTGAAAATGCCTGAAATATTTGCATGAGCTCATTATCCTTGGACTCAGCTAGGTTTGTTCATTCTACCTCTGAGCCACATGAAAAGGAGTCAAACCCTTCCTGACCCCCCAAGCTAGTGCTGGGAAGGGATGCTCTCACATATCTATCACACCTAACTTGTCATCTGCATCTAGGGCATGGACAAACCACATCCAAAATCCTATCATCATGGATTCAACTATCTCAAAACAATTTATACACCAACATATTTTACTAAGTTGTCCCTTACTGTTTACATCCTGATATGTCCAAAGGACTCAGGTGTGATGGCGTCGCTTGTTTCTATCAGTCTGCTGTAATTTTTCAGGTGGCATTTCTGTGGGGTAGAATATAATCTTCTATCTCTGTGGGCCTTCACCTAGGCAAAAATAGGTGCTTCCTCATCAGGAGGGTAAGTTTCTGACCTTTCAAAACACCCATTGCAATCAATCTTTGACTGCTGGGTATTTGCCTTTATTTACCACCTACTGCCTTTAGAAACTGCAGTAAGCACTCCTTATCTTGGCCTCTCAGACAGAAATGTTAGAGTTTGCAAGCCTCTAAAGGTACATTTGCAGTACTGTGGTCACAATGTGTTTAAATAGTCTTCGATTCTGTAACACAGGTTTCACTTGTATTCAGGAACATTTAACCCAGGAATCAGAGTACTTCAAACGTCTACTTTAAATTGGAAACATGATGCATAGGGTGTGACTTTGAAGGTGATTCCAGTTTTTATCAAGTCAGATGTTTAGTTTAGCACTGTATTACTCTCTGTAAGGGAAACCTAATATGGTACTGTGTAAAACAAATTCAGATACAGTGAAAAAGTATATCAGTGTTCCCAAGATAAGGAAAAGTACAGATTCATGTGCAATATTTGTACTCAGACTTATTTTCTGCCTGTGAAATAGCAGTGGGTCAAAAGACAGATAAAATCACTTGAAGTGGGTAGGTCACATTTCCCTCATGATTGTTATCTTCTGTGCAGAAACACCAACTAAAGTTCATGATATAATGTTACATTGTTATTATGTTTTTGCATGAAAATTTTGTTGTATTAGATGAAGCAAAAAGTACTGAAAAAATCCCTTCCTGAATTTCTTACTGTCTGTAACAAGTACATACTGAGGAATGGAGTCCCAAAAAATAAACTAGAATTGTACGCTACAGAAAATTGCTTGTCTGAAACCAGTATGCAGTGTATTATTTCAACAGAGTTTGCATAGTTGCCATGTCAGAGCATAACACATTCTGGAAAACATCAGACAAGCTGCAGTTTGCATTACATCTCTAGGGGATTTTAGAAAAGCAAAATAAAATTAGATATATGATTTTTTTTTTTCCTTTTGATAGGCCTCTTCACATTAGCTGATAAAAGCATTTGAAAGCAACGGTGAAAAAAATACAATTAAAATAATTACTTTTATTTTTCAGTAATCTTTAAGGGTGTTTAATCAGTAAATTTTAGCCTTATGATGACATATTTTCTGTATCCAAAAGACCTTCAGAATATCTACAATTGTAATGCAACAAAATAAAGAACTGGACCATAAACACAGTAATGTACACATTAAATGCTAATATACATGAATTGAGGATACATTAAATTCACCCTAAAATATGACTAACCTATTTCCAATAAGAGACATTAGTAACTCACAAGTGGTGATCTCATTAGTGAGTTATAGGAGTTTCCATGTGAGTGAGGAAATCACATATAATAGTTGCTCATTCTATGCCCCTTTTATTCATAGAGCACCTTTAGCAAAGGTTTCTTCCCCAGTTAGATTGTGACTAGGAAAGAAAAAATAATAAACAGAAGATTTCCAAGAACTTCAATTTCATAGAGTCATAGAATCATTAAGGTGGGAAAAGACCTCCAAGATCATCTGGTCCAACCATCCCCCTACCACCAATGTCACCCACTAGACCATATCCCTAAGCACCACGTCCAGCCTTTCCTTGAACACCCCCAGGGACGATGACTCCACCATCAACCTTGGCAACACATTCCAATGCCTGACTGCTTTTTTGGGGAAGAAATGTCTCCTCATTTCCAACCTAAACCTCCCCTGGCACAACTTGATGCCATTCCCTCTAGTTCTATCACTAGTTATCTGTGAGAAGAGGCCAACCCCCAGCTCCCCACAACTTCCTTTCAGGTAGCTGTAGAAAGCAAAATGGTCTTCCCTGAGCCCCCTCTTCTCCAGACTAAACAACCCCAGTGCCCTCAACCACCCCTCACAGGACTTGTGCTCCAGGCCCTTCACCAGCTTTGTAGCCCTTCTCTATACATGTTCCAGGTCCTCGGTGTCCTTCTTGTAGTGAGGGGCCCAAAGCTGAACACAGTACTCAAGGTGCGGCCTCACCAGAGCAGAGTACAGGGGGGACGATCACCTCCCTGATACAAGCCAGGATGCTGTTGGCCTTCTTGGCCACTTGGGCATACTGCTGGCTCATGTTCAGGTGAGCATCGACCAACCCCTCCTGATCCTTTTCCTCTGCACAGCTTTCCAGACACTCTGCCCCAAGCCTGTAGCACTGCATGGGGTTGTTATGGCCAAAGTGCAGGATCCGGCACTTAGCCTGTTGAACCTCATCCAATTGGCCTCTGCCCACCAATCCAACCTGTCCAGGTCCCTCTGCAAATCAGAATCAGAAGGCCTAGCTGGACCCAACAGCCTTCTTGCACAGACAGCAGTGTCTATAGTCTCTTCATCTTTGTGATCGGAGTTTTCATACAACACAGCAGCATTAGCTGCCCATTATTTCAAGTATGGAAAGCTGTTTTTTCTCTGATATGCTTTTGTGATGAATTAATGCTACTGTGCTTTTAAAAGGCTGACTGAATTGCCCTGTAATGGCTTAAAAGAGAGAAGGATTCAAGTACAGAAAAACATCCTGGTTTGCCAAGTATTGGCTTGGAGGAGGAGAATTTATGGGATTCCACAAAATAAAAAGGCCAAATGAAGTCTAAGGTGCAATGAAATAAGTACTCTGGTCATGACTGAGCCTACATGTGTGTGTGGTTTCCAAAGAAAATGCTGGGCTCTGTGAGTAGGGGGAGATCTGCAGAATCGGATATCAGACACCTCCTCAGCCAGCAGCCACCATCTGCCAGGAGAAGCAGGATCATCATTACCCTATGATACTTCATTACTGACTGCAAAATTAGGGGAGTTGCAAAGAGCTGGAAATATGACTACCTTCCATGTCAAAGAAAAGGAGTCCCAGAATAACTCAGGGGGTCAAAACATTCAAGGTACCTGAGGTCTGCTCCGTTCAACCACCACAAATGATCCTTCCCTGCTATTTCAGTCCCTATAGGACTTCACCTTTAAAAGACCAATGACTTCTGGCTAGAATCAAAATGCTGAACTGCATAGTGCTTCCTAGCTCTCCATCGTGGGTGCAAATCTATTCTTTTGTCTCAGCAGGGATAAGAGCTGGGGGCATGGCATCTGCCTTGTCCTGCCATGTGGATAGGGAAGCTGGACACCTCCTCAGGAATGCGTCATGCCCCAGTCTGGGGCAGCCAGGGTGTGGAAGTCTAAGACATGTTATTTATGGTTTATTCTTAGACATGGACAGAGTCATTCTTTCAAAACACACTGGATTAAAGCAGCTCATCCCTGATATCGTGTGTAAACATTTTTTATTCTAACTCTACAATAAATGTAGGAAGGATGGTTGTAATATTGACTTGAAATAAGAGCCATCATCCTGAAAAGATAGAGGAACACTGGCCTGGAACACAAAGAGATTATTAATGCTTTTAAAAAATATACCACTTGAGCTTGAGTCAATAGCCAGTGAAGCAATTAATAAAGAGCAAGACTAACAATATGTTGGTACCCTCTTTGTGTACAAAATGTGACTGAATAGACATAAAATCCATCCTGCCATTGTCTTTCTCTTCCTGTGGTTCTGATGGAAAGGAGACGAATGGATTTAAGAGTGGTTTCCTATACTGTGGAATCTTGTACAGTATCCCATTAACATTGCAGAATAAGGTTGGTACTGCAATGAATTACCTAGACAAGAAGCTCTATATATACTTCTCTATCACTCATGCAGGGTATGTGACTAGACTTTTGTACAAATTCACCAACTTTTCACAGAAATAAAATGTAAATTCTTTCTCTAGGAAAGTTAGAATCCAGAACATTTATTAAAAAAAAAAAAAAAAGTAATATAATTTCTCTTTAAGGCCTGTTATGCATTTATTTTTAAAATGTTACAGTTGATTTTAGAGGAAACTACTGCTGGAAAGGTGGGTCACCTTGTCCCCATAGCCCCATCTGCATGTTTTCTTCCTCTCTTCATATTGGAACATCCTTTTGTACAGTGAACTGGGGTTAGTTACATCACTTTTTCTGTCATTCTGGGTAGACACTGATCTGAATGACAATTTATGTCAAGTCTAACCAGATGGATGCAAACCAAATCAAGTTTTCCTTATTCATATTCCAAAGTAGGTTCAGGCATATGTAATTACCCTGTTTCCAAGCCAGAGGTATATTTCAGCACAGATATATATCTGTTTGTACAAACCCTAAATCATTCAGTCCCAAGCAAGTTTTAAAGTTATTTCAGAATAATAAACTTTAACTTAAGGTGTTTTGCCAAAATAAACACAAAATCAAACAGAAGCAGACCTTCCTGATAACCAGTCTGTACAGTACTGTTCAAACAGATGGAGCACCTGCTGCTGTGAGTCCCAACTCAGAAACTCCATGTGGAAAAGTATAAATGCACGGCAATGTGTATTGCAAGGTAAAACATTTTGGATACAGGGATCAAAAGAGAAGAATTGCAGCAGTCACATGCCTTGATGTTTCGAGGACCTTGCTGTATAACCTGAGTGGCAGTCATTCCCTCTTTACTGAAAAGATAGACAAAAGAAGATAAAAATTATAGGGTGTAAAAGTATTGGGATGCATGAGTAAAGCCATTCTGAGCTGTCTGGCAGTTCTAAGCAGCTTTTCATTGAATTTGGTCTCATGCATTGACAGTTTCTTTGTTGACGTTCCAAATTATTATATTGAAAATGTTGTCCAAATGCTGTTTACATTCAAGAACATACTTTCTGAATGTGAAGCAGCACTTGTATATTGGAAAAACGAAAACTAAACAGGGATAGAAAACAGTTTCCAGAGCAAAAATATTACTAAGAAAAAAGAACTACAAGTGACCAAACAGCAGATTGCAAGAAGACCTATTCAATGAACACTGAGTTTTCCCAGTGCAAATTCTTGCTTTATCTTCCATCAAGTTCTTTTCCATATTATTCCCACTTTTCATAAACTTCGTTTTGCATGCTTTAAAGGTGATCACAAAGAAAAGAAAATCATATTTTAGAATCTCTAGGAGGCAGGATTAATGAGTGGCTTAACCTCAGTTCCTTTGAATGCATACTTATTGATCCTCACAATAACATAAAGAAGTGAATGATGGAGAATTCACTTACTCACTTTGTCTAGCTCACTTCTCTGGTGTGGTAGACTAAAAAGGATTGAGACTAATGGTACTGAGATTGTGCACGCTAAGAAACTTGTGCCATTTAACACAGCAGGCATTCGTAGTTTCCTCTTACATTCTTACTTTTAGAGTTTGCAACTATAGGTGTACATATTATATTTTAAAATGCAGAATTTGAATAAATTCAGTTAAAAAAAAAATGTGCTCGCTTTACAAAGTAAAAGCATTTTTTTTCTCAATTGACAGCTCAGCTTTGCCACGTTGGACATTTGAAATTCAATTTGCGTTCTTTCTGCCAAATCTGGTACATAAGCATCAACAGTAACGATTTGGAAACCACATATCTGCACAGTTTTAGCTGTTATTCCTAATGTGACCATAACTATAGCATCTAGGTGGAGTACTGATAGCCTTGTTAAAGATTCATGCACTGCCTGGGACACAGCTCCTTTGTATAGCTACATCAGTGCTGCTGGGCTGCCAAATATAACATTGTTTGTCTCACTGCAGTGTGACTCACAAGCACATCTCACAGTAACAAGATAATACTTTTATAAAATAAATTAAATGAATTTCTGAGCAATGTAGGATGCAACAACATTTTGGGAAATAAAAATAACAATAAATGAAAAAATTAGCATTTAAACTAACCCTCTGTAAATCTCATTCTCATTTAGCCTGGTTTATTACAGATTTAGTTGCAATTACAAATATCTAACATCAAACTTTGAAATCAGTGACACAAACTTCACTTTATGTTTTTATATCTTAATATAAACTATAATTATTGAAGATTTTTATGACAACTATTCAGTACATGATCTTATTTGTCCTAATTTTATGCAAGTCAACATCCTAACTCTAGGAAAGGATCTCACTTGACACAGGTGTAAAAGCAGCAATGGGCCCTTCTGTGCATGTACTGTAGGTGCAAATTCTGTACTGTGTCATGACCCCCAGTGCCCTGTTGAGTACGGTGTTACTACATCATGTGTGAGACATCACAGCTAATATTTCCAAAAGCAGCTCCTGTGCCCATCCAAAGATGCCTGGCCCATATTCTATTTCAACCAAGCACCCAAAATCACAAGGCACCTTCACTAACATGCCAAATGGTATGCCTCTTTCTTGACATTTCACTTGCGACCTCCCTGATCATTTTTTCCTACTGGCCAGCTTAAAGTCACATCTTCACCTGATGGTTTGCTTGAAGAGCTTGCATTTCAGTTTATTTAATCTGCCACAGGAGCTGCTTAGATTCACAAAAGAAATATGTCTGGCCCGGCAGGACATATTGCTTCCCATGTTGCTGGTTCCCTTCTACCTCCTGAACTGCAAGGAAAGAAGTGAGCTATGCAAATCATACTGAGTTAGAACTCTGTGCCTTGTATATCAAGATCTGGTTGTAATCCAGAGAAGAAAATTCTGCTCTTCCCTGGGATGTTACAAACTCTCATTGCTAATAATGTATGTGAAGAAGAGAGGAAATACACACAGATCGTTCACATGAGATTTGCTAGTTATCTATATGAGGACATAAGGCAGAGCTTTGGCAAGAAATGCCATAGTACTAAACAAACACCAAACAGCACACCAAATGTGAGTCTCTCCCCAACCACAACATGCAGGCAGGGGCTAATGCATCCCATGCCACACTGCCGCCAGCAGATGTATTTACTATCACGTGGGCTCACATTACTCTACCTTTGTGCAGGTTCTAGTCTGAACCACCGCCACCATCACCACCAGGTGTGGCTGATCTCCACAACTGCTTCTGATCCTTAGGCAATGTCCCTGTGAATTACCTCTTTTCCCTGTGCCGGATGCAGCCGCATCGTGCTGCAGGCAGTGTGCACGAGCAGGCAGCAGTGCTGCTGCCAAGTGCTTCCAAGAAGAAAGGCAGACTGTGGGGTGGCTGCAGGTGTGCTGGAGGATGTTAGAGGTGGTAGGAGAAAGCAGTATTGTGGGCCATAGGGAGGGGGGTTAGGCACGTGTAGTGACTCTGTTCAGGCAGCGAAATGGGATGCAATGGCCGTGCAACAAGAGCACATGGGTCTTACCCTGTTGTAGCTCCATTTTTTCCCCATTCTTTGAGAAGTGAGGTTCACTTTGGCTCTGAGAATAATTTTGTTTTGGGGTTTGTTCAGAGTTGTTTATCCCACGCTTAATGCAGTCTGACTTTGACTGCAGAAGACAATCCTTATGTTATAGGAGTATTCTTATAAGAGTTAAGATGGTAAAAAACACTAAATCAAAATGTTTCTTTTTTTTTTTCACAACTAAAATTAAAGCTAAATTCATTTTATAGAAATAAAAATGTCTTACATCTTTACCTCCTAATTATAGCTTTAAAGTGCCAAATTCTTTCCAAAATCATTACAAGCCAGTTAGAGGGAGAGGTGAAAAACTGTTTTATCATAATTATACTATTGAAAAGTTTTATAATAAAAAAGCATTTCAGAATTTTCATTTGTCTAAAGTGCCTTGTAGATTTCTCTAGTGTTTTAATTGCACAATAAAACCAAACACCTGTTTGAAATTAGCATACATCCAAACAAGAAAAAAAAAAGACACATGTTTTTGACAGTGAGATTAATTAACCACTGGAACAGATTATCAAAGGACACAATACATTCTCATTCTTCCTCCTTAAATCAAGAATTGGTCCATTTTTAAAAGACACTGTCTCATCCTGGGATCGCTATTTGAAGTGCCATGATCTGTGCTATGCAGGAGATCATAATAATGATGGTCATTTTTTGCCAGAGATGTCAAAGAACATTTTGGCTCCTGGGACACTCACATCCCACATCCCTGAGCTCTGGCTCCTGTCAGCTGCCATCAGCCTGCAATTCCTCTTTCCTGCAGATGAAACAGCCAGCAAGTTTTAGAGATATTTTTCCCCATTTGGCCAGCATCTCTCACATTGCCCCTATTATACACTTCCACCTGGCCTTAAAATCTCTTTACTTGTTAGAATAAAAATAATATAGTAAATGCTCTGAAAATGTTTTACAAAAGAAAAAGGTATCCAATATCTTTTATTAAGAGGTAAGAGACCAATTAAAAGGTGATTTAACCACCTTTCATTGATTTCACTACCTTAATACCTTTAAAAACACAGCTGTTACTCCTTAGACTCAAAAATTTGTTATGCCAAGCATTGTTCAAACACTGAATTAAAAGCTGTCCAAGGCATGAATAGCTTACATACCTGCTGCAAAAGAGTGAGCCAGGTTCCACTCCAGTGCAGACTTTTCCCCATTTCTACCCTCAGTATTCCCCCCTGCAGCTCTGGCTGTAGGTGTCAACTGGATCTTCCTCTGTCTTAAACAACCAGAGGGCCCAGGAGCCCAGGGGATGCCCACACTAAAGGACAGAACCAGCCACCTGAGGATTTGGCCCACAAATCCAACCCACCCTAATCCCATTCTCCAGGCACTGCAGGAGGATAGAACGTAAGTAGAGGAGCTATTGCCAGCCTAATCAGTACTTGCAGGACAGGTAGGGATTGCTGTCTGGAAATTCACCCATGCACAAGGGGATTGTGCTACAATGGTTTCTTTCTGCTTTTCCTCTGCCCTCTCATCTGCTTTTTTCTCATTTCATAGCTCAAAGGAGGTGTCTGTAGCTCCCAGCAAGCAGCCAGGATCCTCAAAAAATGTCCTCGTTGTGTCTGTGATTTTGTTTGGTGTTTTTAATTTCCATTAATTTTAAAGGGATGAACATCCAGCTGTGTTTTTAAGTATCTTGTTATGGGAAAATATTCAGCCCAAAATATGCATAGAGCACCAGTGATAATAACAAGGAGGTGTTGTCAATACTGTGTAATGACATATGTTATCGCTGTAGAATGTAACAAAATCTGTAGCCAAAATTACCCAAAAAGTAATACAGTGTGATTTGTCAGACCTACCAGTCTATGTCGGGCAACATAGACAATCTCCACAGAACACGTCCTAGGCATGTTGTTTTAAGTATTTTTTCATAAGCACTGTCCAATGCATAGATTTTTATGGGAAAGTTGTTCCACTAATACTTTAAGGGAATTAATTAACAATGTGAAATTTTCGTCAACTTCTTGAGCTACAGAATGACACAATGCAACCTATAATTTATACTTTTTTATTATTTATATGAATTCAATAAGATTTTATAAGCAAAACCAAGTGAAGAATTTGTCTAAAGTTGTTTTTATATATATATATATATATATATATTCCAAACTGAGATCAGTGAAATAATTTAGTTTGGATGACTTTAAATCCCTCCAGTGACTTTAAGTCTCTCCAGACATCTTAAGCATTACTCAGTCAATTCATGAACTATTTCTTCCTTCCCTCCAAACAGATGTGGGCTAGTTGTCCCATACGTTGAGACAACCAAAAACCACTTTCCCATCTCAGTAGATCAGAGTAACTCTTCACAGGAAGGGCTCACTAGTCACACTGGCAGTGTTTAACAATTTTTGCTCTGCAGGTGAGCAGCCCCATGCTGACCAAGTCTTCATCTATCAGTAATGCACTATTTAAACATACCTACAGTCACAGCACAGCCTCTGCAGGATTCTTCATGCCAAAATTATAGCAGGAATAATATTCTTTGCCATGGATGCTAACTAAAGTGAAAAATATTGTGAAGACAACATGGTAGACACTTGAAGGATTGTATTTTATTTTTTTTGATGTGGTTAGACAGGTTCTCCCTGAAATCTTGAGCATCTGTAGTACTAGAAGAGCCCCTGTCCTTTTAGAAGAGTAGTTGTTCAATAGAATTGCTGGGCCAGGAGTTCGACTTCACTAGTTTGCAGTCCCTTCTTTTCATATTCTCCATGGCAGAGCTTTATCTGTTTGACTGCCAGCACCAGCCTATTTGGCATCTGTCTGCTTTGGGTCATGATTTGCTTACCAGTAATGTAAAGGTAATAAATTAAATAATCTTTTTATTTTTATTTGCATATGAGTAAAATATTTGTTATATCTTTGAATTAGTATGCCTTTGTGTTCATCAAAAGTATAAAAAGACAAATGCACTAATCGTAAGGTTGAATTGAACGAGAGTACTTGTGGAATATGAATGTTTAAAAGGACGTAAGTATTAAAGAACAGGGCACTTAATAAGAAAGTTCTCTTAATTATAGTTCTGATACCAAACAGGAGGCAAAATATTGTCAGGAAAGAAACAAGGTAGGTATTGAAGGGGAATTGCAACTTTTTATTACTAACTTATTTAAAAGTAACATTCCAAAGCTCTATTCCAAAATACTATGTGTTCTCATGCACTGAAGAGGCTGGATAATGTTAGCCTATATTCTATAAAGGTCTCAAGTGCTTAAAACAAGAACTAGGTGCAATTTAGTTATGTTAATCCAAAATCATTATTTAATGGCTCATGGCGGCTTTTGACTATGAAGCAGGATCCACAGTCTGCCCTGGTCAACCCTGTTAGGAGACCTGATATATACCTGATGTCTCTTCCTCCCTGTGACGTTGGAGAAGGAAATACAGATGTGCAAGGAGTGGTGGGGCAGCCCAGTGCCCCACCTGAAGTTCAGAGCAGGGAGTTCACAGGGGGTAAGACTGCAGAGTATTGATATCTTGGTATCAGTGGGTAAGATATCTTCCCTACTGTGTCCACTCACCTGTGGCTTCTATCTGTTTCAGAATTTGTCTAGACTCACCAGATGACTTTCTTTTCAAAACTAGAAATGAAACTATACTCAGGTTTCTAAGATGTCATTCGGAAGTGCTTAATTTTTCATTGCATTGCATAGAGAACACAAAGGTCTTATACAGACGCCTGGGGTTTCACTCCTGGTTGGTAGCCACCTGAGCCCTTTCCTGGGTCCAGCCCTTTGGCCAGTGAAGAAGACTTGCCCACAAAAATATGACTTAAATATTCCACAAATCAAAGAAATATGAAAATTTTGATGTCTTGTACATAGTAAAATGTGTAGCTTTGCATCCCCAAAATAGAACATGGTTTAGCACTGATTTATTAAAATTAGTATTAACGAGATTACAGTTGTCATTAATTTATAACCTGTGTTTAATGAATTTGTAAGTTCTTTACTTTTGTAGAAGTAAAAGGAAAATACATTTATTACATGGCAAGTCATGCTATTGCTTTATGCAATTTCAGACAACACACTTTTAAAAAAAATCATTATGTTTGCTTCTCACTCGATATATCTATGCTAAAAGATGATGTACAGCTACAGGTGTAAGTCTGTCCAGATCAGCTAGTCTAAAAGGTCGCAGTAGCAGTTCGTAGTGTTGAGTTTCTTGTACTTTATATCTTGCAATGTTTTACAATTTCAAGACAATGAATAGCTTATTTAAACATTTCTTTATATCAAATTATATATCATGTAATGAATAAAACAGTGTATTACTGTACTTGAAATTTACCGTGCAAATTAACATAAGATTGAAAACAAGCATCTGTGCTCCAGGACATAGGTGACTTAAGAGATTGATAATGGTCACATGAGTGGGCGTATGTGAAACATGGAAGCAGAATCCCAGCAAAATGGGCAGTTAGCACGTCCTGGCCACTCCATCCAAATGCTCTGCATTTACGGCAGCCTGTCCCTTTCGCCTGTAAGGCTAACAGAGGCATTGCCTTTAGAGCCAGGATCACAGCCTTCATCAATTAGCTGTCTTTTAATGATGTTTTTGTTATTACTAGTATGCTGGAAGTGAAAATGAAAAGGCATGTGTGGTTTTGTGCCCTTTTCCAAAGTGCAGCATGTCTTTGAGAACAGTGATGTGTTGATTGCAAACTCGAACTCAGAAGATAATTTGCCTATTTCTGAACCTCTTGCCTCCTCTGGAACAGTACAGACAAGCTTGTTTGCTTTCTCTCTGTCTCTCTTCCTTTATTCCCTCTGTCCCTGAACCATTCAACAGCCTAGACTATTCAAAGAGGTAAGAAACGTACACAAGAGGCCTCCTACTCTTGTCATCTGTCAGTCATGGATCTCGGTTGATCCATAATACACAGAGGGACAGAAAAGCATATAGCTTGTATGAAGGAGCTTGACCAGGGCTTTTCCCCAAAGAGATCACTGTTGCTGTATTTAAAGATTTCTGTCTGCTTCTAATTGTCCCTGGTTGTCCTGGAATAAAGGAACTTTAATTAGTAAGATGGCTCCTTCACTATCTATCCTTTGGCAGTTCTCATTCCCCCTTCAGAGTTTTTTGGGAAGTATGGCAGTATGGAGCAGTCTTCTGTCTTGGAGAAGACAGTGCCAGGAACACAAGTAGTTGGCGATCTCAGGCCCAGAGAGATTACACTGGTGGAAAGGAGAAGAAATTTCCACCAAAATACTACCGGTATAGAGGCTCATATGAGACTATACATTCTATGATCTACTTGCTGTCAGAGATAAGAGGATATGCAAGCCATGTTCATGCCCTGTGGTCCCTGGGAATCTGAATATCCTTCTGCAGCCAAAGAACAAAAACAAACAAACAAACAAAAACAAATGAACGAACAAGCAAACAAAAAAAAAGAAAAGAGGGGGAAAAAAAGAAAATCCTAGGTGGCTCGGAACTTTACAAGGCCACACAGGAAGTGCAGAAGCTTAATTATTTAAGACATTTTTGTTTCTTATAGTCTGATGTGTACCATGTGCTCCTTGTTTACTGCTAATACCCATAGGTTCTTGTCATTGGGGACTAAGCTGAGAAAAAGGCTACAAGGTAAGTTTCCCACTCCAGCTCAGCTGGCAGCAGTCCCTTCATGGAGGGCTACAGCATCCTGAGAAGGAGTCTTTTCTTCTGGTCCTCAGAGCCATTTTCTGATCTTAAATCACTGAATATTAACTTCAAGGGCAAGATATACTCCACTGCAATGCTATTAAGTAGTAACTGATAACAGTTACTGAAAGAAGTTAGCATATACTTTCATTTTTAGTACTTTAATCTATATAGCTAATACCATATTTATCTGTCCAACCTACTCAGAACTTATTAAACTCTCATGTTTTTAAAGAGGCTGTTCAGAAACTTTACAGTTATCCATTCTGTTTATTATTTCTTCTTCACTCACCCATGAAATCTAGTTCTCACCTTTCCACCCACTTGTCCTAGTGCCACCTACACATATGCACACACATACCTTGTATGTACCACCAAGTTATACATACCTCACTCATTAAATGACTCAACTCACCTACTTCATGTCTATTCAGAACTCAGAAACTAACAGTTCCCTTCAGCCTACCCACCCTGTTTCACACATATTGTCTTCACTCAGACGTATATCTGAGCTTTTAGTTTTGGTCTGAAATTCCCCCCCTATACCCAAAGACCAGAACTCTGGACTACCTCAATTCTGAACTCTCAGCAGCTTCAAGACCTCTTAGGTCAGCAAAGCATCATGAGTTCCCTCATTGTCTATGTATCTCTATGGTTTGCTTTGCAGACAGTGCTTTCAGAAAAAACTACAAGTTTTAGAAAGCTTAGCAGAGATCCACAAAAGGACATAGTTGCCTGAAGATATAATCCTGTGTTGGGATTTAAGAGGAATCCACAAATTCCACTTATCTTTTGAGGCATTTAAGCATTTTACCAGTCAGTTACTTGGTCCAATCAGAGGCCTAACCTTAGAGTACAGATACCAGCTCAAGGTGTTCAAAAAGCACAATGGGTTCAGCCATTGGTGATGTTACCCCATTTTCTATGATACCTTCATGATTAGAACAATTCTCCAGCACTGATTCATGAGGCACTGGTGTAGGCCTGGAAGAGTGATTTTATAATCTGAGGAAGAAGCGGACCTGGCTGAGGATATGTGAAAGTCTTGGTGTCAGTTTTGTACTTATTGCTTATCTTATTAGAATTTCACATAAAATGCTCGAGTTTTTCTTGGAACAAGGATTGTGTCCATATGTTCCCTCTTAGATGAATGTCCTAGTGCATGCTTTAAAGAGTTAAACTTTTCATATCTCCAGTCCCAAGTCTCTGGGATTGTTTTCTGCAAAGTGTTCTGTCTATGAAAGTAGCGGTTTAGGTACCTCACTGCACAAGAAGGCTGCAGGATATGAAACCTGATCTGATAAAAACATTTCCCTGCAGCCCAGAATTAAGTATCTAAACCCTCTGACAGGGCAAAGATGTAAGACCCAGCCCTGCTATCAGGTTCTCCTATTAGACAACTTTGGCTGCTTCCTTTCCAACACAATATTTATTTTGATTCTCATTCGTAGGTTTGATGACTAGAGAGCTTAGATGTTTACTTCAGCAGTGTATATACAACTCAGGTATCAAAAAATTAGTATAGTGACACAGAAAATTACCATACTAACCTTCCTTTATGGACCTAGTTCATATTTTGTCCACCTTATTGTTCATTTTCAATATTACATTGACCTTTAGAAGCCTATAGCTTGTTTGTGCAGCCTATTTAGTGTCAAGACAAAAATTACTGATGGCTAAGAAGCAGCAAGCAATTAACATCAAATATTTTTGAAATTAATGTAGTTTGTTCTCACTATCTCCTAGCAATGTACGTGGATATAGACATTCTTCCCATTCCTTTCCCTGCTGCCCCATATTTCTATTTATGTAAATTCAATAAATTATAGATGCCACAATATGAAAATGTATTTATTTGTTACATGTACAGTTCAGATAATAGTCATGGGACATAATTCTCATGGTATGGGATGTATATACCTCATATACCTGTAGCAATGAAAGCAAGCAATTTTCCACTATATTGTATCAGGGTTGAACTTTTCATGGCCATGGGCCTGTCACATGGGATCATAACTTCTTCCTGTAGTGTAGCCTGAAGAAATAACTAGAAACTACCAGAAATGAAACTATTGACTATAACTATGTTACTGAGGCCTAGTAGGCAAGCAAAATGAATCACAGCAAAAAAAACTACACATCACTTCCCTGAAATAAGTAAAAGATGAATATTTTGCCAATGTCATAAAGGTGTTGTTTTCATACTACAAACAAAAGTAAGAGGATTTTTAAAAGATAGCTTATCAAATGACAAATAATAAAAAAAAATAAAAATTAAAAAAAAAAGATAAAATTACTTGCTTTGTTGTTTTAAGTACATAAGTACTTAAAAGTTCAGGCACCTGTGTTCACAGATCAGTCTAGAGTCCTGTTTTGCAATCATAAAGTACGATATGCTGACTAAATATCTTAAATATAGAACATAAAAATCCCATTCCAAATCTGAGAAATGCTAACAGTATTCCACTTGTACGTAGGTGAAATATGCTTATTCTAACATTCAAATATTTACCCTAAATTCCAACTCTGTATGACTGTACGTGTTAAAATGGCAGACCCAGACTAACTTGTTGGACACAGGAATACAGCTATTTTGAGCTAGCTTTCTGTAGAAATTGAAGTAACTTAGCTAAACTTTAGCTAATATTTAGCAACTGGTTTAAATGTATTATGACACATTGTTGAAACCCACTAATTTTTAAAGAATTTCTGTACTAATATATCCTCTCTATATATCCTCTCTATTTATCACCTACATTCTTTTCTTCAGGTCATACTGATTTTCCTGGGCTCTCCAGAATATCTTTCTGCTGTTTTCTAGACACTGACTCAATCAAACAACTTTTCTCTACCCATACTCCTGGACCTATCAATTATCCCTGACCTCTTTTATTGCTGTCCAATCAGTTGAGCTGAATCTTTGTCAAACAACCAAATAATTTGGGCTGAAATAAATGAGAAACCACTTTCAACTTCCATACTACAAGCAAAGACTACCACACAAAGGTTCCCGTAGCTCCAGGGTATCTTGGCTCCCAGGTCAAAGTGCACAAGAGTCCCCAAAGTATGTATTCCTTGGATTCCCCAAGATTCAACAAAAATCACAAGCAGGCTTGTCCACTTCCATGATGGCTGGGCTGCTCAGCTCTGCTTGCAATAAGGCCTGTGTCCCAGGTGTTCAAGGTTATTTAAGTCTCTCAGGCATTTGTAGGTCTGATTTAGATTTTTCTAAAAATCATATCTTACATATTACAGATCTCTTTTAGGACCAAAGCTCTGAGAAGAAAACTCTCTCAGAATGTGGGCTGCAAATTCTCTAGCCTCAAATGGAAAGCCAATGGTAGCTATAATTTTGGCCAGGGAACCACTTTGAGCTAATTTATTTGAAAAAGTAAGAGCCCACCTATGCATATGGATACTTCCAAGCCCTGGGGACCAGATTCCTCTTAAAAAAGATAGTAGTCTCATTGTCAAAGTACGTCCTGACGGGTGGAAGGCATAAATTTGGTAAAACTAAAGATATTCAAACATGGGTTTGAATCCTGCAGTTTAGTAGACTACATTTACCTAACAGGACAGGAACCTGGGTTTTGGTCCTCACTCCGAATTTTCTGAAATTTTTTTAAAATGTTATAGGGTCAATTAGTTTGAGAAAGGCTTTGAACTGGGAACTGAAACTAAAGAGTCTTTCTTCTGGTCTGGTTGTTTTAACTATTAGACTGTGATTTTTCTTGTGTTCTTGGTCTCTCAAGCCCCAGGGGTCTGGTACTCGACTGCTAAGTGACAATTTCCGCATGACAGATGCAGGGTGTTTTCTTCAACTTTTTAACCCTCCAACTGAGAACCTTGATCCTGTCAGAATATATTAGGCACTGCCTGAGAGTTCCCAATGTACTGGGAAGTAAAGTAATACCAGAGTTCTCTACCCCAGTGAGGCTTAAATGCTGAACCACTTAGACCAGGGACCTGTCAAACTGCAGAGAGCAACTGCCAAAAGTAAGGGAATGTCATGCTCTTTTAAAAAGTGCCTATGTTCATCATAAAAAGACTAGATTCTTTCAATGTTTGTGGTCTCCAGGTAAAGAAGAGTTTGAGATCATTATTTTGGATTTACACAGATTCAACCTCAATCCTGCTTTAACTCTAAGCCTAAACTTTTTATTGGATCTAGCTCCTAATACTTATTGAATTAATTTCTTTATCTTAATGAGCATTTGGCTTCTATATGCATTTGAAGATCTAGACTAGTATTACAGACTTCTGCGTACCCCCTCAGTGCCTCCAGCCCATCACTAAAACTCATTTATGGATTGCTATCAAAAGTTGTCAAGGCATCCAGCTGTCAGCGTGCACATCAGCAATAGATCACCCACACATTTGCTCACTCCCACTGAATGCATCATTCCCACAATGCTCCAAAATTTTACCTGCCTTGAGAACAAGAATGTCAAGGTCCCTCCTGTATCAGAGTCTCCTAACATCCTGAAACATGTAAATAAGTTTAAACCAACTTTAAAAGATTTGTTTCAGAGCTAACAACTAAATAACTTGATTATTATGGATCTTCAGCCATGTATTACAACCAAGACCTTCGCAGTCAATGTGATATTTCACACTGGCAATAATTTCACACTGGCAGTATTGAGCCAAGGAGAGGAAAAAAAAAAAAAAGCTTAAAACATCCCTTTCCTTCTTAAATTCTAGGGTTCCAGTAACATTATACAGCCTTGGTGCTTGTTTTAATAAGTTTTTAAATGCCTATCATGGCATTTGTGGCCATCATCTGGCTGTAGTGCAAAATAACCTGTCCATCCTTTCCTTCCAGACAAACTTTGGGCATGACTCCGCATGAGAGACCAGTGATGTTGGAGCAGTGGAGCCTCAGGCATATCTGCAGTAAACAGGAGCCTACAGGATGCCTGCTGTGTGAGGTCTGTCTCTCTGGGCTCTTCTTAGGGCAGAC
The DNA here is from genome assembly GCF_964034855.1 of Anser brachyrhynchus. Taxonomy (NCBI): domain Eukaryota; kingdom Metazoa; phylum Chordata; class Aves; order Anseriformes; family Anatidae; genus Anser; species Anser brachyrhynchus. The sequence continues at coordinate 28,707,927 of NC_137694.1, read as the reverse complement.
ACCAGGTTTTTATGTCTCACCTAAATCACACTAAACACCAGGACTGTTCCCTGAATTTTCTCTTGGTGCATGATTTAGGTAACAAGCCATAGAAAAAAGCAATAAGCCTAATTCAGACATGCTCAACACAGTCATAGCACTCCTTTGTAAAATTTATTTAATGCTTTTTAGATATGCTCAAACAACACTGGTGAAAAAAATATCATTCAAAACATTTGCCTGGAATAACACTCAGTTCAGTGAAATTCTCAATTGTGTTACACAATCTTCATTTACAAATAAAACAAAAATGTTTGTGCAAATGCATGAATGGTAAGAGGCCTCTGGCTGTGACCTTCTATCTCTTCAGGGTGGAAATGTGTCCATTCCTCTACACAGGTATATCCAGAAAGTTGCATGATGTAACTAAAGTCTAACTTTACATTTTTCAAACAGGGGTATCACTGTAGCACTAAGTCAAAACAATTAAATAAAAATCTGGGAGAAGAAAATAACCTATCAGCAGATGTCATATTTCTTAGAGTATTGCTTAATTACACTAACAGATTATCAACTGCAATATCAGTACCAAAATACTGAGTTAGTTATTACACCTTTTCCTGTGTTATGTACTACACAAAACCTTAGGAAAAAAAAATCACAGAAAAAATATGAAGCTTTACTGCAAAAGAAATTAATGCAAGAAAATGGTGTTTTTAAGTACTAAAGAGATATGAAGCATTGCCTTTTCATAGCCTGCTAAGGAGCAACAGCTGTACTTCATTTTAACTTGACGTGCTTCAGATCTCATATTCATATAGGTATTTAATGATCCAAACATAATGGTCCTATATAGTATAATTACTTATATGAAGGCTCAACTTCATATGTAATCTTTTTAAAAAGATGCTTCAGTGGAAACCTTGCTTTGGTTCTAACAATGAATAAGCTCTTTAATAGTGAAAATGTTTTGGAGGAGTTGGAGACTATTGACCATGGATCCTGAGCACAGCTGACAATCAAAGAATGTTATTCCTTCTTGACAGACTCCTTGCTTCTTCCTCCTTCCCAGTATAACCAATACAAGGAGAACAGGTAGAGTGCAAGACAAACCATCAAATCATAGTGATAGAGCGTTGCAGCAAACACAAGAAAGAAGAAGAAATAAAAGATTTTGCAACCAATATGTTTTAAACCTGGAGATTCACTAGGCAGCATATGTGCTTCACTTTTCTGGTCAGAAATATCTGCAGAATGAGAAATATGCTGCTTTTCATTCTGTGAGTCATCAAGCCAATTTAGTGTTTTCCCCTCAGTTATTAAACGGTCAGAATCAGAGCCCTTCCTGCCAACTTCTTCGGTAGGCTCACTAATTGAAATTTCTGGCCTCAATGACTTCTCTTGTTTGAATTCTGCTTGATGGAAACATTGACCTATATTCTTCCCTCTTTCTTCCCTAGAAATGGCTGTGTCTGAAGTGGAAGGTACTTCTTTTCTTCCAGCTTCAGGAGAGAGGTTTTTGTTAATACATGTCATTTCATTTGGTAGACTTAAATCACATCCTGACTCAGCAAAAACCTTTTCAATGACTTTGAAATCAGAGTGAATATATGGATGGTCCTTGTCTCCTGCCACAGTGGACCCTTCAGAAGATGCCACTGAAGAGCTTTTATAGTGGTAATTGGGCATAGTGTTTGTACCAGAAGGTGACATTTTTGTTTCAGCTTTAGCGTGCAGATAGGAAGGTGTTCCAAGGTAGCTTTCTTCCCTATAGAACTCTTCCACTTCCTCTCCGTATAGGTGCTTTTGGGTGCTCAAGGAACATTTAGATACTTCTTCTGAATATAAACCCTGCCCCAAGCCATCTTTCTTTCCCATAGCAGAAGCCTTTATGGCTTCTCCTACAGGTAGAATATTGCCAATGTCTGATTTTGCTTTGGCACGTTTTTCCCTGCTATTGCATACAGACATCATTTCTCTTTGCAGTGTTTCATGTACGCGTGCATTATAAATATCTAAAACTGATTCCTTTTCAAATTCGGTGTCATATAATACACCCACTGTGTTGAGTTGACAAAGAGCATAATGTGAACCATCATTTCTCCCTTCATGTGTATCAAACGCTGTTTCCTTTTCCTCTGTGGGCCTGTCACTTAGTGCAGTCTCTTGAGGTAGCTTAGCAATTACTGCTTTTTCACTGGCAGACATTTTTTCTGGAGCACTTTCTGATGTTGTTTTAATTATATAAGCTGTACCTGCCTCTGCTTTCCCTGTAATACCATGCTCAGAGACAGGAGACTTTTCACAACTCTCTGTCTCTTGGCAGGTAAACAGCTCTTTTGTGTAAGCTGTACTCTGAGACCTTGCATCACCCCCCGCTTCCCACCGAACCCCACTATCTGCTCTTTTCCATGCCTGTTCTGTGGCATTTGCTTCACTTTCCTTCCCTATCAGTCTTCCCTTATTTCTGTTGTCTGACTTTCCTCTGTCTTTTAACCTTGTGAATCCTCTGTGTTCCTGAGTGTCTTCAGCTCTGCTTTCATCCCCCGGGGAGCAAGCCCTGGGATCTGCTTGTTCAGGCCCGGGTGCATGCTTGTTGTCTTCAGCAGGCAGGGACGATGTGTTGAAGGTTTTAGTAGTATGTTTTCTCTGTGATTTGAAAAATTTGGGTGCTTCCTCCTCTCCGATTAGTGCTAAGTCTGCTACTTCGATGACTTTCTTCTCCTTCTCTGTATCAGTGCTATAGTTCTTTTCTGACATTTCACCAGCTCCTTTTGTGTGTGTGTATTGGCTTTTTGTGGAATCTATTGAGACATCAGCATTTGCAGAAGTGTCGGCATATAAATCTCCTTTTAAATGTACCCGAACTTTGCTTTCAATCATCTTGATTTTTCCTTCATTTTTGTCAGTGGCTGACAACAATGAATCCAGAGTTTGGTGAGTCGTTTGCAGCGCCTGGTGCTCTGGAGCTGGATTAGCATTGCCATCCAGCGTTTCTGTTATGCACGTATTTAATTGCATGGATTCATCATGCACTGAAGAAATGGTTTCTGGTCTCATTTCACAGGCCTCTTTCGAGGTATCAGCAGCATCCTCACTGATGAATAACCTCTCCATCATCTTACTTCCTGAGGCACTATCTGTTTCACCTCTTGAAATATCTGTGTGGCTCTTTCCTTGTCGGCTTGAGATGGTAGCCACAATATCAATAGCCTCATTCTGCTCTGTTCCAGGAAAATATTTTGCTGATGAAAGGGAATCACTGGTACCAGTATGATCCCAAGACTGCTTGCTGCTGTTTGCCGAGCCAGCAGTGACTTCCTTTCCTAATGGCTGACTATTATAATCTCTTATGGAATACTTGGCATTATCTTTTAATTCTTTTCCTATCTCTTGTGAAGTATTTTCAGATGAGGAACCGATAGGCACAGGGTGCCTCAGCAAGTCACTGCTTCTTTCTCTACAGGTTAGCTTTTTCTCCAATCTTTCAGTTTCACTTGGAAAATTAACTGGTTCTGTTGTGTCTAAATTCCTTTCATCTCTGGTAGAGGTACCTTTAGCTCCTGTGAAGTGCTGATTTAGCTGAAACAATAGAATAGAAAAGAATGATCAAAAAGCGCTTTACAAAAATATGCCAAATGAATGAGGCAGGATTTTATTATTGAAAGTTTTGTTTTCAGTAAAAAAGCTTTTATGGAACATGTTCCAAACCGTTTGCAAAATTTGCATTGTATGTATTTTTTAACATAGGTAATGAGCTTTATGGTGGTGTTGAAAGGAGCAGGAAATAAAATAGAATTCAGAACCCTCTCTCTTTATTCATGAGTTCAGTAAGCTGCTAGTGCATTTTATACAAATTAAATCTGAAGAGAATATTCCCTTAAAGGGAAGCTAATTCATTCTCTGCACATTCGGTTCTAGGTTTGGAGAGAGGGAGGCATTGGAGGGGGGAGGACTGGTGCTTAAATGAGGGCATTGATACAGTACATCAAAGCCTGGTAATGTACGGTATTGTCCAGTAAAACAAAGACATATTTCACACTGACAAATACTGTAAGGATTATCTTTGCTTCATTTCTCTCAGGGACCATTTTATAGGCTTCAACCAGACTGTTTTTAGACAATCTAGTAAGACATGAGTTGGAAATGAGATTAGCAAAGTAAAAGGCCAGAAACTAATCACTCTCCCTCCCAGCTTCCAAATACCATATTGTATTATTCAGCTATGCCTGCTTGTCATTGCACTCTCTCCTCACTTTAGCATAGTCACAGTGATAGCACTAGCTGATCAATTAGAGGCTAGCTTCTTGGGCACCCCTTTATGCATTTGCACTTGCTGTAGATACCCCCATTACAGTTTCTCTTATTAATATGTTTTCTGCAAAGCCTCTGCAAACTATTAATAGTAAAACGTCACTCAAAGAAAAGTGAGGGAGCTAATGTCTCTGCAAATTCTGTTTTAATGACCCTCTGCCAACCGGTGCTCAAGTGTATTTGAGTTCTTCGGTGATGCCAACTGTCAGGATTTAACAGTGAGATGCCTGTGTTTTTTTCCCCTCTTCATAACTGACATTTGCATGATCTCAATAATTATATGCAAATCTTACGATTTCCCCTTCTTCTCACATAAGGCTCATGTTACTTGTCAACTGCACAGCTGTCTTGTGAGCCAATGCCTGTGCGTTTCAAAGATTTGGTTGTATTTCCATCTATTATAAGCCTTCATTGTTTAATTCATTAAAGAGCGCATAGTGCAAATTAACATCTAAATTATAGCTCCCCCTTCATTTATTGTACAGACAATCCTGGCAATTGATAAACAAACGGTTATATTTGATCCTGCTTTTTGTAACAGAGTGGACTGAGAACAACAAGGGATTTTAGAGGTCCTCCTTTTTTATGTTTCATCAGAAAAGAAAAAGAGAGAGAGAGAGAGAGAGAAAGATTGACTTTCAGGCAGTGAAATGTCCCACAATAGGCAACAATTTGGAACTTTTTTTTTGAGAAAAGGCAAGAAAAATATATTCATATAAGACAAATTTATTCTCTATATATCAATAAGGAAAAAAAAAAAGGACGGTTCTCATCTTCCTCTCCTGATTCAACATTCACATTTTCACAGGTGATAGCTATTATAATCTATGATTATGAATCTATGCACCCAAATGATATGAGCTGAGAACAGACACTGAGAATAATAGATTGCTGTATGTCTCATTTATTGCCATTTTTTTCTTTCGTACTGAAAAATGCAAGCCAAACTACACACATGCACACACACAAATCCAAATAGATTGAATGTTCACTGAGTGTGAAATTTATTATAACAAATTTAATGCCAAATACTGATATAGAAAAATCTGTTATATAAAATATATATATATGTATTTTGTTCATATAGCACATTACATAGATATCTGTTGAAAAAAAATAAAAGGCTAACGGTACCATAAATAAAAGAATTATACCAAGTATAAAGCATTTATGTAAGAATATACCCATCCTAGAGACTAGGATGAGAGATCTTTGAAATATTAGTTGTCTAATTCCTTCAAACTGTCACTTAGAGCCTCTGGTAAAGAAGTAAAAGGGAGAAGTCATTAATTTAAGACCAGAAAAAGTTGATGCACTATGCTGAAATCAAAGCACCTTCTATTGTTGAATCAGTTAGAGATTCAATGAAAGTACAGACCAAGGCTTTACATTTGTAAATTAGTACATCAGTCAGCTCTGTTAAAAGGGGGCATTTCACCAGCTTTGAAGAGTAAATGGATTCATATCATTTAAAACTGTAGATATAATTGTATAACACTTACCAGCAACTCTAATTCTTTTTCATCATCTTCATGATCACCCTGGTTGTATTCTGCATTTTTATCTTTTATATTTTCATTAGCTGGTTCAGTCTCTTTGTCTTCTGCTTGCGAATAAACAATCTCTGGGATGTTTTTGTCTGAAGAGTTAACAAAAACATACTTGAATAATTTCCATGGGATTGTTTGTTACAGTACGTTTTTAATTAACAAGAGCAGTAAGGAAAACTAATTAAACCAGGTGTTGTACCTGAAGTCCTTGAATTATTCCATGTGTCATCATCAGATGTTGCCAATATTTCTTCTTTGCTGTTAAACAAAAATAAACTTCTTGTGTTATTCTGTACAAAAAATTTGTTCTAATTCCTCTTAGACTCAGCTATAAAGACAGATGGTTAATTACACAACATTTTGAAAGCTGTTTGAAATTCTGAAGATAACTGCTTTATCAAATGTAGCTTTTTTGAATGACCTGATATTAAGTCTTGGTCAAAGAAAGAATTGGTCAAGAAAATGAAAATGTGTTGACCTTCAGATTACATTGCAAAGCTGATGCGTTTTCCCAGGCCTTTTCTGAGAAAGCAGCACAAAGGTGATTAGATGGGTCAGTGACAGGAGAGAGTACCTTTGGGGTCAGACAAGGGTCTGGAAGGATGTATGTGCTTAGGAGACCAGGCCTCTCTCTTGCTTATATTTTTCAAATATTTGTATACAGAGATTTCTGGAAAAAAAGACATCTTTTTTTACCTGAAATAAATCAAAAGATTCTCCCTGCATGCATGCAGTATAAATCCTGTTGCTAAGCTATGGCTGGCCGATAGGAATGAATTCTGCTTCCCTGCAGCTGGTGCAATTTTTTCTGTTGCTTTGCTGGCTGTGAAAACAAAGGCCAGGTCCAACACGACAAACACCTACAGAGAGATGCTGAGTGCCTGCAGTCCTCATCAATATCAATGCAAAGTGATAGCAGTTGGAATTGTGTGCTTATAGGGATGTAACCTTTAGTATAACGGGGGGAAAATCTAAAAAGAATGTCACTTATGTAAAATGTAAATTATTATATCACTTCTAATGCTTTCTTTACGAGGTAGATTTTTTTTTCCTGTAGGTCTTAATTTATACATTTTTCAACCAGCCGTCCACCTGTGTTACTGAAAATTACTTTCTAATTTTCAAATATTAATCTTTTCCCTTTCTATTTTATTCTAGGTTCTTTCATTCAAATTGATATAACATTAACTCTGCCACCTAAAATGCTTAATTCAGAAGGAGGTTTCTAAATTTATACTTCATTAAAAGAACCTAGACATCAGCTGTCACCAACTTTTTAAAATACAGCCTTTCCAGGGATTGCCAGACAGAAGCAGACAGAAGATCCTTCCAGTTTAGCATCTGATCTCTGATACTGGTCACCATCAGGTACTTCAGGGGAAGATGTAAAGTTCTTGTAGGAAAAGACATGGGATAATCTGCATTGCCCTATTAAATGTCCTCTTGGGTTTTTGTTGTTAGAGGTTGTCCTTGAGGCACAAGATTTAACACTCTTTCAACAGTTTTTCACCATTAATTGCGATAATACTGAATATTCTTGATATTCATATGAATGTCATGTCATTTTTGAGTTCTGCTATATGCATAGCCTCCGCATATTTCTCATTCTCCTACTCACACCAAGTTGTACTTTCCTCTGCCAACAGTTCCTATAATCAGAATAATCTGCATTTCTTCCTGAAAAGGCTGGCAGAGCAAGGCCTTTATTTTCAGGAAATCTGTGGGGTTTTTAAGGTAAAGCATCACTCCTTATTATTTATTCGTCATTATTTTTTGTGATATTCAAATGCTTCTCTTAGTGTTACACCTAGTCCCCAGTTTCATTCTGCCTCTTTGCATCTTTTTCAGCCACCTGTCTCCATAAGCCTAGACAGTGAGCAAGTTGGGGGTTGACCATGAGATAGACTCATACAAGAGCTTAGGTACTAATGGTCTAACTACAAAAGCAAAATTAGGGGCCAAAACTCTGTATAACACGTGAGCTGAGTTAGTCACCCAAAAATAATGATCCTGAACCACATGGACTCAGCAGAGAACCACTTATTACTGTCTGGTGTTAAAAAAAAAAAAAAAAAAAAAAAGGTTTTTCAAAGTCTTTGTTTGAATACAACTGGCCTCATGCGGCTTTCAGCTATGTAGACGTAACTCTCAGGAAGCAGGGATGGCATCTTTTTCTGCTAGAAAGGGCCCTCACTTGTTCCTTAGAGAAATGGAGTTTGACCCACTCTTGTCCTTCAAGAAGCACTCCCAGAAGAAGGGATTCCCCTATCTGATGTAATAGCCTACTGGCAGCTGGAGCTTACATACAAGATGCAGTGGTACATTCAGCTTCTATCACAGCCTGAGGAGATTAAAAAACACACTGCATACACATCCAAAAAGTACCCAAACTACCAGGGTGTAGACCGTTTTGTGAAAAACTGGAGGGCGGATTTGCCAACTGCTCTTGAAGTTGGATGTACTATCCTGACTCCTTAGCTTATTTTTCATTACATGGAAAAAAAAGAAAAAAAAAAAAAAAGGAAACTGGATTGTATTCCTAGCCTCCTGCATTCCTTTTCCAGTGATGTGTTTGGTTTTTTTTTTGTTTGTTTTTGTTTAAAAAAAAAAAATCTGTGTAAATATAGACACGGTCTTTGAATAAGGTTGTTAAAAAGGAGCACCTCTTTTCTGAACATTTAAATGTATAAGAATAAAGCTGCTTGAAGCTGTATGCTTATAGACATGCTAGAATGGGTTTTACCTCATCTAGCCTTCATTTTCTAAGCACCTGTGTTCAGGCAATTGTGTACTTTACCCATATCATCACTGATGAGAGACTAACACTTCTGAGGAGAGATTCTTTCCCTCTATCTTGGACATCACCAGTGAGATTGTGAGAAGTAAAGTTGTGTTTTTGCAATAGAAGGTGTTTTTGCAGTGTAAAATTCCACTAACCTTGCATATTCAAAAGTGATTGTGCAGGCATGACAGTAGCATAGCAGTGGGGAGTATGTTAAGAAGATAAGGGGAAGGTCCCACTGTCCCAAAATAAGGAGGATAGCTAAGAAAAACAGGATGAGCAGTGCAAAATCAGTAAAAATAAAAATCACAGGCCCTCTAGTCACGAGAGAAGAAGGAACAAAAGAGGAAAAGGAGAAAATAACGGTTGGTCAGATAAAATTGTACATATATGGTATGGGTGTTGAGTATGTTGTAAACCTGTAGTACTCAGCCAATGAGGAAACAGGGGAGAAATCAGGTGTCGGGTAATAGGAATATAAGGTTATGATAAACTTTTACCATGTGCTCCTGCTTGCAGGACGCCTGCCATTGCAATCATGAATAAAATAGCTTCACAGAAGACCCTGTCTGAAAAAATTATTGAGATTTTTCTCACAAGATGAAGAGAAATATCCTTTGAAGGAGCTTTTCTGCCTCTGGAAAAGACTACAGTGACTGACTTAGGCTGGAACCATATGTTTTAGGTAACAAAAATTAGCTGAAGTGAATCCCACAATGTGACTTCAAATTCAAACCAGAACATAGCTAATGAGTTTTAGCAGCTGGGGCTGTACCATACCATGTGTGACCTGAGCAACCCAGTTTTTCTTCTGTTGTGACTAGAGCTGTATTTGTCCTTAACTCTTATTCTGATAGCATATAGAGCCCTGGACCACAAGTTTCTTTTCATAGCTGCAATAAAGGTAATAAATATCAACAATAATACAGCCTTACAGCCTGGATCCACAGCAAAAGATGCACCACTTCAGGACTTCTAACATGACTTGTTTCTAACTAACCTGCTTGTTGCATTGAATTTTATAAAGATTGTAAGTTTGTAGCCCATAATTTGTACACCGCTGTCCTGCCACTGCCTGGCTGAAGGGAAATTCAGTGGAGGAAATTCAATATTTTCTTTATTTTACTTCTAGATCAGAAATATCTATCTTCAGGTAATTATTGTAGTGGGAAATCTGAAATTATCCTAAATTGAGGATGTTAACACTACTGTCTTTGAGGATCACAATGCACATAAAACAATAGCAATTTAACAGCACTTCTTTAATGTAAGAAGTTGTATGAAGATGTTGAGTCTACAGGGTGGTATAATCACAGAACAATCTCAGAAATGTATGTACACCTTAAAGAGAGAAATATTTCCCCAAAGCCCATAAATATTAGCCCCTTTAACAAGCAGTGACAGTTAGATGGGATAAAATCTCTACTACCAAATATTTAATCATTTGACAATAATGCTTTTCAAGAGTGTCCTTTCCCCTTGTTTTTTTATGAAAGATGTTTGTTTAGTTACAGTTTTTTCTCTGTATTTTTCAAAATGCACCTAGCTCACTATAAGAATTCCATGAGCAGATTTTTTTTTTCTTAATTGTAATAATTCATCTGTTATTTTCTAAGTTAATTATTTCACTGTGGTTTGGGAGGATCTAAATGTACGTACATTGTGTATTGAGAGACACAAAATTTGTGTTCAGTTTTAAAATCTTTATTTTTATTTTTAAGTGAAACCAGATATTCTGATAAAAATTCAGGCTAGATAAAATAATGATATCAGCCAATGCAGTTCCCCTCCAAAATAAATACCTTTGTACCTGTAGAAGCTCAGTTGCTTTTTCTCCTTCAGGTGAATGGAGTACATCTTCATAAAGTATATCAGGAACTTAAGAATTTCTACCAGCTTCAAAAAATACTTATGCTCATATGATTCATTCTTGATGGAACTACCATTCACTTGGACTGAGTGATAAAAAGAAAGCAGGAATGAGAATAGGTTATCACTATAATTTCGCATTTAGAGAGAACAAATGAAAAGATCAGGGACTAGTTAGTAGGACTGAGAGGACTGAAAAGTTGATGGACATTATGAAAAGTTATGGACATTATGTGGAGTTCAGAAATCTCAAAGTTGCTCTGTTTGCATCCCAAACAGACAAAAATATAAACTTGAACCATAAAGATGATCACCTAAAGATGTGAAGATTAGGTAGAGAATGTATGAGTGAATGGGGGAAAAAAAATAGTTAATAAAAAGCATTGTTTTGACTTCAGAAGGGGTTGGGATACAGTAGGATACATCAAGGCTTTGGAATTGGCCTTTTTGAGTCAAATAGGATTTTTTTTTAGAAGTAAGTTTTGATCAAGATTTCAGATAATCGATGTATAACTCCCCAATCAAAAGACTTCTCTGAAAATTTTCTACCCCACTGCTGCTAATGGGGCAGAACCTCATTCAGAAGAACATGATGATTAGGGTATAATTGATGGGAACACAGACTTAGAAAAATGATATTATTTAATTCAGTCTGGGAGCAGAACTTGTTTAGATATGTTCCAATTAAGAGAAGTAGATAATCCCCAACCCCAAATACTGACAGACCCAAAAGAGGAAAAAACGCAGAAGTTGAAATTCTTTGCTACTCAAATCCATCAGACTGGTACTGATACTATTGTAGCAGTATTGGAAGACTAGGAAAAGTATTAGCTATATTAAGGAAAAAGGAGAGAAGTAGTGTCTGGGCAACTACAGGCCCAGGTATCTCCAAAAAGTTTTCACAATAGACAGAATAAAACTTAAAAGGAGAGAATAAATACAGATAAATGGCAAATGACATAAAAATGACAGACTCACCTGATAATATCTGTCTTTGATAAGATTACTGTATTTCCCTTGTCTAAAAATCAGTTATCTGATCTATCTGGACTTCATTAAAGCATTTGTTATGCAGCCACATGGGAAATTTATTAATTAAACTGGAGAGGAGGGAGATCAGAGCAGGAGCTCAGAGGTGGGAGAGAGGCTTGATGCCAAGCAGGGCCCTGCAAGACAGGCTGTGCCGAGCTGGCAGACATCACCCTGGAATTCGAGAGGACCAGCCGTGTGATCACTCAGTCATTTTATTACAGACCACGGCACAAAAAGTCAAAGTTAAATTAAATCTGTGGCAGATAGGAAGTTGGGAGACGTCACCAACACAGAGGAGGATTGAAAGAAATGGGTGGCCTGGAGGATAAGAATAATAGATATGGGATGCAATTCAAAATTATAAAGTGCTGGGTTATACATTTAGGGACTAGAAAGAGTTTCTGCTACAAAATGAGAGTTCACAAATCGGAAGAAACAGACGAATAAGAAAAATCTGAGATTGTTTTTGTCAGACAACATTTCCAAGCCAACATTTCCAAGTGTGAGCTGGCTGTAGAAACACAGTGAGCAGGGTTCTGCAGTAATATGTCAGAGAGTAATGTGTCCCAGTAACAAAAGATTTCCAGGAAATGCTCATGTCCCAGCACCAGGCACTGGTAAGAACTCCTTACCAGTTCAAGAATTTCAAGAAAGATTATTTCAGACTGGAACAGGTGCAGAAGAGAACTACAAGAAGACGAGCGGGATGAAAATCATAACCAAGGAGGCAAACAGTATTTCTATTTTTAGTTTAGCAAAATATAGAAAGGAGAGGAGAAATAAATGTCCTCTATTTAAATAGCAGAGAGGTAAATACTGAGAGGGCAGAAAAGATATTAAGCAGCAAGACTCTGTTAATATATTAATAGAAAGAGTTGCCAAGAACATTTGTTGTGGAAACTTAAAAGATTTGTAAGCATTAGAAAAGCACATCCTGGACCAATTTTTCAGTGCAAGTACCAGATGCAAGCAATTGAGAAGGTCTCGTCAAGGAAACACACTTTTGTGAATAGGCTTGTACAACAGGTTTCCCAGCGGATAAGACTTCATGGTCCCCCAGTCCCAGTCCAGCCCTATATTATACTCTCCTTCGTAGCTATATGCCCTGAGAGTTAGTGCTCATTTCATCATAACAGCAGGTGCTTTGGTCTAGGCTACACAAGGATTGGGCCTATAGCCAGGAGCTACTAATCTCTTCATAATGGGTGGAGTTCTTATAGCTTGTCAAGGTTTTAATTCACACAAATATTTGGCAGAAATTGTGTCTGTATGTTTGTATAACCTGCCACACAGTTTGCATTGTTCTGTGTTATATCCATTTATGTTGTACCTTTACACTTAAATTACAAGATATTTATTTTACAGAATATGAGAGAAAACTAACATTGTCAGAATATAGAGTATGGAAAGATAAAAGGTTACCTGTCAATTTCTTTAAATTAATGTAACGAATAATTTTATACCATCTTATATTTAAATGTGGAAATATTTTATTCAGTCTGAAATGTAAGGAGGTATGGTGATGTTAAGATATTTAAAAATATATATTTCTCAAATAATTAGTTAAAAATATATATAAGAGAGAAAAATTGGGGATATTATTTTATTTTAAAATCCAGATAAGATTAGACCATCACAGAATCTTTCATGCTTCTGGATTTTACTTCAAGGCGTACTCAAAATCAAAATGATCCTTCTTCTGAAGCTGAGCTGAAGCTAAAATAAGAGGACTTGGCAAGACTTAAGTGTTAACTATACAGTAATTCTGTTTTAATATCAGGTCTAATTTCTAAACCTAAGAGAAGCCCAATGTACTATCAATATTCAATACAATTGGTCCTTTTGTATCTAGTGCTGAAAATAGCCAGGCTTGCTAAAGAATTATTCCACTGTGATGTAAACAACATATGAGATTCTTGAAAAGAAGTAGTTAAATGTGTTGGTAATATTTTATTGAGAACCAGGAGAGGAATAAGCAAATCCATGCAAGTAAGTGGTTAGGTTTGAGATGTCACTGGAGACCAACAGTGATCCTGCAGAACTGTAATCCCTCAGACCTAAGGAGAAGTGGAAGGATTGAGGAGGGAAGATCTGTTGGTTTGGCTTGGTTTGTGTTGTATTAGAAGCAGAATGAAGTAGAAAATGAAACAGCTACATTTATGTTAAAAACAAAAAAAAAATCAAACAGCAATAAAAAATATTTTAAAAATTTTATGTGTGCATAGGAAGCATAAAGACTGCAAAATGCTTGAAGGAGTTAGGTTAAAATAGCAGTTCTGAGAAACCAAATAGTTTCTTTACATCAGGATTTTTCACATATAATTCTGAACATCGGTAGTATCATAGGCAATGTCATTCAAAACCCACAAGCTTATAACAAAAACAAATTTCTAAGGAAGAAGGAATTTTGGAAAGAAGTAGGAAAACTAAGTACGCATGAAGTTCTTAACAGAGCTTTAATATTGTATTAATTTGTTTGTATGACACAGTAGAGTAAAAATCTCCCTCTCTCTCTTTTTTTTTTTTTTTTTTTTTTTTTTTTTTTTTTTTTTTTACTGATATAAACCCTGTAAACTTTTGGCTTACTGGAAAATTACATTTAAAACCTTCCTCTATTACTGGCCTTAAAATACCAGTGCAACAGAGGAGAAAATACTAACAAAACCAAATCATGCAGAGAAGAAAATGCTTTATTTGTAAGTAAAAACATAAGCTTGATTCTGGTCTCATTATGGTGAGACTACCACTGAAGGTACATCCCAACCACCCTTTGGGATCTAGATGAAAATCATGTCCTGGCCTGTCTGTCTATGTACAACTTGTGAAAGGGTTTTAACATCTACCAAGAATCCCAGTACATGGATCTCTGAAGTGTGCACTTTCGAGTGGTGGGCTCTCCATAATTATTTCAATTCTATTTCCCTCACTGACTATATGAAACGAGTATTTAACGAATAAAGATAAACTCATTCCTTGCTTCCATAAGGCTCAGTCCAAAATTCACCATAGGGACAAGTCTCCTACTGCTTAAGATTGATGACCATGTTATCAATTGTTGAAGTTATAGTCTTATAATACAACCTCTTGAGGATTTCTTATCACACGTTTCCAACACCCTATAAATACTAGTCCCAAGCTCTGGTGCTGCCAGAGAATTCACAGCATAGCTCAAGAAGGGGAGGCACCACCTTGGCTTGAAGCCACCTTTGTGCTCCCTGGGGCCTGGCTTCACTGTGCCTGAGCACAAGCGGAGCCTGTCAGATGGCATGGAGATGACAGGGAGGCTGAGGATTACCTTCCCATGCCTGTTGCTACACCAGCGTAAGAGGGTATTTACCTTATTTCTACTCTAGAGAATTTCTATTCCAGGAGGCTGTGCCTGTTGGAGGTCTGCCAAACAGCCTTCCCATAGCACAGTGCTTCACCCGTTATTTCCAGGCACCTGAAAGTCAAGAGGCTACAAAATGCCTGCAGCAGACCTGTATGCAGCAGGGTATCCTCATGTGCAACAACCTCTCTGTGGTGGAGAGGAGTCCTGAAGTGCTCTGCTTCCCAGGAGCATACCATACCGTGCCTGGTAGCTGCACCTGGCAGTGCTGGCCACATTGGAGCCCGCCAGGCTGGTGGGCAGCAGGACCTGGCCTCATTCTCCAGGTCTGCCTGCAAGTTGTACCTACCCAGGAGTTGAGCTCCCTGCAGATAAACAGAAAGAGTCTTGATAAAGCTAAGGAGAGAAATCATTGTTATTGCAGGAACTGGTGCTTATATCTCGTTTGTTTACCTGCACGTTTTGTCTAAATGAAGGCAGAATATTATTTTTATGAACGGTATGCTCTCATTTGGAATTGACACTAATGAATGCAAGGCCCTTTCCCCCTCTTGTTTGTACCATCAAATTAATTAGCTCTATTGTGACATCAGTATTTTTCTCAAGCAGTTCAAGGCTTGAGCATTTTCCTTTCTTTTTCTAAAGGGCATCTTCAGTGCCCTTTATCTACCATAAGAATCATGCATCACTTGTATTTTTCACAACTAATGCTGTTTATTATAAAAACTGATTGTGATGTGAAGATTGTTATACTGTGTGGCAAATTGCCCAAACAATTACTGTAAATGCATGAGCCATAAACTGTACTGCCAAGGACACTGGTAGGTTAGCTCCTATAAAAGAAACAATTAGAGTCTGAGGTGAAAATAATAGAGATGAGATGACAGTTATTGAAAAGGCAGAACATCCAGTTTAATGTTGTAAATATAGGTTTGTGGATTACACTGATGGTTTTAAAGTGTTCATGGCTTACTGAATGGAATAGAATATTACATACTTTAGAATGGGACTGTAATTATTATTCCTTTTTAATTGTGATGTCTGATGCATTTGCGAGTAGTTGTTGAGAACATCCTCACATTAGACTGATCCCAGTTCTAAATTATCATCCTGCTCCAAGGGTTTTCTTTTTTTTTTCTTTTTTTTTTTTAACTTTCTTTTACTTTTTTAGCATTTTGTTGTTCAGGGTCTATTCTGAACAAAGTATTTTCTCTTGAGGAACTTAGAGTGCTTAGAGGGTTACAGCAATAATTATTTCAGTTTCAGCCTACACACTTCACTGCTTTAAATCATCATTAGAAGTTTCATCCCTCAGCAACTCCTGCTGAGACTGTCTCAAACTCCTAAAAACCGTTAGATAAGAATAGCTTATCTTTGTAACAATTTGTATATAAAGGTATTGATAAGAATTTGCTAGAAATTAAGGGAATACATTTTTCCTGAGGAATCATCTAAATACAGAATAAGACGCTTTTTTTTTTTTCCTACGATTACTAAAGAATTTCAATCATTCAAACAAGATTTGCATCAAATAAATATTAGGGTGCAGTAAAAAAGATGTGCGCTGTATGAGAAAACACATTGCGATAGACATTGGTAGATGTGAAAAAAATATAAGAAAAGAAACATTACTACCTGAGATAATTAAAGGGTCCTCTGCTTTTTTAAGAGATGACATAGGGATAAAATTCAAATATTGTTCCCTATGGAGAGTGCTAGCCAACTGGACAATTATGATTGACCAAGAAGGCAGAGAACCTGGGCATGCACGATCAAAACTGGACAGAGTGTCTGTCCCTGGTTTGCGAGGAGAGGACAAAGTGAGCAGCAGAACAAAGACAGCAAACAGCAAAAGGCAGTCAGTGTCAACACTGCAGCATATATGATCTCTGAAGTACCAAATCCATTAGTAGGGGAAAAAAAAATCAGTTAAAGTGGCTCTGAAAGAAAGTTGCAAGAAACTAAGTGCTCAGCTGTACCACCTTTCAGGGAAATGTTCTAAGTAATTTTAAGGCTTTTACTTATAAGGCTTTACTTAAGAAGGGCTGTCCTTAGTGGTTGTGCTCAAGTTAGGAGCATCACAGCCATGTCATATAGTGATCAAATGATACTGAAGCTCAGCTAACACCATTTCTTATTTCTGGTCTTTTAGTTTACACTCCTAACACACATCTGAATTTCTACTTATATGACTACTCCACTTGAAAATATGGCTGATTCCTACCTAAGAGTTTTCAGCTTCAGATGATTCCACGTTGTAGAGATGCTGTGTGTGCCAGAACCACAAAGTTTCTGTTTCATGTCAGTGCAATGTGCATGTGCCACCTGTGGCAGTACCATTGCTTTTTATTTGTGTTTACATTTTTTAAGAAGGTATTTGAAAAACACAAACACAACAGGAAAATAATTTAAACAATGTGGAAAACAATTGTTTAAATTACATTGTTAGATTCTAAATAATTGAGACCACACAGAAAAAGTTACAGAAATTAAAGCAAAAACTGGAAAAAAAAATTATCAACAGATATAAATGAATGGCCATGTGAACATTAAGTAGAAAATACTGAATAGTTTTTAAAAAATATTATGCTGTTACAAGTGATCCTATTAGAATGAAGCTGTATGTAAAATCAGAACCTTTATTACAAATCTAGGCGGCATTGATTTTCTTATATGACCTTCAACTACCAGAAATGTTAGAGAAGGCTCCATCTAGTCCTTAGTAAATAGGTGTCACCAAACAAATGGGACTGACACTAATTAGCTCCCTTGTTGATAGTCAGGACACAGAGGATAGAAGCATGGAGACAGTGACCCGCTCATCGTTAGAGTGGTAGGTGAGGATATTTGCACACTGGCACAGAAATGGAGGTCTGCACCGAAGCTACCATTTTGAAACTATGCTGTGAAGAGAAGACTGCGTTATCAGGAGAATCAGTTTAGCAACATTCACAAGCAGTTTGCACAAAAATAGAGTCTAAAAGAACCTCTCTTTAAGCGTTTGAAATCTGAGAAAGAGAATATTAACTTGTGGTATTCCCCTACCTGGAAAATACAGGAAATACCTGTTAGTTTGGGTCATCTCATGACCCAGAAAGGGGCTGAAACCAGAAAAGAGCAAAAGGTGGGCCTGCAAAAGGACAAATAAAAGACTGTCAGTAGCTTCTAAACAAGGAGAAATTGGAAAGGAAGTTTGGAAAGTGGAGTGGAAAAAGATGCTAAGAATAAGCAGTATATAGTATGATGATTAATAGTATCGAGGGGAACAATTGATCAAGAGAGCAGCTGTGAGGGAATTTGAGTGTTTTTTTCTGAAAAGATAATTCCCAGAAGGGTTCAGGCAATGTTTGTAATAAACCTATTTTTATTAAGATTATTGGATTGGTGCTATCCAGGGGATTATATTTTCCAATTACTAATATTTTCATTTTTCAGTCCTAGTTTATGATTGAAGCAGGGACATAGGTGGCACAGAACAAAATGCATTGGCCTGGTTTGGGATGAGAATAATCACTGCCTCAAAGCAAACAGAGTCCCAAGAAATTAGTCTTTATTTTCTAGCTCATTAAAAAAGACCTTGAGTTTTAATGCCAAAACATTCATACATTTATTTATTTTTTTTAATACAGATGCATATCTGTCCTTTTGAAGATTTTAGTGCCTGTGTGTCTGAAAAGGGAGCACAATCCAATTTGGTGCCAGGTTCTAACCTTTAACATAGCCTTGTCTATCCCCAAATCTCATTATTATAGATATAAAGAACACACACACGCACACACACAGAAAAAAAAAAAAAGAAAAAAAAAGTCTCAAATCAATCTGAAACTATGAACTATGAACTAAGTAACTATGAAAAGGCAGACTGCAACTTTTGTCAGGCTTTCTTATAACCTGTCATGACTGTGGTACCTTGTTATGATAACTACATAAAAATGTTGACAAGAAAACAGGTCAGAAGTCTTGTTACACCACTGTTTTGTACATGGAAGTGTCAGAAATCTGCTTAAGTCCCTTGACAGATTGGGCTAGCTACTTCAGCAACAAGGAAGTTTTTTAGGGAAAGTTTCCCTTGGAAAAAGCTAGAAGGTCTATCAACAACTCCATTGTCAATTAGGGGTGCAACATCTTACTGCTGGGGTGCCTATCTCCAGGAGTCAAGTTTCCTAAGCAATAAGCTCAGTCTGAGGTCAGAGGAGAACTTTCTCTGGTTGCTATTTTGTCTGGAAGGGACATGGTAAAATATCAAAATGATGTAGAAAGGAGTTGGGGGTGGAGGGCTTTTGTTTTTCTCTTGCTTTTTTCTCCCATTGTTTTAAAAGACGTAGGAGAGAAAAGCAAGTACCATCAACAGGTCTTGCAATTCCTCCAAGCTGGACATATTTTGGGTAGATCTGAGAAGAAAAAGTCCTTAGGCTGTGTGGCACCTGGTCTTTCCTTGGAACTTAGCTGGAGGAAAAAAAAAAAAAAAAAAAAAAAAAGGAACAGTCCTCTACCAGCATGTCAGGGGACAGTCATTTCCTAGAGGCTGACTGCAGTATGCTGAGGCACGTACACAGGAAGATGACAGATGCCTTAGAGATAGACGGATGGCAGTCAGGTGAGACTAAAGCACAGATACCAGAAGAACAGAATGGGTGACCACAAAAATCCCTAGGCAGTCATTCTCAAGAGAGGACAAATCTAGTCTAAAATTTGGAAGGCACTTCTAAACTCAGTAAATATCTTAACATCTGAAATTTCCAGGTGTTATCACCATGAGAAGAGACATTTATAACTTTTTCCCCCATACACTACCTTACTCTTACATAGCAAGAAGGTCACTGTGATAAATATCAATATTTCTCACTTGGTTTGTCAATGTTCAAAATGGTTGCACCTATGATTAAGCAATTTGAACACTGTGAATAACATCTGACTATGTAAATGAATATTTCTATGAAGAAAATCTAACCTAAAAAATAACCTCAGGGATACTGGTGCAAATTTACTGAAGTAACTGGGGAGAGAGAAAGACTGACAAACTCCACAACTATCACAACATGAAAGGCTTGAACATCTTACACTACTAGAAGCCATAAATGTTATTGTAGGAACAACTACTATGTGTCAATTAAAAATTTAAAGGCAAGTTCACTTGGTGCACCCAAGTGCAAGATAAGAAAAAAACTGCCAGCTTTACCAAGTTCACATGGACTCCTCACAGTAGCACTACATTCAATTGCATATTTCAGTGCTCTTCAGTGCTCTTTAGGGCTGTTATTAGTAACCAGCAGTAATAAATCTTTGGGTTTAGTGTCAGAGTATCAGCTGGCTCTACAGATCAGGAGAAGGAGACTGGAGAGACAGCCAGAAAACCAAGCCCCCCATTATGCCTTGGCATATCAACTAATATTTTTGTGTGTGTCACTGAAGGCCTAGGGATCAAATAGCCACTTCTAACATATTCCCTCAGTGTTTAAAAGGTCTTAGCTCTTCCTTTGCCCTGAGGTAGGGACTGTATTTAGCTTGAAAAATATTTGTTTGGACATATTTTTCTATTTTATGTAACTGAGAAAATAAACCATCAACAGTTTATGTTAAAAATATGATAGACGATCGGTTCTCTGGAGTTACACTGTCATTGAGTCAATTGCTTCAATTTTCAGAGCTGCAGAGCTATGGCTGGATCATAGCTTGAAGTTCCTAATCAGAATAAACAGCTCAGATGACACAGGTAGTGAATGCATTGATTAAAAATGCCTCTAGTGCTCTCAGTTAACGTCTCACTGACTTTAAATATCTTTTCAGGACTAACATTTAGCCAAGTCAAGATGAATGTAATAGAACATTTTTTTCTAAATGAACATTTAGAAACTGCAATAACTGGACAGTGGACAGGAGACAGAATATTGAAATATTCCTTACCAGCTCGGGTCAACTTGCTAAACAGGTATCTAACTAAACAGAAGAGTCATTAAACAATAGAATACAGGAGCAATGTATTTCTATTTGTCCAAAGGTATGTCACGAGTATGGTTAGCAAGTGTCTATTTGATATGTGTATGCCATTCTCATCCATAAATTCCACCTGTTTTTTTGGCATTTCTGTGATAGCTTTCAAAGCCTTATGCCATTAGCTTAGATATCCATCCTTAGGGTCTTTAAGATATTTCATATTTAAAATATTAAGTGTGTCTGGATTTTGAAATATTGTGATTAGATAAATAGAAAAAAGACAAATTAAACCACTGAGTGTAGTACCTGTCCAAGTAGGATTGTTCCCTGCAGAATATTTTAAGTGGTTTATCTTAGCTTATTTTAATTGACTTTGGAGACTAAGGCTATAGCAATTTCCTCAGAAGATAATTCTACCGTCACTATTAAGAAACACTTCCTAACATTCAGCCTTAGTTCCACAGCTTGTTTTTACCCCACTTGTCTGAAAATTATATTTTAGACCACCTTAAATTGTCTCCCCAATAATCACACTCTTGAAGTACCTGGAGAAGTGTTATTTTGATGCCTACCTACTTCTACAACTGGCAAAGACTGGCATTGACCAGGAGGCAGGAGAAGGGCTGGGAATACCAGGTTAGAGTCAGCAGCAGAGGAGTGCTGCTTTTAGCTGGCTCCCTGTGAATGGATAGCTTCTCTAGCAGCTGCTCTGCTGGTAAAAACAGTGACTGCAGTCACTTGCTAATAATAGTAATAAACTTTAGTCAAATCCCATATCTGTATGCTGATCAAGGTGTAACTTGTGACTTGAGATGCCAGAAACAACCTTGAGATTAAATAGTAGTACACAAAGAAGATGTATATTTTAACACCTTTTCAGCTCTCCTTTTCCCTTTCTGATTATGATGTGAAATAATCAAAAGAACAAGGATTAAAAGGGAATATAATTTAAATGTCGTATTTTAGATGAACCGGCTGGGAATAATACAGTTTTTCCTCCTAGCAAAGTATATGCAAAACTAAACATCTTCCTCAGAAGTCCTCGTTTTTTAAATGGTTTGTGGGAAAGACCAAGAGGAGGTGATGCAGAACTGCATTTATCAGCACAACTAGGCTCAGGTTTGCCATCCACCTGTGGAAGACTGAGCACACTGCAGTCCTGCCAGAACATAACACAGAATCACAGAACAACTGAAGTTGGAAGGGACCTCTGGAGGTCATCTGGTCCAACACTCCTTCTCAGTCAGGGCCACCTAGAGCAGGTTGCCCAGAACAGCTTGTGAAGATCTCCAAGGGTGGAGACTCCGTAACCTCTCTGGACAACCTGTGCAGTGCTCAGTGACCCACAGAGGAAAGAAGCTCTTCCTGATGCTCAAAGGGAACATTCTGTGTTCCAGTTTGTGCCCATTGCCTCTTGTTCTTTCACTGGGCACTACTGAAAAGAGCCTGGCTCCATTCTCTTTGCTTTCTACTTTCAGGTAATTGTACACACAGATATGATCCCCCTGAGCCACGTCTTCTTCAGGATGAACCAGCCTTTCCCAGCCTCTCCCAGCCTTTCCTTATTGGGAGAAATGCTCCAAGCCCTTTATCATCTTCATAGACCTTCTTTGGTCTCTCCGTTATGTTCATGTCATTCTTGTACTGGGGAGCCCAGAACTGGACACAGGTGTGGCCTCACTAGGGCTGAGTAAAGAGAAGGAACACCTCCCTCAACCTGTTGGCAATACTTTGCTTAACACAGCCCAGAATATCATTGGCCTTCTTTGTGGCAAGGGGACATTTTTGGTTCACGTGTCTTCAGCAACGTACTTACTTTGCCTTCCATCAGAAAGTGGATGAGACTGGAGCTGAAGACAGGAGAGTACTCATGCACAGAAGAAATTCACTGACAGTTGCATTAAGATTATTCAGTATTTATGCTGATGAAAATTGGCATTGGTGACCCACAGACCAGATTTTTTTTAATCTCTTCCTTCTCATCACACATTTTACATAGAGCAGCTCTTGTATCAGACATCACCTATTTTGTGTTCTTTTTTAGAGACATCATGGAGGGAAATAAATTGATGTACTGCCATTCAGAGAAAAGAACGTCCAGCAATTACCAGAAAAACACAGGATCAACATCATTTCAGAGTGATACATTTGTGGGCTTAGAGAGTTAAGAGTGGGATAACTAACAGTTATGACAAACATATTAGCTTCCCTTTCCTTGTCAGAGGACAGGAGTCCAAATACATTTTAGCCTTTTGAGAAACATTTCTCATTCTTATCAGCCATTTTCCTCTTGTTGCTGTTCCAATTGCTCTCTTGACAGATGGCAAATCAGGACCAAGCACAGAAATAAGGTACAGCCTCACCAGTGACTGGCCACAGGGGGGGGAAAGGTTTGCAGGTCGTTATCACTGCGCCGTGCACCATGATCTACGGGATTTTGCCTCATGCAACACACAACCAGTCCCTGTCTCATCAGACCGATGCAGGTGCCTGGGGTCCACAACAAAATCACGTGGTCCAAACCTGAGGACCAGGAGAAATTTGTGTTCAGAATCATTATCCATGTCCCAAAATCAAAAGCCAAACAAAAAGAGGAAAAACTGGAGCTGATACAATTCAATTACATTTTTCTTGATGTTTAGATGTTTGTATATATGATAGAAATGAGGACTGTTTTCTGACAGGAGCTCTCTTTTTTTCTTTCTTTTTTTTTTCTTTTTTTTTTTCTTTTTTTTTCTTTTTTTTTTCTTTTTTTTTTCTTTTTTCCAGTGGCAACCTTCACATTTTTAGGAGTCATTTTTTCCCCAAAAATATGAGTATGTACAAGTTAAATGCACACTTTCAGATAGACTTAAAGTAATTAATTCAGACACTATTGTTTCAAATTATACTTTGTTCCTATGAATCTTCAAGTTTTTCGAAAAACAATAAAAATTGTTAAAATTTATATTGGAGAGAATTTTTGCATGGAAAAATACAGTTGGAAGCGAATATTTTATGAAAGTTTGGGAGAAGACTATTTTTTCTTGTCTAGGCATAGAAGCAAAAGCATGTAAAACATGGAATGAATAGGCATGTGGTTTTGATCATCCGAATCCAGATAGTTTTCAACATTAATTATTCCATGCAGCTTTGCCTTTTGCTACTATATTTTTCAGGTGTGATTTTTGAGGGTTGAGTCCATTTTGATTTTATTTTTTAATAATGATGTCGGTAGCCATCTCATTGGCCTTATTCACACAACTTTGTCCTGGTTCATATTCTTAAGGGTAACATGATACAGTCATATTGTGTTTCCTCAGTAACTTCCTCTGAAAGTGCATATTATTACTTTCACTTAACTAACGCAAATAATCCTCGCTAATGACATTTAATGAGCCACACAAGTATGCCCTAGAGTGGATCAGACTATCTGCTTAAAAAACATAATTCTTTAACAGTCTTATTTTTTAACTGGAAAGGTAAATTGCACATTTTAAGAGAAAGTATAAATATCTTAGAGCCAAGATTTAAAAAATAAAATGATAACAGTTTTCTGAATTTGAACTAGGGGCTTAAATAAGTGCCCTTTTTAAATATCATTATATTTAGGTTGCTATAAAGAAATCATCAATTTAAGATGTCCAGTTTGTGGACATAGATAACAATATTACTTACCTGTGTGATCCATAGGTAAAATTGTTACTAATTCTCTGTATATCTGTTTGCATTTCTGCAGCTTCTAGGACAACCTAGTTATGGTCCAGGACCCCACTTTGCTAAATACTCTGTATACATACAGCACGGCACATATATGTAGAGTTTATAATTTATATGTAGAGTTTATAATTTGAGCATAAAACAAGAGGAGAAAGAGAGAAAAAGAAGGGGGGGTGCTTGTCAAGGAGAGCAGGGAAACAGACGGCACTGCTCAACATGATATGAAGTAGTCACAGCACATCATCAGCCTCACTTTGCCAATTTTGGGGGGTTTGTTTTTCTTGAGATTTTTTATAGACATCAAAGCAAAAGAGTTTTAATGAGGGTCTGAAGGAGAATAATGAGGTACTCTTGCAGATGTCTGCAGGGTGTTCCTCCTCACTCAAAGGGGCAACATGTACAAAGACACTTTGAAAAACAAGTGAGCAATGGAGGTTGGCATCTTAGTTCTTTTGAAACGAAAGGCCCTGATGGTGACCTCATTTACACTGGTGAAAGCTGTAACTCCTGTGAAGTCAATGAAGTCCCTGTAGCATAAAATTGGTCCTGGATTACAATCTGCCAGCACTGTCTTTCAGCAGCCATAGAGACCACTGAAACGGTATTCCAGAAATACTTGTAGCACATTTTTTTCACTTAATGTAAGGACTCTTTACATCCTTCTGCCACTAAAAAGTGTCTTGAAAGTGCATGTAGGTAACTGTTTGCCAAAAATGTGTAACAGATCTTAATGTAAACAAGAACCTGATCACTTTGTTTTTAATGTCAGAAATTGTTATGTGTGTACATGTGTATACATGAACAAATATGTATGTGTGTGCATAAATATGTATGCTTACATATGTATATATATATATACACATTTATATGTGCACACAGACACACACACATATACATATATGCATTCTGGTACGTACTGATATGGAGGGATACAACTTCACATCTCCGATAAGGGACAAGGTAATTTGGTGTTAGGAAGTAGACATGTTATCTTCTTTCCACTTTCTAATATATGTTTGTGGCTGAGGTATCTATAATATATTCAGCATATACATGCAAAAGAGCATTCCCCAGATTAAATGTTTCTACAATTTATACCAGCACCAGATATATCACTGCAGGGTTTTCAGGGAATTAAACTGTTTTTTGTCACTTAACCTCAACTGCCCAATTGTATCTAAATTTGCAGGTCAGTCCCAAACACAGCTGGAAGCCCAGGGCTCCCTAAATTAAGACTCAGCTCTCCGTGTCCATCTCCTCCATGCAGGCTACCTGAACTCAGCCTGAAATCACACTGCCTGCATATGCCTGTGCTATCTGATATCAAGGCCCTTCTACAGAATACCTCAGGCTATCTTATTTACCCAGAATGAGTCATGTGACACTTCTTGAAGGACAGATACAACGTACAGAACCAGGCACAAATGTCAGGATCTGACCACACAGCAGACAAATGCGTTGAACCCTCTGCTCTTACGTACAAGAACATTCCCTGTGGAAGCACCAGTGAGCTGACCCAGGGCTGGCCCTAGAGATGCTTGCCAGGAGAGCTCTCTGGACTGTCTATGAACTGGACCTTGGGTTATCCCTGGGGACTGCTCTTACACCATGTTGGTGGTGCAGGCACTAAGTTGTATTTCACACATCCCCTCACAGGACTCATGCACTTAGAGCTGCCAGAGGTTCTCAGCACAGTGAGCCTGGGCTACAGGAGGAGACAGAACAGAGAGGCTCTGCTAGGGGAAGCCTTGGAGGATTCCCTTCTCTTTCAGCTCCAGCCACTGCCACAGGTTTGTTCCTGCTTCTCCACCAGTTCTGTTCAGTGGAAGAGTGCAGGCAGTTAAAACCTGGGAAATCAAACAACACCATCTTACTTGGCAAGAAAACAGGAAGTTTCTTGGAAACTTTCTTTTCTTGGAAGAAAACAGTTCAGAGATCTAAGTATTGCAGAGGATGCTGCAGGTAAAATATAGATTTGGTTCTGCAGAATTTCTATGGATTTAGAGGAATTTTACTAAACAAAAACCTGAGAATTAGATTTACATGGGCAACATTGTTTTACTTACAGAAACAAGGGGAGTTAAAAACAGAGTAGGAAGCTAAAAGTTACTGTTCCTGCGTTTCTCTCTTCATATAGGGTTAAGCTATAAGTTAACTACTGCCACTTTATAATCAACAGAATACTTGCCTACATTTAATCAGAACAATGTATATTGAATACATTTTATTGTTTTTATTATGATACCAATTCTGCCTTATAAATCATTACTCATTTCACCGGTTGTGAAACAAAACATCAACCAATGGCAGGGAGAAGGATTTGTTACTCTAAGATGCACCTTGCAGAACAGCCCAGCCAATTGCAGAAAAGTTTGTACCAGCTATTCTAATTGCAACAGGACCCTTCCCTGAGTTACCAGCTTCCTGACCCACTGTTGCCATTTCTGTTTTAGTAGCTGCACATAGAGAATGAAATATGAAATATGAAATAAATTATGTGAAAATCCAGGATTTTTTTATCTTTTTAATTCTTGTTGATTTACCAAGGAACTGAATGTGAAGTGCTTTAAGCGTACAGCTACTTCAGTCTAGAGCAAAGTAGGCTCACCAGACCACTGATGTCAGCTCAGTTTATATGCTACAGAGATCAAAATCAGTACACAGCACATAATTTGTAGATCCTCACATTACTTTTCATATGAGTGGCATGCATGCCATATATTAAAACTACGATGTTTGATTCCAACCGTCTGCAGAAAACTACTGTCTGATATATGCAAGAGCTTTATTGAAAACAAGTTTTGGTCTGATTTATTATTTAAACAACAACAACAACAGTCAACATGGGAATATTGGCTTCAGCAAGTTAGAAAGTTAGAATTAGCCAGCTATTTTGTAAGTTAACAAAAGGGAAGATGTAACCTCACCTGCTTGGTGTTGTCTTTAAGCAGCCTTTAAGATGTCTATCAGTAGCTTCTCTGTGTGGTTTATTATCCAGCTTGGACACATTTTCTTTCTTGTGACAAATCAGAGTGTAGTTTTTGTCATCGTTGTTTGCCCAGAAAGTACCAATTGATGTCTCATATCGTATACAGAACTCCACTTTGGCTCCATCTCTCTGATAAGGAGGCACTAAAGAAATCTTAAAGCAGAATTGGTCAGTTTCACTGCCACAAGAATTAGGCATGAATTCTGCTAGGATATCGTAATAACTGACCCAGTCATCCAGTGTCATTCGAACATATACCTGCTTTTCAAAAGATACATTGAGGACTCTTATAATACCGTTCATACAGGTAATCCCAGGCAGGAACACAATTGACTCCAGCAGTACTTTCTGCTCTCGCACTTTTTGCAAAAGTTCTTCTTGGGAAGCAGGTAACGTAAACAGCTGAGATAAAAAAAATTCCTCCTGAGGGAACACTTCATCTTCTAAGTCATTATTTTGTGCTGTATTTGGAACTTCCCATGTATCAAACTCTTTAACAGACACAAGATCAAACCCAAATGCATCAGCAAACGAAACTTTTCTTGCAATGGTGGTGGGGGTATCTGCCTCCTCTTCCTCTGAAGAAGCAGAATTCCGCCTTCGGGGAAGTGGAGAGAAACGATGTTTAATGTCAGGTTTAACATCTTCATCTTCAGAAGAGAAATCATTCACAGTAGGGACTTCTAATAAGTTAGCCTTGCTAACCCTACTAGGTCCTTCAAATGACTCCATTGGGCTCTCTGATATAAACTGAAAGAGAACTGTACAACTAGTAACAGCTGATATTTGAGACACTGTGATTTAAAACAAGGATTAATGTTACAGTTGACATTGCAAAAGGGAGTCAGACCTATTAATAGATGCTGTGGTGTGTTAGCTATGTTCTTCTGTCCTCCATCTGATAGTATTAGGTGTTATAATTTCAATTATACATTTCAAATATTGCATTCCCTATTTTTATATGGCTCTGTGTGCTATGAAGAAAAATAATACTTAAAATCTAACTGCACAAACAGCTATCTTTAGGTGATTGATCATCTTATGCTGCACGATAAATTGATCATGTTCCACAAATAAGGAGCTATTAATCTCTGATTAGTATGTATCAGGCAAATAGTTTCTATATTTTCAATTATTCCTGTATATGTTTTCAAGGCCTCCTTTTTTACAATGTTTAAAGGCATATAAGTACAATGCCACATCCTTCCTTGACCTCCAACCATGCTAAATCAGTGGGCCAGATCCTAGGACTATATCAGATATTTCTAGCTAAGGATTAGACATCAAAACTTAAATGAACCAGGAATGCTATAAAACATTGAAGTGAGTACACTGGAGATGAACTTGTAATACACCATTGTAAATATGACTGAATTTGCGACTAATTATATTATGAAATTATCTAGTGCTAGACTGCATATAGCATCATCCAGCCAAATGGAGAGAAAAGCACGTCACAAAATTAACTTGTGCAGCCAACCCTGAAATGCAAACCCTGTGCACAACAGCTATAAACAGGAGGAAGAAACACACTTCACTGTTTAAACGGTTTTCAACCTTTGTACAGGGTACCTTCCCACGATATTAAATGAAACTCTCAATCAACTTAATCAGTTAACATTTAGCTTCTACTTTTATGGCATACCATGCATGGAAAAATGCAGTGTTTGTGGGACAAAGATCATGAAATCAAAATGACACATTTTTGCTTCATATTACTTAATCTGTTTTCCTTGAGTTTCTCTCAAAGGGCAAACCTACACTATAATCTAATGGTGTAGTACAAGCTAATAAATATGACAGGGCTTGCTTTGAATTAACCGATTCAGAGACTGACAGCATTAGTGGCATCATCATGGATCTTGGAACAGGCCGGAAACCTAACTCATCATTTGCACTTTCAAATGGCTCAGGTCTTGCTGGCTGTCTTGAATCCTTTCTCCTGTTGTTATAGGTAATTTTAATCCTACACCATGAGAGCATCTCCAGCTCTTTCTAATGCTCCTCCACCTTAATCTCTGGACAGCTGTTCCACAAGACACAAAGGAGAGAGTCACAAAATAGCTTTCTATAAACTAAATAACTCCTACCACAGCCTGTAAATTTCTGGAATATTATTGATATTGAACCAGCACTGTACAATGCTGTATTTTTCAACAAGGGCTAACAGTGAAAGCATTGAAGACTTATTTTTTAAAGACAGATGGTAGTGCTATCCAGCCATGTATTCATGAGGGCCTAAGAAGGGAGTGAGATCTCCAGAGCTCCTTTCATGAAAGAGTCCAGACTTTCACTCACTGAAATCCCAGAAGCATCACTTCTACATGCTCCTGTGTACTGCCTTGCACATAGCTGCACAGCTGACTTGATGTATGCATATTTTGCCTTTGCACCATGCAAATAAGGTGCATTTTGGAAAATGAGGCTTCTTGCTCTAATGGCAACTCTATTTCTTAAGTCAATGTAATCTAAGAAAATACTACCGTGTAATTATGCAAACAAGGAGAACTTATTTATTACTCCTAATAGATACACCTGTTTCTGTTTCAAGAACACCAAGCTGAGTGGTCCAGCTGATGTGACAGAAGAAAGTGATGCCATCCAAAGGGACTTGGACAAGCTTGAGAAGTGGGCCCACATGAACCTAATGAGGTTCAACAGGTCGAAGTCTAAGGTGTTGCACCTAGGTCAGGGCAGTCCCAGGCAGGAGTACAAACTGGGAGAAGAACTCATTGAGAGCAGCCCTGCAGAGAAGGACTTGGAGGTTCTGGTGGACACAAAGGTTGACATGAGCTGTCAGTGTGCACTTGCAGCCCAGAAGGACAACTGCATCCTGGGCTGCGTCAACAGAGGTATGGCCAGCAGGGCAAGGGAGGTGATTGTGCCCCTCTGCTCTGCCCTTGTGAGGCCCCACTTGGAGTGCTGCTTCCAGGTCTGGGGCCCCCAGCACAAGAATGATGTGGGGCTGTTAGATCCTGTCCAGAGGAGGGCCACAAAGACGATCAGAGGCTGGAGCACCCGTCCTGTGAAGACAGGCAGAGAGGGCTGGGGTTGCTCAGCCTGAAGAAGAGAAGGCTCTGTAGAGACTTCATTGCAGCCTTTCAGTACTTAAAGGGGGCTTATAAAATAGAAGAGTGACTTTTTACACAGGCAAATAGTGATATGAAAAGGTGAACAGTTTTAAACTAAAAGAGGGGAGATTTAGATTAGATTTTAGGAGGAAATTCTTCACTCAGAGGGTGGTGAGGTACTAGAACACGTTGCCCAGAGAAATTGTGGATGTCCTATCCACAAGCCTCATCTTCTTCAGTGCAGAGGGATGGAGATTTATGCCTCTTCCTCCACCTGATCTAGCATATGCCTGGACAGTTTGTGCTGTGTTAGACTTTTTATGAGGGTTTCAACCAGTCTTATGAGGAGCGGCTGAGGGAGCTGGGCTTGTTCAGCCTGGAGAAGAGGAGGCTCAGGGGAGACCTTATCGCTCTCTACAGTTACCTTAAAGGAGGCTGTAAAGAGGTGGGGGTTGGTCTGTTCTCCTACGTGCCTGGTGACAGGACGAGGGGGAATGGGCGAAAGTTGCGACAGGGGAGTTTTAGGTTGGATGTTAGGAAGTACTTCTTTACCGAAAGGGTTATTAAGCATTGGAATGGGCTGCCCAGGGAGGTGGTTGAGTCACCATCCCTGGAGGTCTTTAAAAGACGTTTAGATGTAGAGCTTAGTGATATGGTTTAGTGGAGTACTTAGTGTTAGGTCGGAGGTTGGACTCGATGATCTTGAGGTCTCTTCCAACCTAGAAATCTGTGATACTGTAACCACATACAGGTTGCATGGTTTCAACCAGGTACACAAAAGCAAGTATAATTACACATATAGGAATTGCATTAACATGCTGAAAATAATTGTAATGAAAAATAATATCTTTTTTGTTCTCTGCATCTTACAATACAGTGCCCAAAAACCCCTTAATCAGACAACAGAGTATTTCCTTTCATACTATACTACCAATAGGTAAATTCAAAATGTCTTCATGGGGTAACTTCCCTAATCACTTCTTTTTTAAAGCCTCATCTTCCTTACTGTTTTTCTACACACCAAATTTAAATGTTGAATCAAAACAAGTGTTTTCCAGGTGTTGTTAAATACTGTTTAAGTAACAATGGAAACAGCAAATAGAATAGAGTAAGAATCTGTAGAAAATAACATGGCTTAATATTAAACACTTAAACAGGGGTAACTTCTTTAGTTAACAGCATAGTAAATGTTATAGGGGAGAACATCACAGAGGCAGCAGGCTTGGGACTTAATTAAACAAACAGCAGAGCACAAAAAGCAATAGCTAAATAGACCTTTAATTAAAAAATAGTTGCTCTGGCCTATGTTTTTGGCATGTCTATTATTAGCACTGGCCAGCTGATCTTTCTTGGCCTTTTCTGGAAGGAGAGAGAATATACCTTTCTGTGTCAACTGAAAAACAATTATGTCTTAAGCATCAGCTAAAGATGAGCAGCAAAAAATCTGGTTCCACTTGGCTTCCTAACAGTGTATTCCCTAGTGCCCTAGGAAACTGCACTTCTTCAGCTGAGAGTATGAGATGTTCTTACTTCTCTTCTATTAAATAAATCTATTAGGTTGAGGCATAAAAACATTTTCTCCTTGCAGAGAACACTATTCCAGCTGACTGTTGAATGGTCAAAAGTGCTGAACAAGAGGTAGAAGAGGTAGAAGAAGAAAAGAAAGATTTAAAAGGTTATATCCTTTAGGTTAAAAAAAAAAAAAAAAAAAAAGGACAACAAAAAAACATTGCTGGCATATTGTGAGAGGCATTTTGAAACAGCAATTCATTCTCAAAGTATGTAGAACTAAGGAAGAAAGAACATCGCATTTAAGAAAGGTATTCTGTCTAAATTCCACAATTGAAGCTAAATATCAGTAATAAAGGCTGCGTGAGGACAAATGCTGCCCTCAATTGTTTTCTGATCTTTGCTATGGATTGTATGGACTTTCAGAATATTTTTACAAAACTTTGTCCTATGACTTTGAACTGACTGCAGCTGGTATCAACTTTATTAATTTGTGGCCCAGAGAAGAAACCAGCTCACTCTTAAAAATTTGTGATATTTTCACAGTGTCAAGTGGAAAATTGCAGTCTTTGTAAGAATATAAATATATATATATATATATATTTATGAAGAATATTAGTATTATTTTAAGGGGATAGCCTCCATTCATACAATTACAGCTAAATCCCTGACAAAACTCTTGTTAACCTAGACTGATGACAGAGAACAAAACACCGACAGAGGAAAAGACAATCAAGACAAACTTTGCACAGTGAAAATTCAGAACAGATTATATTACTGTAACAGAATTTCCAGATATACTGGTTTCCAGGTTCATCTTTTCAAGAACGTTTAATTTATGACAAATCATAATGAAAAGCAATTTGATAAAGCAATTTGATATTTTTATATTGTTTTTCAGGAAATCTCAGATTTCTAAGAATGCAATGCTTTATTAACATTGTAAAGAATGCAGTAACAAAAATGGTGCTTTAATAAGGTATGTGTCAATATTTGAAGAAGAATCTGCTTCCCCAGGTTGGAGAAAGTCTGTATAGGAAGAGTAGACGGTATGTTTTCTCTGTCTTTGATTCTTCTTTTCAGATAAAACTGGATATTGAGCAAGTGACGGTAGTTCTCACTCTAATGTCAAAGCTTTGCAGACATTTCAGGCAGTGACAAGACTCCCACAAAGGATAAGGATAAAACAGGGAATTTGCCTTACATTTTGTGTAAGAAACCTTGATTTTGGGAAAGAGAGAGATTTTCACCCTTTCACTTTTAAAGAGAGAACTCAGAGGAAAACAAAAATAATTCCAGAAATAACATGGAGAAAGGAGAAACAAACAATATGCCCAGAAGTATGGGATGAATATTTTCTTTGCAGGCATATACGAAAAAATAAAATAAAATTTTTACATTGGAGATCAGGGCTTTCAGCCCCTCAAAATGTCTCTCTTTTGTTCACCTTTTTATCTTTCATTCCCTATAGAATTGTTCTTTCCTTACATTATCTACTGAAAGGACTGTTCATCTGTTCGTGTACGGAGCCCTTTCCTACATATTTTTTCTTCTTGCTTAGGATTGAGTTCAACTTCTGTGCTTTTGATTTTTGAGTCTTTACTGCTTGAATTTTTGAGTCTTTACTGTTGAATTCCTGAACACTTCAGTCTGGCTCCCTTTAATAACCTCAGTTTCCTCAGTTTCTGAAAGCTTGTCTTTAGATCTGAAAACCTTAATAAGATAGTTTTGCTTATTCTTGATGTAATTAGAGTATTTGTAGGCCCTCAATGTCTGGTCTCCATGTCTAATCCTTCTCTAAAATTCTCTCCATTTACAAAGTGGGTACTAAATTAGCAGAACATGTGTTTGATTTTGTGCTTCTTTGTTAGAAATGTAGGGGAAGCAATATGTAGTCCTTGTCACAGTGAGGCATTTGTTCTTCAGCCTGCAACTGTTCCATAAAGACCCATATCTCAGCAGAAATCACAAAATAATCTATAGGAAATCCAGTATTTTGAATTGAATGAAATCAAACATTTGATGTTATTATTGTAGGAACCCCTTCGGGCCTAATCTGATTACAGTTGCAGCAACAGAAATGGGGTGATCAAACAGCCAAAAGTGCCAGGTCACACGCTCTGGAGCTAATTAGCCTCAACAGCTTCTGCCATGACCTGGCAACTGTTCAGCTGCAAATAAGAGAGGAGGAGAACAAAATGGATAAAAAACATACAAGAAGGTTATGAAAAGCCACCAGTATGATGGAAAGATGTTGGCATCTTAGGGATGTGCCAGGCAGAAAATTTCTAGCAGGGACAGAACGAGGCAAATGAATGCCTTCAGAAGAAGGCATTACTGAGACCAGTATGAACAATAGCATTACATTTTGAGTCTTGTTTCCTGATCTAAAAAAAATTATGGCTACCAACTGTATCATAGGCTGGTGGATTTGAGAACCTCAGAAAAAGCTTGCAAGTGTACAATCAAGATAGTCAACTAAAATGTGAACGCTGAGGTCTAAGGGAATAGGATTGGTTTAATGTGTGGTCTAATCCCTCACTGTCTCCTTTTTGCCAGAATAAGCACTTTAAGGAAGCAACCAAGTGTTGCTTCCTTCAGACTCTGATGGATGTTCCCCAGGGGTCGGTGCTGGGTCCAGTCCTGTTCAACATCTTCATCGAAGACCTTGACAGGGGAATAGTGTCTGCCCTCAGCAAGTACGCCAATGACACAAAGCTGGGAGAAGTGGCTGACATGCCAGAAGGCTGTGCTGCCATTCAGTGAGACCTGGACAGGCTGGAGAGATGGGCAGGAAGAAACCAAACGAGGTTTAATAAGAGCAAGTGTAGAGTCCTGCACCTGGGAAGGAACAACCGCACGTATCAGTACAAGACGGGGGACAACCTGCTGGAGAGGATCTCTGAGGAGAAGGACCTGGGGGTCCTGGTGGATGACACGTTGACCATGAGCCAGCAGTGTGCCCTCGTGGCCAAGAGGGCCAATGGGATCCTGGCGTGCATTAAAAGGAGCGTGGCCAGCAGGTCAAGGGAGGTGATCCTCCCCCTCTAGTCTGCCCTGGTCAGGCCTCACCTGGAGTACTGTGTCCAGTTCTGGGCTCCCCGGTACAAAAAAGACAGGGATCTCCTGGAAAGAGTCCAGCGGAGGGCCACAAAGTTGATACGGGGCCTGGAGCATCTTCCCTATGAGAGACCTGGGTCTGTTCAGCCTGGAGAAAAGAAGACTGAGAGAGGATCTTATCAATGTGTATAAATACCTGAGGTGTGGGAGACAGAGGGATTTGGCCAACCTCTTTTCAGTGGTTTGTGGGGAGAGGACAAGGAGTAATGGCCCCAAGATGGAGCACAGGAAGTTCCACACCAACATGAGAAAGAACTTCACGGTGAGGGTGACAGAGCACTGGAACAGGCTGCCCAGGGAGGTTTTGGAGTCTCCTTCTCTGGAGATATTCAAGGCCCATCTGGGAGCCTACCTGGGCAGCCTGCTCTAAGGGGGTTGGACCGGATGATCTCTTGAGGTCCCTTCCAACCCCTACAATTCTGTGATTCTGTGATTCTGTGATTCTGTGATTCTGAATAACATCAACTTCATCTTCATAAGATTGAATCTTCATGGCTGCTGTTGATACCTTGAAACTCTGATCTCGTTTGGGAATACATATCTTGTACATCAAAAGTGACCCAAAAGAATACAATACCAGAGAGAAAAATTCCCTTGAGGAGCAAATTTTTCTTTCAAAGGTTCTACCATTTTGTTTTGTTTTGCTTCAGAACATATTTAAACATGTTTAATTAATTTCCTTGACTAATCACATGACATGATTATCTTGTCCTTGATAGTGTCAGAGCTCAGGACTCTGAGGGCTATGTCAAAGTTCAAGTAATAGTTCAAGCGTTGGGAGTCCCAGTGCACAGTACTCACTTGCTCTGAGTGGTACTTGCTCCCTCAAGTGGTTTCTTGGGTCAGTAGGACCAGTCACATGCATACTCAGCTTGAAAACTAGTTGCACAATTGGGACCAGAGAGTTAAGAAAATAAATGGGGAGTAATTTGGTTTTGTGTGTGTGTGTGTCTATTTAATTCAATTTCACCAAGAATAGGTAACCTGCAGCTACCAAATTTGATAGCAAGTGTCACGCGGTACTTTCTCTTAGGGCGTAAAGCAAATGTTTATTGTACTAAATACAACATGCTTGACTAGGTGTACAACACAGGAACCAACATGCTGATTTCAATTTGTTCTGCATATCAGTGGAGGGTCTAATCCTTTCACAACGCTATCTAGCCACAACCATTTTTTCATTAATCATTACGTTTCAATGGAGAACACTGAAGGGTGTTTTCTCAGATTATACTGAAGTAAAAGGCTAACGTCATGGTCTGTTTATCTTCATACTTAACATAGTATAATTATTTTCTATTTTTTTCATTCAGCTAGGACTCGTACCTTGACTTTTGTAAACATTGGCAGTTCTGTTTTCATTGTTAAGAATGTTGACTTAACAAAGTATAAAATAGGAATCTGGGTACGTGAGAGCAGCATATTTAAAGTCCTGCTTCCTTTTCTCCTGCTGCTCATATTCAGCAGACCAATATTCAACTGACTACTTGCAGTAAATTATCAGAACATTTGAAATAAAATAAATGCTATACTTCATGCTGCTATAATGACTGAAGACCTTTCTCAAAACAATGAAGGAAGTCCATCCATCCATACTGTAGGAGGAGAAGAAAGAAAAGTGTTTCAGAGGATTCCACCACGAATTTCCAGCTCTCATATATGCACCAAAAATGGTCTTTCTGTGCATGTGGATGAAGGAAGATTTCTGGAAAAACCACCCCTATCTTACATAGCCTTGATTGCAAAGGCAATTCTTTCTTCCCCTACAAATAAATTGAATTTAGCTGCTATCTACAAATATATTGAAGATAACTTTCCTTTCTACAGGAACAAAAGTCGAGGCTGGAGAAACAGTGTAAGGCACAACCTTTCACTAAATGATTGTTTCGTCAAAGTGGGGAGATGTGAGGATGGCAAGGGGAACTACTGGAGTATCCACCCATCAAACTTAGATGACTTTGTTCATGGGGACTTCAGGCAACATCGACGGTCACGAAAGCGAGGACGTCAAAAGGAGCTAGAGCATTGCCTTACTGTGAATAATTTCATGCCATGGGGACACTATCCCTCCTACCCAGCACCAAGTTTGTTTTACCATACACATTGTTTTCTGGATCCTCTGTGGAAAATATTGTATGCTGACAGACTGCAATTTATGCCTGAATACCAAAAATGGAATGCAAACAGTGATTTAATCATGGGGAAGTTTTTACCTCCACTACAGCCTAATAAACTACAGAGCATTTCTGTGGACTGGTTTTATGTATCTCCTGCTCCTTCAGCAATGCAGCAGAATATTTTCTTAAATTTCCAACAGGCATTGCCTAATTCTCTTTTCTTCTCTTCTTAGAAGCTGCAGCGAAGTTAAGCATTCAGACACATCTGTAAGTACTAGAAAGTACTTGAAGTGCAGTAACTTCATGGGCAGCTCTGTTTGGGACCCTGTCAATATACAATATATTAATATATATTGCACAGTTTTGAATGTTCGTATATGTTTAAAGACAGCAAATGAGCTTACTTAGTCATGTAAGCCAGTGATTACCAATGATTGCTACCTAAGAGTATTAGCTTTGAAATGATAACAATTAATACTAGTTTTAATAATTCTACTAGTCAATGACAGCACATAGATTATGAAGTGTGAGTAAATCCATTAGCACTAATTGCCCAATAAAATTATTTTTAAATTGTCCTGTATTAATCATATTGTTGTATACTGCAGCTCTATTAGTTTCAAATTAGATTGTATGCATGCATATGTATAACAATATACTCAAACATACACACCCATACATTACATTCATATCGAATAGGAAGCATTAATACATTTTTCCTTTGTCAGTTGTGAATGTCTTGGAAATGCTACCTGTCACCTATCACACTGTTGGAAATACTAAGTGAGTTATTCTTCTAATCTTTTAATTTTATACATTGGTTGGGACTCACTTGGCACTATTATTTCCAACATATTGTATTGATCCAAGAATCATTGTACATTTATGTATTTTTATCAATTAAATGTATACTTGCTTCTGTTTGAATAAATGTTCAGATCAATAAATATTTCAAATGAAATAATATTGCAATATTATTTTAAATATGTATTTAAGTTCAAGTCTGGTTCTCAAATGCATGGTCACATGTCAATTAACCTGCTTAAATGAATAGTTAATGACAGCATGACTAATTACTACTTTGCCCATTAGTTGGGTACAATCCATTTAAGAAATTTTCACTCTTCAGATAATGTCAGCTATGCGAAATTGCTCAAGCTTATATCTATGCTTTTAGTTTACATAGTCATATATATTGACATGGGTGCTTACATAGTTGTAGAGTATATGATGATATAAAGTACTTACTCAAATATATATTCGTTTAATGTATATATCTACCCAGCAACCTCATTGTAACAGGAAAATTATAATAAACTGGACATTTTAAAGCACAGAAAGTAGTTTTATACTTAAGGCTGCTTGAGATGCATGTTGAAAGGACTTATCCTATATTATATGGGAGTTCACTTTGATTAAAGGTGCTTCTGGTTTTATGGATGGTTATTTTATTTTCAGTTGCTTGACATATGGCTGTACTTTAAAATATTTGCCTTCTGCTGATTTTATTTCTGTTTCCTTTCTTCTTTATTTTCTTTTCTTAATTTCATCTGAAATGTTTCAACTCTTTGAGAACCACATGGGCAATGAGAGTGGAAATGAGCATACTCATGGGCATGTATTATAGGAGCAGCACACAAAAATTGCTAATGAAGAACTTTTTAATCAGAAAAGTGTAGCAATCATTCCAGTGAAAATATCCAGCTTTTTCTAAGTTATAAACTTTCAGAAAATCTTGCTTTGAAATATTTGTTCACTGAAAATGTGAAATTGAGTAGTAAAGCTCTAAAAACTCTGCTGTGAGGAAGTCATAAAGAGCCCTAACATGTGTACAAAACTTGAGACTTGGAAAATGATGGGGGAAGGTGGAGTTCAGGGATGGCCAGCTAGCGAGACTGGACTGAGGAAAGGAAGGAGATAACTAGTGTTGAGACATTGAGCCTAGACTCACTGTGCAGGGAGGCAGGACCTCTGAGAAGTTTGAGGAATACAAACTGTGAATACCAGGCAATTTTAATCAGATGAAAATGAAAGCCAGGGATAAGAAAAGTCGGGGCAGGTTTAAGGAGTAGCAGGTGAAAAGTCTCTGCCTACTAGTTCATATGCTAGGATGCCTGGGATGGAACGTAATACTCAATTCTTAAGCTGTCAGAAAATGACTTTAAAATTACACAAGACAACAAGCTACTCCTGTCCTCACTTGCTCCATTAACTCACTTGGCAAAAGCTTGTGAAGTGCACCTGAGGATATTCCTAGAAGGACACAATGCCATTTAACTTCATTTTCCATGCTAAACAAGAGTTGGAGGTGAGGAATGAGCATATAAAATAGTAATTTGCTTGAGCTAATGTGACCTGTTGCTTAACAGGACATCCTTTAAGCTTAGAATAACTTTATTATTTTGCTTTGGAAAGAGAACTGCATTTTACCACGTTAGTGATGGTGGTGGAACTGAAGCATGCATTAAACCATACACATGCTTCTAGATCTATGCCCCAGTTTCCTGTGGAAATGTAATACAAGGAATTTATGTGCAGGAGGAGACATTCTTCTGCCTAGACGCTCAGATCTTATTTGAAAATCACTTTGAAATAGTTTTCGTACCACTAGTAGTACACATACCGTAGCCTGGGAACTCCCATCTTAGATATTTCCAGTCTGATTATCTAGCTGTCAGTATACTTTCTTATGTTTTTTTCCAATACGTTTTAACTTTTGCTTGTTTGTATAGCACCTGCACACCCCAGTGGAGGAGGATTCTACTCATGTAATGAACAACTATTTTTTTTCTCCTCATCATTTAATGTGTATCTGTGGCTTACATACTGTGCATAGTTTAAACACTGACCCAGGGACAAAATACCCATTGACTATTTTTTTATTATCTTTCAAAGCCATAACACAATCTACTTTTAAATATCCTGAGAGATGAGGAGTGTCTTGGAACATAGACTTAAAAAGACTGAGGTCAAATGTACATGCTCACTTTGGACATCACATTTGTGAAATCATTGTATAGCACTTTATGTGCTCAAAGCCCAGCTCCCAGTGCCCTGATTTTTAGCTCTGAGTGTTCAGAACATTTGCAATGAACTCAAGCAACAAGGAAAACAGTGACCATCTGTGAAAAGTTTGATTTAACTTGTCCAGAAATATTGTAACAGATGAAAGAGAGGAATTCATCTCTTCAAGGTAAACTTCGACTGCTATAATATAGAAAATCATTTTTCTTCCTGGAATCCCTAACCCAGCTTGCTAAATACCTTCCAAATTCCTCAGCAAAACCCAGTATTTTTTCATTATGCAATTCTAATTCATCTACAAAATAGATCTACTTTGGATATTAAATAAGGCAAGAAAAAAATAGACTTATCATATAATTAAAGACCATATTGTAATGCCTTCAACTGAGGTAAGGGCCAAGTTAGGAAAGCACAATTTAGACAAGATGCCAATTTCTTTCCCTAGCCTGTGAAAGCCTGACATTGCGATCTTAATAATGTTTTTCATCACAGCTGAAGGGGTAGGGTTAGTATGTCATTTTGTGATGAAAATGTCAAAGTACTAATTTGCAAACAACCTGAATTCAAAATTTAAAAGCAATGAGAAACAAATCAAGTTATATATTTTACATGAATTCCAAAACCCAAAATCCACTTAGCATATAAAAATACATAATTTTCTGATTTTGATCACCCTACAATTAGAGAGGACATTAAATTTCTGATACAGGAAATTACCATTTAATGAGAAGACAGAAATGTTCTTGAAAATTAAACGGATGAATTATATGCTTGTGCAGGAATGTCTGAGGCAGTACATGTGGTGTAAAAGACTCCCTTAGAAGTGAAAACAACGGTTACAAATGCTGCATTACAGAAAATATGATATTAACACAGTATCCAAAAATTACATATTGTCAACTTCAGCATTTTCCAGCTGAAATGCATTACCGAGGTTGATAAAAATGTCAGGAAATCATAATCTCAGCATTTTGACCATTGTCACCCCTGTTCTGCCCATAAATAAGACAGAGGTCATCTTTTTAAAGCTGATCTACTTTGAGAGTACACAGATGAAATGCCAGTATACGACATAAATAGCTGGAATAGAGGTCACATACGCCCTCATAAATAAATAGTGCAATTGCTCTCTTCTTTTTTTGCACTAAAGAAAATGACTTCTACATAATGGAGGTATGTTTGAATCATACATTTCCTAACATTTTCAATAAACTGTATGTTAAGTGGTAAGTGTATCTTAAGTATCTTAAGTGGTGTATCTGAGTGGTAAGAAAACTAGGTCTGAGCACAAGAACGTTTTATTAACAACAGTTTATGGGTAATCATATCAAGGCAAATAATAACATTCATTTTGCAGTTGATCTTCACCAGTTAATACAAATATTTATTTTAAAAGTTCAGTGATATATCTAAGCCTATAAAGCCCGGAAAGTTAGCATACAGTTTAATTTCTGATACATTTGCTGTGCAGCACAACTTCTGACTCTTAGACTTATCTTCTTTCATATGGAAAATAACCATAACCTGCCCAGAGGCACAAACAAAAGCTCTGTAGAAAAAGAAGCCTCTAAACTGTATAGCCACTCACACCTATGCACAGTAATTTATGCTCACCCAGCAGTTATCCATTTCTTGCACTCCCTGACACAGTTCATGGAAGACAATTCCCCTTTGGAGGTTGCAAAGCACAAACACTTCTTCCAGCCTGGTGGGACTTGGATACATTTCCATGATATATATATGATATATATCCATATATGTCAGGTTTGGCCTACAGGGACACCATGAGAAGAAAAAAAAAAAAGGAAATATTGAAAGTCTCTTGGAGAGTCAATGTAAGCTCAAATTGTGAGAATACCCCAACCCCAACCACAATTAACTAGATGGTATCACACTATAGGACACAGCTGTGGTTGATTTGTAGAATCATAGAATCATAGAATCATTAAGGTTGGAAAAGACTTTCAAGATCATCTGGTCCAACCATCACCCTACTACCAATGTCACCCACTAAATCATGTCCTTAAGCAACATGTCCAACATTTCCTTAAACACTCCCAGGGACGGTGACTCCACCACCTCCCTGGGTAACCTGTTCCAATGCCTGACTATTCTTTCTGAGAAGAAATGTCTCCTAATTTCCAACCTGAATCTCCCCTGGAGCAACTTGAGGCCATTCTCTCTAGTCCTGTCACTAGTTACCTGTGAGAAGAGGCCAATCCCCATCTCCCCACAGCTTCCTTGATGGAGAGAGCAATAAGGTCTCCCCTGAGCCTCCTCTTCTCCAGACTAAACAACCCCAGTGCCCTCAGTCAGTCCTCACAGGACTTGTGTTCCAGGCCCTTCACCAGCTTCATAACTCTTCTCTGGACACGTTCCAGGGTCTCGATGTCCTTCTTGTAGTGAGGGGCCCAAAGCTGAACACAGTACTCTAGATGAGGCCTCACCAGTTCAGAGTACAGGGGGACGATCTCCTCCCTGGTCCTGCTGGCTACACTATTCCTGATACAAACCAGGATGCCATTGGCGTCTTGGCCACCTGGGTACACTGTCAGCTCATGTTCAAGCAAGCATTGGTTAGCACCCCCAGATCCTCTTCCTCTGCACAGCTTTCAAGACACTCTCCCCCCAAGCCTGTAGCGCTGCATGGAGCTGTTGTGGCCAAAGTGCAGGACCTGGCACTTAGCCATATTGAACTTCATCCCATTGTCGTCTGCCAATCAACCCATCCTGTCCAGGCCCCTCTGCAGGGCCTTCCTACCCTCCGTCAGATCGACACTTCCTCCCAGCTTGGTGTCATTTAAATGTGCTCTTCTGTACCTAAATCATTGAATTTCTCTGAAGTGTAACTTTAACTAGAACCTTCCTGAGCTTATGTTATCTGGCCTGGGTATGTTACCAATATGCAACAATTGTAACATCCTTTATTTTATATGCCATATATTATATGCCAAACAGTCATAATTGCTTACAAATGTAATTCCATCCATGTTATTAAGGTATGGGTTTGTGCCAAATGGGTCATGTGGACATGGCTTAAAATGCATAATTTTTGTACCATAAACCGAGCTTTGAACCTTTTTGCCAACATGGACTTGCTTGGACCAGGTGCATCCAAGCTCCAGAGGAATGCTTGCAGACTTTATTTCTGTCGTAAGACCATACCATACCAGTTTTCCTGTGTGCCTAACAGACTTCTCGGCAGAGTATGTAGTAGACGTGAGTCAACCTGATAGCTCAGCAAACAAAGCCTCAGTTAAAGGACTTGCTCCTGGGAAGTTCTGTTAAATCTTATCTTCAGATAGAGCTGTCAGCTCTTCAAAAAACCTCTTGGAGCTTTCAACAGTTTCAGCAGCATTTTAGGCAGTTTTGACATTTGATTTAATATTGTGCTTTCAGCACATAGAGCTTACCTACTTGGGTTCTTTGAAGACAGTGCGTGGTTTATACTACACTTGTGACGTATTAGTCCTTCTAAGGTCTGGCATGTCTGGAGCTGAGAAGGACCATCTTAACAGGTAGGAACAAGCCAAAGTTCCTGGCCAGCTTTTTGTTTTGTTTTGTTTTGTTTTTAAAATGGCTGCCTCCCTGTAAGTGAAAGAATAGAAAGGGAATGGGGGCATCCTCAGCATCAGGAAAAAACATCCAATAAGTCTGAAGTTATAGTGAAAAATATCCTGGTAACTGTGCTTCAGACTGAGGCTGGAAACCCATCAACAGACAGTTGAATGAGCTTCTTTTACAGAGTACTAGGTTCATTTTAGAGAAGGAGACATTTGCTCTTTTAGGCAGTGAATGGCAACAGAACACCTTCCCCATTTTCATTAGTAAGACAAAAGGCATTAATCTGCCTGCTGGGAAAGTGTTTTCGTGCTTCCACACAGTCCAAGTGTGTGCAAGAGAAAGCTTTAGTAAAGATACAACTCTTAACAAAGTCACAATTACATGAAGAAATAAATCCCTAGGTATCAGCTTGTATATATTTGATTTTACAGCTTGAGGGAAGGAAGGGACCCCCAAGGCCACCCAACTTGTAACAGAAGCTGCAGATCTTGAATGTTGTGCAGTACTATGAAATTAAAGACTCCTGACGCCCAAGAGCTTTCCCCACGCTGGCTTAGGGAAGTCCAGGTCTCTATGCGCAGGAAAGCATGGTTCCTCTTTCACAGAATTACTCTACTGACACACCAGAATTTTGGACATGAGAAATAGAAATAGCAACTGAATTTCACCCTAAATAAAGTGATTTAACATGTAAT
Organism: Anser brachyrhynchus; assembly: GCF_964034855.1. NCBI lineage: Eukaryota > Metazoa > Chordata > Aves > Anseriformes > Anatidae > Anser > Anser brachyrhynchus. The sequence continues at coordinate 28,663,351 of NC_137694.1, read as the reverse complement.
TCAAGCAGTTTACAATTTGCTGTTGTAGAAGCCAATTCCACAGCAAGCCTAAAAGGGAATAATTAGTGCTACAGCATTCTACTCCGAGCAATACTCTAGTCTTCTAGTGTTGATGTTGACAGATATGTATGCATTTTTGTAGTGTAAACAGATTAGAATTAACTACATGTGCTCAGACAAGAATTATTAAAAATAAAATATGGTTCAGTCTTTTTAAGCATGCATATTAAAAATCAAAATATACAACTAGTATACCCTATTATGCTTTAAAAAATTATAAAAAGTCTATATATCAATTAAAATAAAATAATAACTCTGTAGGCTGGTATATACTGTTCCACTATGGGAGAAAATTTTATCATCCTTCTTGGTTCCTTTTCCATAAAATACCAAATCTGTGGATCACAATCCAGTCTGTTCAAGACTTTTAGAATTATTTAGTAATTCTAATACAGAATGCTAGGATTCCTGGTATAATGGTACATGTAAATACCAAGTACAGTAAAAGTATCTAAATAAGCAGCCATTACATACAAACAAGCAGCATATACTCCAGTCTTCCCATCTTAGATATGGCTCCCCAAATTAAACTAATTTTCTTTCTAACTTTCTAATAATATTTCCATGGCTATAGTTATTTGTACCACCAGTAAGATAAATTACTGAAATTAGAAGAAGTCGCAAAAGGAAACCATTGTAAGCAGAGATTGTTCTAAATCTGGAGACTGTAGAAGGAGTTTGAGAAAAGCCTGCAGATGTTTGGAAATGGGTTTTGTCTGACAATAGTTTCTAAAAAAGATCATGAAAGTATTTTCACAAAAAAACACACACAATCTGAACTTCATAGCCCAGAAGTGCTTACAGTGTTAAGAAAACAGCATGACACATCAACCGAACTATTAGTATACTTGTATACTTGTGTATTTGTATACTTGTGTACTTGTATACTATATACTATACTGTTAGTATACTTGTACTTTTTTCAGAACAAGAGGCTTCTTAAAGAGTGTAGTAGTGAGTTATTGAAATTGTTTAATATAGAAACACTAACAGACATTTGTGGTATATATGTATGTTTGTGTGCACACAAGCATGTTTCCATATTTACAAATGCTCAAAATCTTGTAATTGTTAAGTGGTTTATAATTTTGCAACAAGTTGAATAACTTTGTATAAGTATGGTTGGAGTAAAAATCAAATCAATGATGCTCCAGTATTAATAGCTGGTATGTTTGCTGCCTCCACTGTTCCTCATATTCATGAAAGAGAAGCTAGACATGTGGAGATAATTATCCCATTATGTTAGTAGTACCATCTCAAAGATGAGATTAAAAACTATAATTCTATTTAATCCCTGTAGCCTGTGACACAATCAAAGAAAGAAGGTAATGAGAATACATCTCACAAAGCAAGAGTAAAAACAATGTCATAAAGGATGCTCCATCAGTTAAAACCTTTACATGTACATCTGATTGCTGCAGACTAGAAAATCACTGTAAAAACCGTCAAGCACTGGGTTCACAGAACAGTTCTGAAATGCAAAGCAACAAATTAAACAGCACACAGTAAGTCAGAATCAATCAGTACAAAATTTATGTCATGCTTGAAAGCCTTACTAGAATTCATGTAGCAGTGCTTCAGTTAGTAGATCTTTTGTTAATTGAGATACAACAATACATACCAAAATTTAGTAAGAAATGGCAGATGTGCTACTAGCTGATAATTACTTTGCAAATCTGAATCAAATAATAGCTTTCTAACAATTAGAGTAATCATAGTAATTTTAAGGGTGGAGAGAACAAGGATGATATCAAGTTTGTGATATAAAAAACTGGAATTAATACTTGAATATCTCCATCATTAATCAAGAAATAAATCCATCTTGCAAGTGGATTTCTTGAGAGCAGTTAATAACTGCCATCACACTTTCCTGAGCCTGCAATCCAAATATAGATAGCAGAATGACTGATATTAGTTGTCTGAAAGTGACAATTCCCTTCTGAATATCACCAGAACATGTGACCTGTATAGTATGAAGTTTTGAAGTTAAATGATCTTATAAGGAAATAATTCAGCAGCCAGCTTGATGACTACTCTGCATAAGAAGCATAGAGACTTAGGTAAACCTGATGTATCTTAAAGCTGGGAAAACAGTGTAATTTTTAGTGTATATTTATTTAAATGTGAAGTCAAAATTCGGGTTCTACTGATTTCAAAGCCTTTAACTGCATTCCTCCTATTTCTAGAAGATTTGAACCTCAGTTTAGAGTAACATGCACTACCCAACAGGTAATGGGATATTCCTCAGGTATGCTGATCTCCCTTCTGAAGCTGTTCCTTCTCCCATTGCCAAGCTATGCAACAAAGAGCTCAACCAGATATTGTATGTTCTTACAGTCCAGAGGCAAGGAGCAGCTTCCTGCATGGACAGAAATTTGAAATGCAGTCTCTGCTGCAGCATGTCCTTCACTGTTAACTCTGAACACACAGTAGATCAGGGACTGGAGAAGAGATCGTCCTCTGCCTCTCAGAGGAGTTTCACAAATGTACTCACAAAGCCAGATGCTCACTCATTCTTGTCCATTTTCTGATTCTCTTCCCTCTTCGATTGTTTCAGACTGCCATCAAAACAGACCACTTTGAAGACAATCTTCTAATCTTCCAGGGACCTAAATCTAAGCAAAAGAAAATTAAAACCCCACCACCACCAACCTTCATCCCTCCCCACTCCTCACCTTTCCCCCCCCCAAAAAAAAAAAAAAAAAATCATGGTAAGTCTGAAAATACAAACTGGAATTCCATTTGTCAAATTATAATTAATTTTTTTTTCTTTTGTAGCATGATCTTTAACAGATTGATCTTTAACTTTTGGAAGTCAGTTCAGATTTTTGTGCCAATGTGAATGACTATGAAGGGCAGTAGAGTTCAGGCCCAACTATATGCAGTGTCAATACATTCTTTTATGGATTCAATACATGTCCAAGTGCATTTTTTAAATCCATCACCAATGTGCAGCCCAACAAACTCCACAGAGGCCAATGACTGTTTGTACATCTGGGGTGTCAAACATTTCAAATAATTAGCCAGGGGAAAATGTATGAATGTGAAAGCAAAGTCCTATCTCTCAGTGACCGGAAGAAATCTATTCATATAGAACAAGAACAGATGAATGAAATTCTGTTGGAAAAACAAGGTGCTTGCTAAAGCTTTGGAATTAACAAAGTAATCTGTTAGCAAACAAAAGCAGAGACAAGTTTCCAAGATCCAACAAGCCAGGCCAATGAATTGTTCCCTAGAATGGCAGTTTGATGTATACATGTGAAAAGCAACTGGAAAGGTTAATTTTTCTAACTGTGCTTCAATAGAATCCTCTCACTTGAAAGATCAAAGAAGAAATATTGCCTAGCACGGCCAGTGGATGTTGCTGTGAATTTATGCTGTTCTTTAAATAGTAGATTACAGGGGACAAATACCGAAAGAAGAAACAAGATTTTAATTCTATCCCAAAAAAAATAAAAGAACATTGCTTTTTAAAAGTAAATTATTTTTCCCTGAAAACTGCTATTACATCAGATACTATGAAAAGCAAAATTACCCATTTGACTGCAGGATGGCAAACTTCTCCATAGTATCTTAAAAAATACCTAAGACGTGTTTACATTAGGGATTGACTCTTCCAAGCAAAGTGCATATGCAAATCTTCATTCTTTGCAAAATAGCAGTGTCCAAGATTTTACTGAAGGGTTTATGTCAATGATGACACGAAGTCTGGTTCTTGGTGGCTATGTGAGTGAAGACATTTATTTCAAATATTCTTTTATGAATTTTTATGTTCTGTGACTCATAGGAGAAGCAGACTAAATAAAGGGTTTGAAGTACCCACTGTGTAGAACTGTATACTTTCTTAACAGTATGGAAGAGACTTATTCAACATACTTGACTTTTTGGCAGAATATATGATCTGACACTTGAAACAACCCGTCTCCATTTTCCTAAAAGTGCCAACACAATTACTTTGAATAAAAGGATTCAAAATGCTTTAGCCTTGGTTCAGTGAAGATCAGCTCACAGTTGTTTGTTGTCCCAGCATCGTGGAGATGTTTCGGATCTGGACAGAATCTTGAAATGACACCAAATGATACTGATTGCTCCTCTGAAGTTTTGTCATTACTTTGGGTCCATCATGTCAATGGTGTGAGTTGGGAAACTGGAGACAGAGCTCAGAAAAAGTACTAATTCACAAAACAGTGATCTGCAGCTCTGAAAGAAAAGCTATATATTAGATAACGTCACAGCCTGTCAGACTCAAGACCTTTAATTAAAGCATGTGCAATCATGCTCTTCAGACCTCTCAGCAGTTACATTCATCTCAAAATGAGATATTTTCAGAGGCAGAAGGCTGGTTGGCAACAGTTTTAAAGGAAGGGGATGCTAGGTCAATCTTTTTGAGGTCCTGGTTGGGTCTGGGTGAATAAATAGTATTCTGGTATCCAAAATTGTGCCTGATACTGGTGTCCATGATGGAGGCAAGTGATACAAGACCAACAGAAAAGACTGAAGCAGAGGACACAATCCTTTTGTGTATTGACTGTCTGAAACAAGATACTGGATGATGCTGCCATTCTGTGTCAACAGCAGTCTAACTGCTCAGACATGACGAGTCCTTAGCTTTCTCTCAGAACATCTTTTCACTCTTTTTTTCAATGCAGCTGAAAAAGTAATTATATACTATCATAGAGCTGTATGACACTGCAGTGAAGACTACGCACTGATATTTTCTTAGCCTCTTCCTCCAAAATGTTTGGCTTCTGAACTGAATGACATCTTTATCTTTACTTTTACAAAGTAAATGAGGAGCTGCAAGATGCCCAAAGAGCTCTCACTGGAAGCATAAATAGAGATGTGATACACAGATATGAGCCATCACTTAATGAGATCTTCTAGCTACCATGATGGTGGAGTAGTGAAGATCATTCAGGTAAACTGGTTAAGATAGGCTAGTAGTTTATGTCGAATACATGACCTCAAAAGTCATCAGTACTAGTTAACTTACTCAAGATGAAATTTCTGATTACTCCAATGGAGTAAAAATATCAGACTTATCTGCCAGCTACAACACTGCAATTACACTGGGTGAATGCAAGTCTGCTTAAAAAGATGCAATCTATACTGCACTGGTAAAGTACACATGTGGATAACCTTCTTTCCCCCAGACTTGCATCTTGTCATTGTTCTCATTCCTTCAAATCTTAGTCACTACAATCCGCCAACAAAGTCTACCAACATTGCAGTTTGCAGTAGGTTTCTTTGGTAGTTGTTAAGCTTTGGAAACAGCTGAACCTCCCACCCCACTGGAAGTTCACTAAATAGGTACTGAAGTGTTATTCTAACCTGCAGATAAGAACCAATGGGTTCTGCTAACACCAAGAAATCATGCAGCCTCTGGATTTTTTTTTCACATATTACTTTAAGAATTAGCTTGCAAATAATGCTCATGTTAAAGACAATGCTGTTGTGAGGGAATTTGAGAAGAGTACTACCAACATCTTTACCAAAAGCGATGTGTCTTCCTGAAAAATGTAGTACATCTTAAAATGCTTCCCTGGTGTTCCTGTTTGTCAATGAGTTAAGTACATGCTGATTTAGGGATACATTTTCTACGTACTTACCTCCCATTTTTGTCATTTGCATGTCTAATCTATGTGCAATGCACTGTTAATTTACCCTGTAGTGTTCCCTTGGAATATAATTTGTATGCACATAAAATATCAATGTAATATCTAGAGATGAAATCCAATGGAAACAGTTTACTGTGAAATCCAGTCTTTGTTCCCTCATTTTTCCACTTCATTGACTGTTGCTTTTTTAAAGTTCTCCTAGAGCTCTCTCTTGCACAGCCTTTCATTATGTTGCATTATTTCTTTATTTGGGAAATAAAACTAAAAAGCTTTTTTATACAACCTAATTTCCTGTAAATTTTGGGATGATCTTAAGACAGTTCTTCAGGAGAGAAAATGCTAATCAATTTTATTTCAAACACACATTGAAATTCCACATAAATTGGTGCCAGAGTGCAAATGCTACTCAACTGGGAATGGAGAGGGGAGGGAAGAGAAATATATGCCAACTCTCACTTCAGTACAAAGGGTGTGAGATATATTTTATTTGAATCAAATGCTATTTAACAACTTAAGCATCTGGGGCACATCTGATAACTTGGGTAAAATGTATTGATTTCTCTATTGATTTTTCTAATATACCTTCTCTGTGAGGGAGCTGTAACTGAAAGTAGCAAGTGACTCAGCTAATGCCAACTCTAAGTACCGTGGAGATGTACTGATATACAAGATGGGTCATCACTGAATTTCAAAATACTATGGATCCTCAATTTTCACTTGAAGGAAATACTTGGTATCAGTGTCTTTCTTGCTTGGCTTGCAGTGTTTGCATTTTGTTTTCAATACGAATCTTTTAATGCATTTTTCTATTGATATATATATATAAGTGGCTTTGTTCATAAACTAGAAATGTACACATGGATTGAGAAGATATAATCTTTATACTACCATATATTTTAACCTTAGGATGATGCAGAGGCCTTTTCTTTAATCTCAAAAGTGATTTGTATGTTGAAATTATACACAGGAACATACTAAACATATGTAACACCTGTGAATTTCTGGTCAATTTAGTTCCAGAAGTAACTTTGAAATGCTATAATATTTATCACCCTCTCTGAGCAGTTTTGTATAAACAAAGGATAGAGAGGAACTCTTACACTCTTGAAAACACTAGAACTTTTGCCATTGAGTTCAATGCAATTGGAATTTCCTGGCCACAAATGGAATTTGCCACTGAACTCACTGCAAGTTTTTCTAGGCACTGTTGGATTTAGCCTTAAGAATTCTGCTCCCCACCCTCCCACCCCCACCCTTACCCCCCCCCCCCAAAAAAAAAAAAAAAAGAGCCAAAAAGAGTCTAATAAATCACTAGGAAAGGCAGCAAGGCAGCCTGGAGTCACAGGTAGCATTGTAAATATTTGCACACACTAAGCAACACTTGAAGTATCTTTTCAGCTGCAGGAACCCAGATGTTATATTTCAGCTCTGAAGGTCCAAGAATAAATTCTGTAAGAAAGAGTATTCAGGGCCCCCATAGCCCTTTAACCATTTGTCCACAGGATTTTCTGCAAACCCTAACCATGAAGAGATGGTTAGTGCTGCTCCTTGACATTAATTGCCAGGAAGGACAGGAAAGATCTAGGCCAAATAGGTAAATGACTGCACTATGAGAAGCTTTTGCTACTATTTGTAGAAAGACTTCATAAAATCAGTGGTCACTCTTCCTTCCCCAGCATTGTTTGCTCCTAGTTTCTCCATTGAACTTCATTTGGACATTTTTTATTGAAATCGTAGATTTCCTTGGAATGGAGAGAAAGAGTCCAAAATACACCACTTTTAACATGCTCTCCAAATTTGGCTCGAGGCTTCCATATGAAGCACTTATGAGGTGTCACACACCTGATTAACCTCAAGACTCTTCCAATTCCAGAAGTCAAAAAGTTTACCCTGAATTTGTTCTGGGTTCTCCGGTTGTGTAAGATGCCTATTATGTCTGTGAAAGCGTTATGAGAAATGCAGCACCCAATGATTCTGGGAAGTGCACCCTGCGAATATCTGGTCTGCAAAAAAGAAGCGGATGGATTTTGGAATAGGAGGGGTGGGAGGGGAACAGAGAGGAGGAGGGAGACGAAGAAGACTTCAACGTGCTGCGTTCCAGGGATCGTGAACCACCCCAAACTCCACTCGAAACTGTGACTGCTGGTAGTGGCTCATCTGCGTGCGAATAGAGAGAGGCACGTTATCTGCGGGCTGCACAATGACCCAATCTGCACTTCAGCTACAGCTGAAGTAAAGCTGAAATCCAATTACCGGCAGCCAGCGCATCTCCTCCTCTGGCATTATCAAGCCCAGCTCTTCAAAGGTTTATGTAATTCTACACGAAAAACAAAGAATCTTCTTGTTAAGTGCTATTGAATCCTGGAAACTCTCCCCGTGCGTCTCGCACAGCCTCATCCTGGAAACAACACGGCCTCGCTCCGCTGCCTTAATACAGCGAGGAGTAATTAAACACCGGGAATGGGCCGGGGGGGGCGGGGGGGGGCGGCCCCCCCTCCGCCCTGCTCCTCCGTGAGCCACGCGGTGGCACCAAAGCGCCGCTCTTCTCCCGCTGCGCGCCCCGCTGCGCGCCCCGCTGCGCGCCCCGCTGCGCGCCCCGCTGCGCGCTGCCAGGGCGCGGCTCGCACCTGGTCGGCTCTTGCCTGCCCCGGTAATAGTTGTTGTTCCCGGAACGTGGAAATACGACGGCAAGTCTTCTGCGTCCACCGAAAAGTCACCGGAACCCTCCGTCTCTTGAGCGCTGCTCCATTTGTGCCACAACTGCTATGAAAATAGACATAGATGCTTTTAAGAAATGCTTTTAAGCTGCCTTCCCATCTTTCTTTCTTTCTTTTTTTTTTTTTAGTTATTATTATTATTATTTTTACACTGCCTTCACTGATCATAACAATTTCTAAGACCTGAAACCTCCGACTGGGTCTATCTGGGCACAACTTCGTGTCTGCACAGTCCCAATATAAGAAAAAAATATTCAAGAACTGCCCTATCTAAGTGCAGTGCCCACGTAGATCTTGAGAGATGGTTGCTTTGTATTACATATATAACTAAGTCCCAGTCGGGCCCTGACACCTCTGCACTAAATGCTGGACAAACAAAGCCTTACCCAGTGCCCACTGAAGCCAGTGGTGGTTGGTCGGGCCCCATGGTGAGTGCTCCTAGCCTGAAGAGCTTACAAGTCCAAAAAGACAAAACAAACAATGGCAGACATAACAGGCATGCAGGCAGCTGCCTTGGCCCTGACCCTACAATTTTTTCTGGTCTGGTTTAACCCTGTCTGAGAGGGTTCACGATCTGGACTCTTATTTTAAATGCAAATCTTGCCTGCTTACTAATCCGAGAAAGCTGAATATTCTTTCTTTAATATATTCTACGTTGAGCTTTTAAGAGCAATATCAATATTCAATGTGTTTTCATACATCTAAACCATCAACAGAAAATAATTAATAAAGTATCAAATAGTTCTCTTCTGCTTTCTTTTCAAAAAAATATTTACCCTTCTCTCCACTCTTTTTTTTTTTTTCTTTTTTTCTCAGCACTTGCCAGTCTGTATTAATTATTCCTGGTTTTATGCACCATTTCGTATTTCAGGTTTCTATCTTGTGTGTTTATCTTTACTCATGTGTATTCCCTCTAGGTATCAATGAAACTATTCACATGCTTAATTAAACACAGACAAAATTTGGTAAGATTATGACTGCTTTTTATGCAACACTTAATCCCTGGGTATTATTTTACTTAGCTCTTCCCATTTTACCTGCCTTTTAACATAGTCTCTCAGGCAGCAGTTCCAAGCTATTTAAGTTCTGCCTTCTATCTTTTCTGTGGGATTTGAGGTCCCCAACCTCCAGCCATGTCAACCATCCCAAGTACAAGTGTCTGTACTGCTTATTTCTCCTCACCAAAACTCCATTCCAAGATACAGGTAACCTGCCCCAGTCCCTGAGTTCCCCCAGATCCTGCCACCAACCTTCCAGCAGAAGCCCCCTGGACTCCTTTACTGCTTTGCTCACCAAGCAAGCTTTAGCCAGACCACCTTGCTCCTGGCAGGTTCCTGACTTCCACTGGCCACCAAATCTTCACAGCATCCCCCAAAGACTGTTCTTCCCCCAGCACAAAGCCGGTAAAAGGGATGTAGGGCATGTCCTATGAGGAGAGGCTGAGGACACTTGGGTTGTCTAGTCTGGAGATAAGAAGGCTCAGAGGTGAACCCGTTACTCTCTGCAATGTCCTGAGGAAGACAAGTGGAGAGGGAGGTGCTGGTCTCTGCTCCCTGGTAATGGATGACAGGATGCACAGGAACTGTACAAAGCTGTGCCAGGGGAGGTTCAGACTGGTTATTCGGAAAATTTTCTTTACTGTGAGGGCAGTCAAACACTGGAACAGGCTTCCTAGAAAGGTGGTTGATGCCCCATTCTTATCAGCGTTCAAGAGGAATTTGGATAACACCCTCAATAATAAACTTTAACTTTTGGTTAGCCCTGAAGTGGTCAGGCAGTTGTACCAGATGATCTTTGAAGGTCCCTTCCACCTGAACTATTCTATAAAGATCCGTTCCCAGCCCAGAGCTTTTACAAAAAACTTAATTCCCTGCCAAGCAGCTAGCTCCTGCCTAGATGCAAGTTCCATGCAAACACTACTTACCTCCTTGTCCTCAGTGATCCCCACCAACTGTGGCAGTCTTACAGTAAAGAAATTTCGTCTAATATGAGAGGAGAGCAAGGCAGAAAAGGGACACAGAGAGGGAAAAGAAATGGGGAAGACAGGATAAGAAATCGCCCTCAGCTCCCCTTCACGTTGTGGCATCCCTCCCAGCTTGAGATCAAAACAGAGATGAATTTATTTGATTGTAAAAATGTAAACCATAAAACTTCTCCCTTTTTATTCAGTGAAATTCTAAATGTCAATAAATTGCTGAGCTTCATTTCTGAAAATCATTCTGTTTACCCTCCATTCCTGTTCAACAATTCTACATTCATTTCTCCTCTGTCATGCAATCGAATGTCACAGGGAGGAAACTGTTAGGTTAGTCCTCATATTCTGAGCACCTGAGGTCTTGTTTTTTTAACTCTCTGATCCGACTGTCTCCAGAAGGAACTCTAGTGTCTGTTGGTTTCTTGGGAGTAGCATTTTGTGGATCATTAGTAGGCATCACACACATCCTAACTGAGCAAAGTAATTCCTTTATGAGTTATTTTAAGAAAATATCAAGTAGTCAGTAAGACCCCTTTTTGTACTTAGGTATTTGACTTTTTTTTTTTTTTTAATATGCTGCTAAACTGAGAGTATCAACACAGTTTGGAGGAGGTATTTGGTAAACCTCTGTGCTTTTCTTCAAAAATCTACCAGCAGATTAAGATTTCACATGAACTTACTGCTGCTTACAATGAAGCTGTCTTTCTCCAGATCTTGATAATTTCTTTGCAGATGAAAGGACGGTAGGACTTGTTAAGTTTCCCTATCCCCTCTCCTCAAGAAAATTCTTTACTTTATGGAGCACCAGGCTGTTTTTTTTCAAATGTTCCTTGGGAGGTATTTAGGATCCCCACCTTCAAACTTGAACTTCAAAGTCAAGCACTGTCTAGTGCCCATCTTCTCAGCATATTTTTCAAGAACAAATTATAAACATTTCGAGCAAAGTGCACTTATTACAAGTTTGTTTGCCAAGTACTTCTGCCTCCCTTCTAAGTTCCAGCTACGTCAAAGCATCTGGTTTACAAACATGTTCCTCCCCTCGACTGGTACATGTATGCCAGGGTGTAGAGGCTTATCACTAATAAAGGAGTTTCCCAGATGAAAGCAGAAAATGCTGTGGGAGTCACTTAATAGACTCTCACTTGTCACAGAGTGTGTAGGCATGTTGTAGTCACCGAGCAGATGAATGAAGTGATGTGCAGGAGGAGTGATTTACCCAACTTCTTCAAGAGTCTGGTCTAAAATTCCACAAAGTCAATAGATTCCTGTTGATTTCTATGGACCTTACACTGTGCTTTCAGGTAATTATTTATTCTAATCGTGAGACAGTGACTGCCCTGGGTTTATCTTCTTTAGAAGAGCATGCAGTGATTTGAAATTCCTGCATATTTGCAACTTAGTTTACACAATATAAATATATATATATATTTACTGAGTAGGTAGATAAGAGTCTAAACTATTTTCTTCAGAAAGCAATGCAGTTCTCAGTCTCATTTTTACTCACAGCTATACCAAATGCGACTTACATAAAGGATAAGTTATTTTGACTTGAAGCTCAGGTCAACCCCAATTTCAAGAGAACATAAATCTGGCATAAAGCCATGTGCTTCTCATGCATCACACTCCACAGTGAGATCTATCATTACACAGACTCTAATACACAGTGCCTAAGCATTTTTTTTCTATCATAGACTGCATAGCAAAATTAAGAACTTTCAAACAACCCTGTGAAGATTTGTGGGAACTTAGGAAGATGTTACACCAATAAATGTTAGCCTGATTGGAACATTTAATAGGTATGGCAAAATGGCTATTACCACATTCTCTCATGGCTCTACTCCTAAATAGGATTTTCCTATCTTTTACAGAAGATTTTAAGGATCTTTCTCCTGATTTCAGGGGATTTCACCCTAATTTATAGTGATATGTCAAATGTGGACTTAGCTCAAAAGAGCTAAGTCTTGTCTAGACAATGGTGCTGGTAGGATTTTTCAAAAATCTTTTCGTTCATTCCTGCTAAAAGATTTCAGTATTTTTGTGAGTCCATTTAAGTACTAGTTATAATAAACTATATAGTATGGTATAATTTGTACAGTTTGTCTTTATATAACTTTATCCTCAAAGAAATAGCTCTGTATAGGATTGATGCCTGATCCGATGTCATACTGCACCTTGGCTTGCCCTTCCTTTGTTAGGAGGAAGGAGCACTGAGTCAGGAAGTAGCGAAGATTCCAAATTTCATTTCAGAACTATCTTTTTAAATCAGTGTAAAAAAAAAAAATGCTTTCAATAGCATGGAAAATCTCCAAACCTTTTGCTATCTCTGTTATCAAAATACTGAACTGTGCCCGCTCACTTGCGCAAGTCTTTGTTTGCACATACACTAGACAAGTAATCAGATGTATTATTCTTACACAATGCCTTGCAGTCCGGATGCTTTGCAAACTGAATGTGTCTGTCCCTATCTTTTGCATGTGTATGCAGGACAAAAGGGCAAAAGGAGCCTTCCTCAAATCTTACAAGTCCCTTGCAATGACAAATACGGTATTTGCAGAAAAGGTTTTTTTCAGGCCTTGACTGCAAAGCACCTCAGATTCTGGTTATACCTATACTGAAATATTAAGTCAAGGCTTTTGTCCCTGTGGGAGCTCAGTCTGCACAGCTTACGTGTCGGTTTGGGTTGTTTGTAGCATCTGACCGGACAGAAGCCCAGGGAGCCTATCATTTTCAAGATGGCTGTATCTGCATAAAATCCCGGCTAAGTACTCAGAAATTTGAACAGTCATCTTTATTACCATAAGTCCAAAATTAAAAAGAATAGAGAAATAATAATGATGCGCCATAAATGCATAGTGAAAAGCAAACATTTTCCTTGGAGCGGAGCAAAGAAGTGGGTGGCCACACTTGATAGTAACATTGGTTAAATCTTTCAAGAAGCCACTGATATAGTGAAAGCGGCATGTTACAAGAAAAAAAAAAAAAAAAAAAACAGACTGATTCTCAAATTTGCACTTTTCATTTCAGCAGTGGGGAATCCAGTGCAAGAGCAGCCTGAAAACAGGACCTGCCATCTGGCTGAGCCAAAGCGATACATAACTGTTTTTCAAGTACATCATTTTATGGGCTACCTAATCCAGTGCAATTCCTGTGAGGATGTGCATGTAACTCAGCCCACCTCCCTTTCAGCTCCAAGTGTTGCTACTAAAAGATTCTTCTCTGTTTATTCTGCTATGTTTTTCATTATGAAGCTTACATATTGTCTTCTTTTCTTCTTCTGGTACTCGAAATGCTGAATTATTGCTCATGGTTCTGTGTGACCTGGTTCTGATGTTATTAGTCTAGCTGCTGTATTTTTGTTATAAAGTATTTCAGGTATATCGCTCCTTTGGAACAGTACATTTCTTTTGTGAAAGACCTTCTATTGTGTGCCTGTTTTTCACAATATATATGTGTGGTACCTACTGCAAATGATTATCTGCTGTATACATAAAAATAAGGTGTTTTAATCATAATATGCCCATCATTCCTGCTGGCCAATTTACAGATTAAAAAAAAAAAAAGTTTAAAAAAAAAAGTTTAAAAGAAGAAAAGAAGTACTGGTGTTCCTGGAAATTTTCTATTACAGGAGGAAAAAATAAAATAAAATAAAATAACAACAACAAAAAAATCCCTAATCTCATTCAATACTGCCAACTGGAAAGAAAATCCAAATGTATACTATTCATTGCTATGTTTTCTGAGGCTAGTCAAATGCAGGCTGTTTCATATCAATGGCAGGAATGAAATGTCAGAATTAAAGGCCTTTTGTATTTTCCTGGATCTTAGCAGCCAGAACATAGAGGCATCTTGAGCTGACCTCTCCTGATGAAGACGAGTAGAAGGAAAGAGGAAGTCTACAATTAAAAGAAGCCAGAACCCAAGTGATGATGTGATTTACAAATCAGAGATGCAGCTTTCAGAAACAAATAGGACATGTCTATGATCCAGTGACTTTCAGTGTGATATTTTCCGTCTCTGTCCCCCTAAAGTTTTCAAAAGTCCAGATTAGACTAAAATGGGAGGAAAGGGACTTGTTTCCCCCAGTAACATCACTTATTCCACACAAGCAGACTTTGACTTGCGTTGAGGTCTCTCATTGCCTCAGGAATGTAAGAGGTTAATTCAAGCTGTCTTGATATCAGATAATAATTACATGATTTATGACCTCTGTCATAAAGCATCCAAGAGATCAAAGACCAAAATAATGTTGCCTCATTTTATGCTGATTTTGTTCAATGCTGGTAACAGATGGAACTTTTTTTTTTTTTTGCTAGAAGTCCATTTTTTTCTTGCTTTAAGTCCAGTAAACTAATTGTTGCTTAATATGTACCATTTTCACCATTTTTCTTTGAACTTCATCATGTCTTCCACCCGTAACATATCCAAATAATGGGCATTTGCTATTATTAAGGTAATTCCTAAACTTTCTAAAAACAGTTTTTTTTTGTTTGCTTGTTTGTTTGTTTTTTAAAGTCTTAGTTTTAGAACAAAGGAGAGTTCTGCATTAAGATTCTTTTTTTATTTTATTTTATTTTATTTTATTTTATTTTATTTTATTTTATTTTATTTTATTTTATTTTATTTTATTTTATTTTATTTTATTTTATTTTATTTTATTAAGTTTATTTATACCCTTTTAAAATTATTGTGCACCCCTAACTGGTTTTACTGCAGAATCCTTTACAAAAATTTCATAAAGTGGCAGACATGCTATATTGTTCTTTGGTTTGGTTCATTTAATACTGCAAACTTTTCTGTTCCAATAGTACAGGCACTCTTTTCTGCGGGGAGGCATATGAAAAGTACCATCTATACAGAAAATCAAGGAGTTTAGATAAGAATAAACTAATTACCCAAGTTGGAATTTTGACAAGACACTAAAATCAATATCACCACTTCCTTATACCAATGCAATGAAGAATAAGTCACAGGGTAAGACTTAACTTTCTATATGTCATTGGAGAGAGACAATGCTTTCAGCATCAGTGTCTTTTGGCACTGGACACAGGGCTGGATCAATACTGACACCAGAACAGGAATGTCACCTGCCAGGATTTTTCCAGCGTGCCTGGTTTAAAATAAATAAATAAATAAATAAATAGATTAAAGCACAGGAACAGCTCTCTGAAGGCTTTTCTTTTATTCCCAGACAACTCATAGAATTCCTCTGTGAACTTGGGCACTCCCTGTCTCTCAATTTGTCTTCTGTTTAAAGGAAATAATAACACTGACTTCACAGGATTTTTGAGTGATTCTACTTATTAATTTTTGTAAAAAGCTACAAGTCTTTTTGCTGGAAAGCAATATAAAAGTGCCAAGTTTTATTCATGCACTTATTAGTATCCTATATACTAGTGTACACTTAACAAACTAGTTGTGTTTGTAAAACAACTTCCGATGGTATACCTATGGTTTCTTCAGAATTTTATTTAATACATTATCTCCTACAAGCCTGGTTCAGAGAAAGATACACCGTTACTAAGGTCTCTTTTGATTACTCAGGATCATAATGTTTTGTACTGATGCATTTGGAGTCTTTTGCTTAGATGGCTGCAAGGTACCTAAAGCTCAGTGTTTCAGCCTGGTCATTTCAGAGCTTTGCAAAATATAAAACCAGAAGTACCACCACAATCATATGGTCCGGCTTCTTGTATGGAGCAGACTGTTAGAGTTGCCTACACTAATTCTTTGAGCTACAAACTGTCTTTTAGAAAAGCATGTTACAATTGCTATTAAGGATGTTAGGAAGTAGCTCACTCCAACTGGCAGAAATATGTATCCTCATTTCCGGCATGAATTTGCCCAGATTTTCCTATTTCATCATATTATTGTTAATTTAATATATTTGCTAGATTTAAGAGTCCATAACAGAACCTTTAAAATTCCCCATGGTAACAGCTTAGAAGTTGTTTCAAATCAATCTGTGATACTCTAAACTGATAAAATAAACGGATTGAGCTCTTTGAGTCTTTTACCCTGAGGCATGATTAACAGTCCCCATGTCATGCTTGTGACTTTTCTCTGAACTTCTTCAACAATATTCTTGAACCATGGACCCCAGGACTGGTCAAAATATTTCAATAATGATTTCATCAGCGCTAAATACAACAACAGTGTAATAACTCTCGACACCTATCTTCATTCATTATTCCTCTGATGCCTATTTATTAAACTCATATTAGACATTTGGTGCACTGTGTCATATTGGGAAATTATATGCAGATGACTATGAACTCTGATCCCCAACTCTTTCGAGAAGTATTGCTTTCGAGAACAGAGGATACAATATCTAATTACAGGCTGAAATGCTACTTCTTAGATTTTTAGTTATTTAAATATATTTCACCATACTAATATTTATACTGTTTGGAAGAGATTTGATTACTCTCTGTTGGTGATGAGCCTCTGTGTTGACAGAGTCCTCCAGTCATTTTTATGTTTACAAACATAGGCTCTGATGGTTCATCTCTGGCGATCCAGCTGGAGCAATTGTCAATGATTAAAGTTCCAGTTGATGGAGGAAGACTCTTTCAAAATGTGATCCTGTGAGAACTGTATAATTCTCCACTGGGACTTGCTAAGATGCTTTTCTGAATTCAACAGAGATAAGCAAGGAAGATGATCTCCTTTCATCCACCAGATATAAACGTGCAAGTTACTGTTGAACAGAGACTATCCAGACCTTTTAAAATAAAGGTGCTCAGTACCATCTTTTGGTATAGAACACCACCACAGTTGAAGACCTTGTTGAGTGAAGATGAATTGTCATTCCTTTGTTTTACATTAGCCTGGCACTGATACTGTGTTAACATTTTTCTTGTATTATGAGAACATATGCAAAGAATGGGTAAAGTATTTTTACATTATCTCTGTAATGCTAAAAATTTCAGTTAAATCTCCCTAAACTATTTTTTTTTTTTTTTGGCAAAGTAGACTATATAATATCGGTGCCAGTGAAAACACTAGCCTTCCCCCTGCTACTGGTTAGAACATCCTTTCTTACCTCTTAACTAAAGAAATTCATAATATGGCATAATATGGTGAGTCTTAATTGAAAACTACCTCTAAAATTTACAGCTCTGGCACAAAAAAACAAAAACAAAACAAAACAAAAAGCTATAAGGTTTGGTTGAAAGAAACAAATATTTAGCCAAAGATGCTATTTAAACAAGTCTTACAAAGAATTACAGATTTTACAGAATCAGTAGGTATTTATTATTATTTAAAGTAAGGAGACTTTAGATAATCTAGATAATCTCAAGATTTCACTGACTCATTGTCCCTCCAGCTCTTCTCAAGTAATAAATAGTTAGCAAAAACCATTAAGTAATGAGAAGAGAGAGGAATTTTCAGTGGAATTTTCCCTTTCAGAAAAGGATAGGTCAATTTCACTTCTTATTAGAAATGTTACATATATGATAAGTGCTTCTTTAATTCCATTTTGCAGTCCTCGTTTTTCTATGTATTATTCAGAGATTAGATTGATTATTGTAGATATTTAGGACAAACAATTCTGGTTTTGCACAAAGCTTAATAGGACGTATTTGTCCCTCCTCTGAAATGTGCTCAGAGGAATTGTTGTCAGAACTAGTTACAGCTTCTTCTTTCTCAGCCTGCCCTGTCCTGTCTTGCTTTGCTCCTCAGCTGAAGTTAGAACATAAAATAAGTTTGTGAACTCTATATGGTTCTAATTTATGAAGCTGGCTTTGGTCCCTAAGGGACCATATGCTGGCCAGAAATCATCACAATAAAGACACAGTTCATCTTCCCTCTGAATTTCCCAATCTTTCTTTTGCTTAACATGCTTTTTTGGACAAGACAGAAAGCAGTGGGAACCAGCTCCTCTGGTTGTATACCATTCAACAGTTCACTTCAGCCAGGGGAATTTCTACACTGGCATCTGTGACCAGATTCCAAGTTTCTTTACTGTTCAAAGACTGCAAAACAGCTGGGTCAAGGGGCAAAGAGCCTATCTGAATTTATTTTGCTTAAGCTTGAGGTCTGGTCTTGCTTAGCTAACAAGATCTCATTACATCATAGTCCATGCAGCTATGCCTTACAACGTGTGCTTTGGACAAGATGGTGAAAAGCCATTAAGCGAACACAGAGATTGCTCAGATTTCTTCATACTGAGATTTTTGCACCAAGTACTCAAGTTTTCAATCAAAAATTGATCAAAGAAGAACAGGAAAAAGAAGAGATGTACATTTCTTTAATACTAATACTTTTCGCTTGTGGGGAAGGTAATTTCCTTTACAAAAGAGGCTAGACTCTGTTTCATGGTGAAATTTTCCTCTCATATATGATGTTATGGAGAACTCAAATAAGAAAACAACAGATTTCTATCTGCTACGCAGATATTTTGTGGGCAACCAAATTGTACATTTTTCATCTTAGAGTATTTTTTAGCTAAACAAAACACAATGTACTTGAAAATGTGCTGTCAGTGCTTTCATACTTGTGTTTCACACTTGCTTCAGCACATTGATAAAAGAGGAACAATATTTACAAGACAGAAGCCAGTTAAGCTTTGAACCCAGATTTTTTCCATGCTATAATAAAGTGGTGCATCCAGCATGAATTAGTCAGTGCTTCAGAGTAATAGGATGCATACTGTCAACAGCTATGGCTATGCTTGTTCCCTGGCTACAAATTACTGTTGTCCTCAAATTGGGCTGCAAGATCCATTGCAAACTAACTGAAATAGATTTTTTTTTTTTTTACAATGCATGGTACAACACTGTCCTCAATGTGCAGGTGTTAACTACAATTGAAACTGAAATCTTAAATATTAATAATTATAAGACATTTCCTTTAGTGACATTTCCTTTCTGTTTATGAATACATCCTCCCACATGCCATCCCATACAGTGGTGTTCCCGAATTTTTAAACTGCCTGAAACAGAAGCTTGTAAGGAATGGTGTGGTTGGTCCCATTTGTCTTCGTGGGGTGTTAAAAGCCTCGTGATTACAATTCTGACCTCAACAGGGCTCATAGCCAGACCTGGCTGTTGTGATCATGGAACCTTAACTCGTATACAGCACATGCTATGAATTTTTCCTGAGTTAATTTTTATCTTAATGATAGTATATACATAGGAAAATATTCACTCCTGTGATGAGGAACCCATGACAGTATGTAAGAAATTATTCGAGAATGGTCTTATTGTTAAAAATGTTCCTCTGCATTGTAGTCTGAATTTGTCTCATTGCAAATGCCATCCTCTGGAATCTGTTATACTTTGTCTGTAACAGTGAGGACCCCTCTATTATCAAAATATACTGCTTTGTGGGTATTGTGATACATGCTTTAAAATGTGTTTGAATTCTTGTTACTCTCCCATTAACCTTTTCCAAGTTTTAATCATCTCTCTTGAACTGTAGACATACATTTCTTCTGATCATTGCACTGAGAACTAAGCAAAGATTTTGCTCAGTTGATTGTCATGATCCCTGTGGGTTTTTAGAAGATATTTTTTTTTTTCCAACACAGGCCCTTTGTCTCACTCTCAGCTCCTCCCAGCACAAGTATCCAGTGCACGTTTTGCATTCCCTTTTCCCATGTATCATTTTAGCATCTATTTCATTCATTGTTTGGGATTGATATCAGATTGACAAGCCCATCCACACTGTCTTGTTTACCACTTAGAAATACAGTTAAAGCATTTGCATTCTTCCATTCTTTTTGGAACTTGCTTTGTTTTCCAAGATTTATTGGAAATCCATATTAATGGTAAAGCAAGAAGTGCATCCCACTCTTTTAAGACTCTTGAATGTCAATTATCTGTCTATTTATTTTAAAAACTCTAGCTTTTGTAACTGCTGCTTATTGTCCTCTTTTGTTGCTCTAAAATTCAAAACTATTTATTCACTATGTCTATGATCAAAAAATTCTGCTTTATCTTTATAATTTTTAATTCTGCTGTCAGGTTTTCCTTATATGATATTGCCACCTAATTCCATTTTTTGGTGGATGCAACTCTTTGAGTTAGGAAATGACAATATTAAATACCCATTTTATTAAGTTTGGGTTGAGTTTCCTCATTTTAACACAATTTTCCTTCCTCTGTCATTTCAGATAGGTAGTTAAGGTATTGCCAAATGATACAGTTCAATATTCTGCTCTGGACACCCCCTATTCCTCCATGAGGGCATTCATGCATGAGTGTTTGTTTGCAAAGTGTTGTGACGTGGAAACAGATGATGTAATTCTTCTAGTCAGTGGGGGTATTTATAGCACATATTATCCAAAATAAGTCTTTAATTTAGAAGGCTATTTTCTCTTATTCCCTGTGCTCAGTTGAAAGATACCAAGGGGATTCAATGTATCCATGTGAATCTCCCGTCTCTTCTAAGATGGGAGAAGCCTAAAGAAACCATGTCATTCATAAAATGTGTGTAAGGAGGTGTCTAAAATTCAGTTGTTTGGTTACCTCTCTCCTTCTTACTTCTGCTTCTCTCTGCCCTTTCCTGGGCAGATTAGAACACTCATTTTAATAATCCAATCACACATACACATTCCCATCAGATTTCAGCCCAGCTAAGGCAAACTCAGCTCATAAATAAACAGTATCAATTTCTGTTCTTTAGCAGGCTACCAACACTGATGTACAGACACTTACAGATGTTGGTCTTTTGCTTTACTTTCAATACCTGAATTTCATACAAACTCAGTGTTTCTGTTCCGATATGAGGGTTAATTCACTGATGAAGTTTCATAGTATAGTTGTTCACATATCCGTTGGTACCAGTGTAGACAGAGGGAGATGCTACCAATGGACAATGCACAAACGGTTCAGGGTTGTTTTGGTGGTTAACCAGGATTCTAAGGTTTCTCCACAATATTCTAAAGTGCTTTCAGACCTGTCTGGCCCAAAGGAATCTAAATCTTAATTCAGAATAACAACAACAACAACAAAATCCTTGATGTTTTTACATTTTTGAAGCACCAAACTATTTCTCCATTTCTAGACTGTAGCTACACCTTGTAAATGGTCAGCGATACACGGATTAACATATAGCAGTGTAACATTAATTTAATTTCACATATAAAGAATACAAGATGTATCTTGCTGATTTATTGCTCTTATTTATTAAAGACCTTGATATTTATTTATTTAGTCTCCATATACTTTGTAGTTAGCTGGTCAGAGTCACGGTGCAACCAGCAGTCTTTCTGTAGATTTTAGGTAATACTTGCGTCTGGTAAGCTTTCAGGTAATGCTTATGTTAGGACCAGAGCAGGCCCTATTAAAATCCACGGATAAACTAGCAGATCATCTCCTAGAATAATCCCTCTTAAACCTTTATTACAGCAAGTAGTGCCAGTTCACCTGTTATATTAAATTTAATAAATTACAGTAAGAAGAATGCAGACATATGGGCAGTACAGGTAATTCTTCAAAAAGACGATTATTGTTTTTGCCTTCTTCAGCATGGATATATATGGGCCCAAAATCAAGTGTGTTATTTTGTTGGTTTTATTTATTTATTTATTTATTTATTTATTTATTTTTTCAACAAACTAAAAATACCAGAATTTATGTGTGTAGTACCTATAATTCTATAACTGGAACAATTTTTTAAGAAGTCAACATTGATTTAAGTACTCTTAAAGACAAAATTGTCAGATTTCCAAGATTATTGTCAAGATTATTTTCAATAATCTGATGCCTTTAAAAGGTGATTTTTCTGGTGACTTCTGAAAATCTAACACAGAGGGCACTCATGAGTAGAAGAGCCATTTGTTTAATGAGATGTCCAAGCCTAAGATTCTCACCACCAACAAAGCACTCCAGAGAATGTACACGAAACTGCTGGATGGTTGGGCTGAGGTAAGAAGATGCATATGGTTTGAGCAGATGACTCTGGAACATGCTTTCCACATGTCCAAGTAAGCTTCGGCTAGAGCCGCATCTTTGGAAATGTGGAACATCGGAGCTAGTGTCGTTCCTGCCTTGAACTGGAATCAGGATCCATGAGTTACTGAAATGATTTAGGAGTAGTTGCAGTTTGAGAACATGAAAAGACGTTGTCTAATATTGGAAAAGAAAAAAAAAAAAAAGACCATGTAAATAAAAAGAATTCCTTTTAAAAGATTTTTTTTTTGTAATTATTAAGTGATTGGGTATAAAATTGCTAAACCTCTTGCCTCGATACAAATGTCCAAGGCTACAGATAACACTTCATTTCTTCACAAATCATTTGTTCTAAAAAGTGCTGTTTTTTCTGAGTCACTTATCCTTGCCTACTGCTTTGCTTCTTACACAATGAGTAAAATAACTGACAGACTAAAGTGCAGTGCTGTGATATCCAATTGTGTTGACTGTGCGTGATTCTACATTTCTCTGATTCTCCTTCTAGCTCTACTGGCTGTGCAGCTGTAGCAATAAAAAGTGTGTTTTGCTGTTTAAGGAAAGTGACAAGTAGGATGCCGAGGGAGAAAGTAGTATTTTGTCACTTATCTGATTATAGTTTTGTACAAATTTGGAAAACAAGTTACTTTACTGCTTCTATATCACAGAACTCTATAATTCACATCTACAAGACAGTAACTCTATTGCTTTAGAATATATATTCTAAGGTTGTGTCCCTGCAATCTCCTTAAATAAACCTAAAAAATGGGCTTGTTTATTTAGTGTTCGACTAGCGTAAAACTCCTGTATCTAACCATATTGTTAACATCCACAGTCTGCTTTCAATTTGCTTCACAAACCCGTGAATTCTACACAAGTGCTTGTGGGTGGAAAGATGACTACTTAATACATGTTAATTTGTGTGCATGACATAGAAACGGTTTCTAAAAAGACAGCTCTGTCCCCTACCCCTAAATACTGACAAAATTTTCAGAATGCCAGGAATGTTGTTACAGATGTGTAAATGCCATGAAACTGAATGCAATTTTGCATCTTTAATGTGGTCCTTGTGCCTCTGGTACCAAAGTAAAGCAGTTTCCTGATACAGCTGTAATTGCTGTTTGGTTACTAAATATATTTCCTTAAACATAAGAATGTTTGCTTTTTTTTTTTTTTTTTCTTAAAGAACTAGAAACTTTGTGCTCTTTTGGTATTATGAAATCATAGTTTAATATCAGTGCTGAAAACCATATTTGGGGCTGGGAGCAAACAAAATCAATCCTGTTTTCTTCTGTGAAGCTGAACCTAGTGTGTTCCCTCCACAAACTTCAGGTTCTGACAGATGGATTTCCACCCTGTGAAAGCAAGTCATAGTCCATGGGCAACAAATACATGCTACACGAAGACATCATGGGACAAGTGTAAGAGGCCTAGTGCTGCCTTACCGCTCATTTACTTCTACCAGCCCACGCACTTTGTTTTGAGTGAGGCTGAAGCAGTTCATCTGGAGGTGACACTTCCCGCAGCCCTGTAGCTTGGGGCAGGGACACTTTTGCATGCTGGAAGAGGAGAGTGGAAGCAACACAACAAATAGAAGCAGAAAATCTTCCTGTTAGGAAGACTTCTGTCAGCTTTAATGAAAAATTCCTGCAAGTCTCTGTGTTATGATTTGCTCTGAGGAAACCAAGAAGGGAAAAAAATGCAGATAAACGATCACAAGATAGAAAAGGAAAGGCCAGACCACAGATCTTGGTGGAACTTGTGAAGACCCAGTGCTTTACAGCCAGCACTGTATTGTCACTGCTGAGACTGCTTTTGCTGACTTTGTTTACCTGACTCCTAAAAGCAATCCCACGTAATCTATACCTCGAGCGAGGTGCCTGGGCTGCCTGCCCGTCATGGCGAGGAAGTCAGGGATCTCACGGGGAAATCTGCAGCTGTCACTTTTCTGAGAGACAGAATAGACAGTATTGTCTCAACTGCTGACCTTCTTGGGATTGCCATACCCTGTTACGTTGTGACTCAGATGTTGTTATGTTGTGTTCTTTTGGACATGGTGCTCATGGGGTCTGTTTTATAAAAGCAGCAGGTGTTCTCACCTGTTTTAAAACTTCCAGTTTTGCAATATCTTTGCAGTAGCTGCAATATATATATCTTAATAGAATAAATAAGTTATGTTATTCTAATTGTTTCCTAGACCTTCCTCAGGCATAAACCATCAGTCAGCTCCCGTGACCTAAGCACTTGCTTTCAGCTGGCCCAAAGTGGGGATGCAGTGTCACTTTGCAGAAAAAAAAAAAAGGCTGAAGATGGACAGGAGCAGTGAGAGAAGTGTGATTACACAGCCCAGTGGGTAGGACACTTACAGAGGAAAGGGGAGGCTAGGGTCAGGCAAGGCTCTAAGGACTGGTTGGGCATTTTACCTAATTAAAAATTAATGCTCAGCTGCACAGAGGATGCCTAGTTTTAGGAGGTTGGTTTGGTTTAGGAAACATGCCAAGCTTTTCAACCCTACTGTGACAGTTATTTCGAGCAGAAGTGGCATCTTAGGAGCCAAAGGGATTTTAGTGTCACCTTAGCAATGCTAACTCATCAGAGGGCTAAAGAAGGATTTTGAAGATTGCAGCTTGGATTTAGGAGCCTACATTTTAGCAGCACCTTTTACAATATCTAAACTTTACAGGTCAGATGCTAAATTTTCCAGAAGCCATGAGCTGTTTGTGGGACACACTGAGAACTATTGCTTATGCTTGTTTGTGATACTGCTCCAAGGGTTGTCCTTTGGAAACTTGTCTCTGTCTTAAAACTTTCCTCACCTTTGACTGAATAATACTTTTGTATACACGCTTAAATTTTGGGGACTGGGACCTTTACCTGAAAGGTCAGTGTGGCACATTTCTCCTCCATGCCTGGCCACACAAAACAGGAAAAGAAACCACAAAGTTCTGTAGGTCAAGCTTTTATATATAGATGTGAAATATAAGGTAAAAAAAAAAAAAAAATCAGCCATGTTTTTCCAATACATGAAATGGTTGAAGATTTGCACAGCTTATTGTTATTATGATTCTTCTGTATCAAAGAATCCAGGGAAGACTATCACAGTGCAACCCCCTCCTTTTGGGGCAGCACTGTTAAGACAGCATACATAAGGCAGCATCCTGCTTTGTTTTTCTTTTCTCCAACAACTCTAATTATTTTATTTTTAATTTTGGTTGTTGCTCTAATGCTTATTGAGTAACTTTAAAATGAAATTGTAATAAAACACACTTAAAGCTGTAGGCAGTGCAAACACTGAAATGATCTGCGAATTTTTGGACACAAGTTTTTTACCAAACATTCCTAAATCAGTAATTGGTAGCAGTGGCCCAGCCATTTCCCAAACCAGAGAACATTTCACAGGATTTATTTCTGCCAGAGGAATGTTAAACACTTCTCTCACCAATTCAGAAACCTTAGCCTTTAATGTTGACTCAAAGAGCTTAGTTGCTTATGAGAGCTTAGTTTACTACGGAGAAGGTGGAAAGTATTTTTTTCGGAATAATGTGAAAATAGCTTTTAGACAAAGGAATACTGAAAGTGTTTATTGCCTGCAGGGTAATCCCACGTTTCATGATAGCCTAGAAAGTGGACATATAGCCTTAGAGGAAAAGGGTTTTTGCTCTTTTAACACGTCAAGAAGCTAAAGGGGAGACCCTCATCCTGAGCATCAACAGCTACTGGTAGGACAGAGGAAATTTGAGTTTCACTGTGATGAGGAATCAGACAGGGAAACAAGATTTGTAAGAGCGTGTTAAACTGCCATCGCCCCCTAACAATAGCCACAGCACTGGAAAATGCCGACCGCTAATTACAGGATAAAACCGGTGAGCACTTGCAAAATGTCAGGCTGAAGACGGGCAAAAAGCCGCGAATTTCCACAGCTGAAGAACAACCTGGAAGCTGACTTTTAATGATAAAGCACTCCATACCGAAACCCACCTGGATCAATCCTTACCAAATGCCACATGCTTTAAAATAGGAGCTGTGGTAAAATAATGATAAGCCTGATGGTTTTCATCGCAGGGGTCTGTGACCACCCACTTGCATGTCCCTTCCTACCCCACTCTGAGTAACAACTGACCTCTGAAACTCAAGGAATACCTGGAAAATCCTAAAGGAAGCACATCTTTCTTGGTTCTTCACTACTGATGGCAAATGAGCACTCTGTAGGCCTGTTAGCTGAAGAGTTGAGAAAGGGCTGAAGTGTGAGGGCAGCTCTCACCTGGTCAGCCACACAAAGCAGGTACAGTGCTTACACCGGGTAATGCAAAAGCATTTTGTGATTCCTCTGAGGATCTGTTTACAGCTCTTGACATTGTAGGAGGACTGAGAGGTAGCATTAGGACACACCAGCCTCATCCGTTATGTTATTCTATGTGCGTTTTCTTTGTGTTCCTTCTCAGGACCCAGCATCGCAGGATGGGTGCGCAGAACGGAACTGGAATCCCACAGCCGGCAACCTAGCTACAAGAACTCTTCATTTTTACTTAATTTAACCTTTTTGGCTTGCATTAGCTTTCTGATGAACTTTCTCCTGAAAACTGGAAGCCGTGTGGGTGCCGGGCCGCTTCGGAAGGGCCACCATCCTTGGGCTGCCGGGGGCCAGGCCGAGCAGCAGAGGCCGGACACCACGGTGAAGGGCTTCCAGCTCCAGCCCCGCCGGGAAAGCGAGAGCTGTAGGGAAAGGGGGAAAATATATATATAAAAAAAGTTGCCAGCTCCCATTAAGATTTATTGTACGTCTGAACTTTTGTAGTCCCGACGCTTAACGACAGATGGTGGTGTAACTCCACCAATTTTGTAACGTCTCCCTTCGCTTTGATGTTGTAATACAGATTCTCCTCGATTGGACTTCGGTTAAAACCAACATTTTCTGCTCCTTCCAAACCGTCTCGGGAGCCGTGCACGGGGAGGAAGGGGAACAAACCTATTTAGAAGAGGAGCCTGTTTTCTCGGTCGCTTTATAAACAATCCTAATTGAAAATGGCAATCTGATAGACACCTAACGCTGCCAGCTGCACAGAGAAAATACATTAAATTAATTAAAGGAAGACGGTTTCAAAGCGGTTTATTTGAAGCGAGAAATACAATACAACTGTGCAGATGAAATCTCGAACCGTAAACAGGAACAAATAAAACGCACCAGCCTTTTTCATTACAAAGCCAAGTTGTGTTTTTTTTTTCCGCCGTAACCACCGCCGTAAAAATAAAAGAGTCGGCGAAGTGTTTGTTTGTTGAGCCCTCCTTTTTCGTGGCACTTGCGAGCCGCTCAGACCCGAGCAACGCCGACTAATTTAAGCAGCCAAGCGTCGTATTGTTCCCCGCGTGTTATTACCCGCTAGGCAGAGAGGCTGTCAGCGGCGGCCGTGTGAACGAGGGGGGATTTTTTACCTCGCCTTGAAACAAAGCGGAGAGCTGCCGGGGGCTGCGGAGCTACCGCGGCTCGCGGGAGAGGAGGGAGCCCGGCTCGACGGCGGCGGCCCGGGACCGGGCAGGGCAGAGCAAAGCAAGGCAGGGCCGGGCAGAGCAGGGCACAACAGGGCATCCCGACCTGGGGCAGGCCAACCCGGGGCAGCCCCGGCGCCGCCGTGCACCTCCTCTCCCGTCCGGCCCTCCGCAGCCGCGGCGCGGGGGCGCCCGACGGAGCCGTCGGTGCCCGGCTGCGGGGCCGCGCCGCCGCCCGCGGGTTCCCCTCCGCCAAGCGCTGTGCCCGCCGCCCCTTTTCTCCGGCCGCAGCCTTGGGACGCCCCCCGCAGCCGGTTCTGCGGGGAAACCCGCCCGGCTCCCCACGGGGACCGCAAGGCGCCCGCCCGCCGCCTCAGGGAAGGGGGTGTCGGCTTTGGGCCCGCGCAACTTGCGCCTCCGCGGAGCCCCGCGGCCGAGCCGGTTCATCCCACCGGCAAGCGGAGCCCGCGGGGGGCGATTTCGTTTGCAGGCGCAGGGGAGCGCGGCGGAGCGCCCCGCACGGGTCCCCCCCGCCCCGCACCGTCCCGGGGCCGCGGAGGGATGCTGCCCGCGACCACCCCGCTCCGCAGCCCCCAGCTCCTCGGGGGGCACGGCGGGCGCCCCCCCGCAACCGTTGCGCTGGCAAACTGGCGAGAAATAAAAGCGGCCGGGGTTTAGCGGCAACGGCGGCGGGCGAGGTGTGCGTGAGATAGGGCTGAGGGCGGTGGGGGGGGGGGGTAAGGGAGAGTGGGAAGCGGGAGGTGGGGGGGGAGACAAAAGAGTTGCAAGTAGCAAATAAATATATTTTACGACCACCCATCGGCAGCGCCGCGCCCCCGCGGCAGCCTGCCCCGGCGGTGAACTTTCACCTCCCGAACCCGAGCTCGCCCCATTGGCCGGCCCCGCCGCCGCCCCGCACGGGCCCCCCCGCAGCCGCCCCGGCCCCCTCCCGGCGGCGGGGCCGGGGCCGGGAGGGAGCCGGGGCGGCCCCGTTCGCGGGGGGCCCCCGCGGAGTTGCCGAAGTTGCGGCGGCTCCGCCCCCGCGGTAGCGGCCGTGCGGGAGCCCGGGGGTGGGGGGGCGCAGTGCCCCCGGTGGGGCCGGCCGGGAGCGAGCAGCCGAAGCGAAGTTATTATGATAATTATTTTTTTTTAATTCGTCCCGCGGTTAACGCCGAGCGGCGGTGCACGCAGGAGAGCTTTTCGAATGCGAAAAGTGCCGGGCGGAGGTTAGGGCGCTGGGAGCGGGAAGATGCTTGAATTACAGCGCAGCCCGCTTTGTTAATTTGCTGATGTACCTGCGGGCCGGCAGCGGGATTAAGTGCCCGGCATCGAGTGCCCGGCAATCGCGGGGGCCCGCAGCACTCCTCCCGCTTCTGGCCACGCTGCCAACTGGTGTCCCCCCCCAAACCCCATCCTCGCCCAAAGCGCGGGGACGCCCTTGGGATCCCGGGGGCGGCCGGTTCCCTCGGGGGGGGGTGGGGGTGGGGGGCTCTTGCACCTTGCCGCGGCCCGTCGGGAGGGGAGAGAAAGTTTCGGGAAGCGGAGGGGCGAGGATGCGGGGGGGATGCGGCGGCAATGGGGGGGACCCCCGCCCGCATCCTCATCCCTCCTCCCCTCCACGGCGCCTCCCACGCGGATCCCTACCCCCGTGCTCGGCCCGCGGCACGTCGAGGGCTGCCAGCAGGCTGCAGCCACTCGGCACTGCCAGCACAACACCCGGCTTTGTTTTCTCCCCGTCTGCTAAACTCGTTGTGTCTAACGGAGCAAAAAAGAGGGGGGGGGGGGGGGGGAGGGGGGGGAGAGGAGAAGGAGGAGGGAGGGAGAGAGGGAGGGAGGGGGTGAGAGGGGGGCGGGGAGGGGAGAGCAAACAACTTCCCCGACGGTTTGTTTACACAGCAGGTGGACCCGACGGCGGAGGGCGGCTCGCAGCGACCGCGCCGCCGGGGCCCGGCCGGGGGAGGCGCGGAGCGGAGCGGGGCGCGGCGGCCGGGGCAGGGCAGGGCAGGGCAGGGCAGGGCGCAGCGCGTCCCGTCCCGTCTCGTCCCGCCGCACTTTTGGCTGTTGCCATCTCCCCCCCCCCCCCCCCCCCTTTCCTCCCACCACCACCCCGCGCATTATTAGCACTCCTGTGCAGGCCACTTCGCGATCATGTGAGGGCTCCCTCTTCACTCCTCTTTTTCTCTCCGAAGGAGTCGGTGTGTGTGTGCGGCGGTTTTTTTTTTTTTTTTCCTTTCCCTTTTTTTTTTTTTTTTTTTTTTGCATTCCCAACAAAACACATACACACAGGCGGCACACTCCGCACACAGCCAGACCCCCGCACGCCGGGGGAGGGAGGGAGCGAGGCAGCGGCAGGCAGCGCCAGCCTGCGGGAGGGGCGCCAGGCACCGCACCCGCGGAGGGGCCCCCCCGGCCGCCCCCCCACCTCCCGGCCCGCTCGGCCCGGCGGCGGCAGCGGCGGCTCCGCCCGCAGAGACTTTGCATGTGCGCGCCCGTGTGCGCGGCTCCGCTCGCCCTTTTTCTCTCGGTGTCAGCTCGTCGGGACGCCCTGCACGGTGTCTCCTCCCGGTAAGTATTCCCCCCCCCACCCCCCGCCAACCCCCCGCACACACCCGTCCCCTCCTCCCCCCGCAATCCGGTGTGACTCGCTGCTTCCCCCCGCTCTCTCTCCCCCCCCCCACCCCCAGGCTCCGTTGCTCACTCACTTGCCGCGGGAAAGTTTGGCCGGTGACATGTGTCAGCTCCCCCGGCGCCCGGGGGCACCGCTCCCGAAAACGCACCGCATGCGGGGGGGGGGGCGCTGAGCCGCGGGGGGGGGGGGGGGGTTGCCGCTGCCCCGGCCGGAGTTTGGGCTGAGCCGGAGTTTGGGCTGCGCCCGGGTCCCTTTCTCTGCACCCCCCCTCCGGTCTCAGCCCCACTTTCCCCAAATCTCCCGGGGCTGCGGGGCCGAGCACCGCCGCTGCTCCGCACCCGCGCCCCCCCGGCCGCCCCCCCCGCGTAATTAAAACCAAACAACCTGTAGCCTTCCCGTGCGGGGCCAGAAGTGCAAAGCAGGGAGGGCTCGGGGCCGGGCTTCCCAGGGAGCGTTTCCAGGGGAGGCTCGGCCGTCCTCGCCTCGCTTCCCCGTTTGTGTTGTTTTTCTTTTTTTTTTTTTTTTTTTTCTCTTTCCCCCCCTTTTTTTTTTTTAAAAGACCTCCCCAGCAGACAGCCGGGGTGAAGAAACGTGTCACGTTTCTCCTTTGTGTGCTGCCTGCCTGCCGGAGGGAGAAGCGAACAGCCTCCCCCCCACCGCTCCGCCGCCTCCCTCCCGTCCTCTGAGCGCGGAGGGGAGGCCGGGGCCCCCCTCCCGGAGCCGGCCGCCCCCTCGGGGCTACCCCGGGGCGCCCCCGCTGGCTCGGGTGGGGAACCGCGGGGCCTCCTGCGCCTGCCGACGGCTTTCGCCCCCTCCCCTTATACACCCCCCCCAAAAAAAAGACAAAAAAAAAAAAAAGCCTAAAACCAAGGATTAATAAATAATGCTCCTGGAGCTGCGGAGTTCCGCAGGCGGCCTCCGTGGCTGGTGGGTGGGGGCCTTGCCTTGAAATTGGCTCTTGAAATTCAAGAGGTCCGCGGGACCTGGAAAGTTTTGAAAGTTTAATTTTTTATTTTATTTATTTATTTATTTATTTATTTCGGAGAAGGGAGACCGCGGCGGTGAGGCATGCCCTGAGGTGTTTGCTTTTCAAGTCGGGAGCGCCGGGGTAAGGACGAGGAGGGGAGGGAGAGGCGAGCGCCGTGCCCGCCCCGCCGCCTGCCCCTGCCCCGCAGCGCGCTGCTTGCGCGCCCCGCGGAGCGCTCGGCCTCTGCCCGCAAAGCCGCTGCCACCCAGCTGCTCTTGCATGGCAAAGGTAAAGACAGCCCGCTAGGCGACTTTTTTTTTTTTTTTTTTTTTTTTCACCCCGCAGATGTCAGGTTCAGGAGGCTGCGGGCCCGTTTCCCAGCGCAGCCCCTGGCTGGGCGCTGGTGAGGTCCCAGGATGGGGTTGCTGGCATGGGGTGCAGGCTGGGTTGTGTGCGGGCAGGGTTTGTTGGCAGGAGAGCGTTCATTCAGACCTCGCAAGAGCAGTCCGGAGAGAAGGCGCGCTGCTGCTCTATTCCCAGGGGAAAAATAATCTCAAAAGTCCCTAAATTTATTCTATCATCGTCTGTACGTACATAGTGCAGAGCCGCAGATGGAAGCACACACAGTAATCGCTACCTGGGAATCGCTTCTATTTTGACAAAGCCTCATTTGTTTATATACTTTCTTAAAGAGAAAAAACACAGAAGGTCCCCTTCCAAAGAGGATTTCCCCTGGTCTTTTCCCTGCATGAAAGCCCCTATCCAAAACTCCCTCGAGTCAGCAGGAAGCTTTCTGTTGACATCAGTGGGAATCACTCCGTTGACTCGATGCCCTTGGATCAGGCCCTTGCAAATTTCGTTACCAATGTGGGACTAGGAACTTGTGCGCTCTGTCTGTGCTCCCTTGTTAATTTGTGGGGGGGGAAAAAGAAGTCAGATAAAGTTTAAGAGATTTTGACACATTTTTTTTTTTCCTGTGCTAGGTAATTTAAAACCATTAAGGAAAAACATTACTGCTAGTAATATTACTCTAAAGAAAATATGATTAATTATTAAATCCGCTTCTCTAATGCTACACTAAACCCTTTCGAGTGAGATATAGATTTTAATGTTCAAATTAGTATTTATTTTTAATTTAAGGCTTTCCCTGACTATAATTTGTTCATATTTAGTATAGATATAGAAAATATGCCTATTTTGCACTTAAGCACTGTTTTAATGTTATTCTTTGAAAACAGTAGTGTTCTGTAGCATTTTTGTATACTTAAATCATTTGTTTAACTGTTTGGCATAGTAAATTACTAAATAGTTGAGGGAAAGGAAACAGTGTTTCAAACAGAGCATTCCCAAAATACATAAAGTAACCTTCATGCCAATTCATAGGTCACTTAGTGACATACAAAGTGATGCATAATTAGCTATTCTGATTTATTTTAATACCTAGGACCTGAAATAGGCTGCTTCATGTGCGGCCTTACTAGTGTAGGCTGTAAGATGTAACAGGAACGTTAACCTGCAAGCTTGAGCAGAATCAATTGTATAAATATTTGGGTATTTCTTTGTTTTTAGTTTAACCTCAGGGATTCTTAGGTTTTGTCACAAGACCTATGTTTGAGTAAAGTGTTGGTAACATTTGGGAGAGGAGAAAAATTAAATGTTTTGTAGCTTTCTCTTTAGTGTAAATTTGTGTAAAATTACCAAAGGTTCTGTAAGGAGCAACCTAATTAGTGTTTACAGAGTGTGAGGAAGAGTAAAGCAAGTATGTTGAGCTTGGGCTATTTTAATTAATCAATCCATGGCACTATTTTTAAACCTCAGTAGGGTCTGTACCATAGCTAGGTGTTGAGTTATAGAGATTTTTGAAGTGACTGCTTTTTTTTTTTAGTAATCATCTGTTGCTTAATACATTTTTAAGATTTCTGTAATAAGATGCACCAAAACTATCATTTTAAGATTAAGGCTATATTTTCTCAGAAATGTTCTTCATGGACTTTAATGTATTTTAAAATATTACTGTAGCATAGGCTTTGTTTTCTGGACTGGTTTACATGAACTAGAATAAGCTTTTTATATTCTGAATATACCTGATTCAGCATTGCATG
Source organism: Anser brachyrhynchus (assembly GCF_964034855.1). Lineage (NCBI taxonomy): Eukaryota > Metazoa > Chordata > Aves > Anseriformes > Anatidae > Anser > Anser brachyrhynchus. Next base: position 28,629,905 of record NC_137694.1, on the reverse strand, counting down.
CACAGGAGTTATTCAAGGCTAGTGGGCTGAAAACAATAGAAAACTTCTGAGATCTGATCCGTGCTGTGGCAGTGTTTTGCTATGTGTCATTGAAAATGTCACTTAGCCTCTTTGTTTTTCATCGTCAAAATGTGAGGACTGGTATTTATCTATCTTTCTGATAGTGTGATTAAATAATATTTCTTGAATTCTGAGGGCCCTTTTGTTCCATTTCTTTTTTTGCCAGGTTTATTTTGGAGAAATTTAGTTCCGATAGTGGTTTAAAAAAGAATGGTTGGTGGGAGTCACCATGTTTTTTCTTTGTGAGTCAGATCATGAAGAGGTCACTTGCTTGTAGGGATTGAAAATGATTTAGGACATAGGTCACTGAGAAGTACTTATGGAGTGATTTTGGCTGGAGAAAACTGCAAATCACCCTGAAACTCAAAAATGCTATCAACATGGTTATGAAATACTAATTTTTGGTACAGTTCAAGTGATTACTCTTTTTAAACTTCGTGGCAGCTAGTGGGTTTAGAAGTAATGCGAATTATCTATTTTTTCGCTGCCACTGTAGCATACCTCTCAACTAATCCTCATTAAAAGGAATGCTTGTCATTTAGATTCCCGTTATCCATCCTATTTTGATCTGAAATCTTTCTTGTTTGCATGTGTAAATTAGTGGCACCAGAAAAACTGAGTAAAAAAAAAATGAAATTATAGAACAGGTTAGCTACAGTAAAGTAACCTCAGTATCATAGTTCAGCGTTATTTGTTTGGAGGTTTGCTTCCACATTCGCTCTGTCACAGAATGAACATACTTACCTTAGTGCGAGTGTTTCCAAGGCTAGTTTTAAACTCAAATTTCAAAACTGCTAGATTGGCATAAAAACAAGGAGCAGTCCCACAAGTATCATTTAACACTGATAATCTTTTCTTCTCCTTTTTGAGGCTCTCACTAGTTTAATGACACTTACTACCTTTTTAAATCTTCCAAGATGTATACTTCAAATTATAAGAGGCATCTGTATCCTTTGATGCAAGATTTGCATCTGTTTTGGCTTTTCTGCTTGCTATTTTTTTTTCTTTCCATTTCTGCTATATTTGCATTTTAAGGGCAAGACAATGTTTTGTGTCAGGAAGCTGGATTTAAAAGTGCCAGCAATAGCTCGTCTGTGCTGTCATCAGTGAAGTAGCTGAAAATAATCTTTTTAATGAACAGTTGCTTCAACGTTCACCGGTGCACCAAAATGTAGTTTGGGGTAATGCTAGAAAGTAAAGTTTGAGCTCCGAAGAGTGAGTTATGCGTGGAATGGCATTTAATATCATGTTTTCAGTTCCCATTCTAAGGCAAATTAAATTGAAATGTTAAGCACGTTGTATTATACTACCGACTATATTAAGCATTTTTAGTGAATTGTAAAGGTTGTTCAGAAGGGGGAACGAGAGCGTTGTAGGCTTAACTTTTTATCCATTCACTTAGCTATATCGTCTTCCTGCAAATAGTAATCACACGTCCTCCTCCTTACAGCTGCAGCTGGAAAGGGTTTCGCTGCAGTTGGTTTCACATTGAAATATGTGCGCTAGTCAGGCTTGCTGCTGCGGGCTGAGCCGAGCCCTTGGATGCCGTGAGCAGCACGCTCGACGGGCCCGAAGTTTGGATGCCTGTCACCGACGGCGGCAGAGGGCTTTGCTGGGGCTGTAGATAACAGAGGTGACTTTCTGACTGATGGGGCTGTGCGTGGGAACGGGCAGGTAGGTTGAAGTGACGGGCAGCCACTTCATTCAGCAGGCGGGACGGGTGTTTGCTTCCCCGTCCCCCCACCCACCCCCTGTAGTGAGAGAGAAGTTTCTGGTCCACTGGTGGCCGCAGACCCTTTGCTCAGCGTGCCCTTGGACCTTTGCATGCCCCAGACCATGGCTGCAAATTGCATCAAATTAAGCATTTCGACAAATTGCTCAGTTCAGCCCCGTTTAAGCTAGTTTGCCTGCAGGATGTTGTGAGGAAGGCGCAACTGCAGCAGGCCCGTGCCAGCTCCGTCCCCCTGGGAGGTAGCCTGTCCTCTCTGCTGTTGGGCCCCAAACTGGAAATGCGTTTGAAGAGTGACATTTTGAGGCTAGATGATATATCATTATATATAACTAGGAAGTTTTTTTTCTAAGCACGTTGCTTCTTCGGGTAAGTATTTACATTTTTATGAAAAATTGCCTGTACCTCATAAGACTGATGTTTTGCTGAAGGAATATGAACAGTCCTATTGAAAGTCACTTGTTTTTGCTCTCACAACGTGATGCGTATTTTGCAACTTTGATCAGAATTTCTCAAAAATTTAAATACCGATTTATTCAATTATCCAGCTTCTGGGTTTCAGCCTAAAACAGCATGGTGCATATTTTAAAAATGTGGATTATGTATTTGAGGTAGTTTGAATTTGTGTGTTTGAGATAATTTGACAAATTATGTATCTGACACATGCAGGCGTTAAAACATTGTGATCTTAACAGAAGTAACCACTATTATTTTGGTGGTCTGTCCTCTGGGGGAAGGAAGGTGAATGGCTGTACGAGCTCCGTGTGCTGCACCGCTTCTCCCACAAGGCCAAGTTGGATAACTCTTGTCTGCAAACTAAGGAACCTGTGTTCATAGGGGTAGTCTCCGAGCTGCTGAGTTATTTCAAGCATAATATTGTGCTAAGGATCTATCAGATGTTGAATTTTAATTTGCCCAGGAACGGCTGAGAAAAGCTAAAAGGTGAATATATCCCTAAACACCATTTAAACCCCAGCATTCAATCAAAGCTAAATCTTGTTGTAAAAAAAAGTTGCTGTCAATTATTTTGTCGATTTCTCTTTCTGTAACTCTTACTGTTAATATTTAGGAGGCTCGATGTTCTTCTGGCATTGTAACCCACCTGGTTAAAAAAAAAAAAGCTGTGGGTAATCGTATGCAGTAAAACCTGCAGTTGACGTTTATCTGCTTGGAAATTAGATCAGAAACTGTCAAGTTTTACCACTTACAAATAATGTAAAGGAAATTTTAAGGGGTAGCTGTGGGAAGCCACGAAGGGCTTTGGAAAGGAGAGTGACAACACAAAAACAATGAAGATTTGGGAGTGCTGTGGAAAGCGGCCAGAGAAAACATGTGATTGGGACAGAGCCAGCCAGAGTGGTGAGGGGGGAGCCGCTAGGAAAGTGTGGTTTTGCAGGAGAAAAGGCAGCGTGATTTTTATCTGATGGCCAATATCTGAAATGCATTTTTCACCATAACTACATCTAAGAGAAGGAGCAACCAGCTTTCTCCATAGCAGCGTTCTGCATGCAGTCAGGCGCAGTTTTAGCAGGCACAGAGGAGTTATGTCAGTTGACGCTGGTCAAAGCTTGGGCCTTAAGAGTGCTGTAAGCTATTTCAAAAAATACTTAGGTTTTGTCATTTACAGTGTGTGTCACAGTGTGTGTCTTTGAAAACTTATTTATTAGTTGTTGTGCTGGAAGTTGATGTTTAATTAGTGCAGTGCTAAGCATCAGTTTCCCGGTGTGGCAGAGCTCTTCTGAAGATAAAGGGGAAGAAAAGTATATAGAAAACAGAGGCTAGTATCTTTTGGAGTCTAAAACACAGTAATTGAAATATTTATGATTCAAGGCACTACTCAGTGAGAGAACACAGACGGAATTGTGGTTTCATTACAGTACTTACAGTATTCTCATGACCTAAAAATGAAAACACAAAAACCTAATGCAGTCAGGTGTGCACAGACTGCAGAGATGCGCATAGCTGATGAACTGTTATGTTTTCCACTTGTGTCAATATGTTTTCGTCTTAGTGTAAGCAGATACTTAATTCAGATAAGGAATAAACTATTATCCTATGTACAGCACAGTAAACATAAGAGACAGAGTGCTGAAGACTCCCAGGTATGTGGTAAAAATGATTCTTCAATTGAAAATGAATTTGTGGAATATATGGGTGCTAAAGCTGTGTAAATATTAGGATGTTGTTTTGCTAAAGATCATGTAATGTTTTGCCCAGAAATTCACTCAGACTCATTTGTTACCAGTCTTGAATGCATTTAAATTACTTTTAATGTTGTGATGATGCCTGTAAATTGTTTTCAGTACACAGTAACTGTCAGTGTACATTGAAGAATATATGTGGTCAGTAGTTCATAAGATAACTATGTTGAATATGCAGAAGAAGTTTCACACAATGTCATAAATCCTTGCACATTCTTGTGCTTAATAAGAAGGAATTAAAGCGTATTGTGACAGAAACTTGGACATATTTGGTATTTAATTCTATTTTAAGTGAATGATGTCTTGTGGAAGAGTTTTGTGGAAGATGTGTTTAACCTTGGAAGTGTTGACCAGTCTGTTCCTGGGCCTCTGTTTATGATTGATCTGGAAGGGGTGTGAAGTGTACCAGAGCAACTGGAATTTTATATCTTTTGAACTTTCACATGGCAAGTTTTAAAAAAAAGTAAGTTCGTTCGTTCTTTCTTTCTTTCTTTTCTTTCTTTCTTTTTCTTTCTTTCGTTCGTTCGTTCATTCGTTCGTTCATTCATCTGGGATCTTCAAGTGATCACTGAGTAGCCAGGAGAATGGTAACATAGCCAAAATACTCGTGTATTCTTGTAGGACACTGGTGGGGAAATTGATGATGGTTGAAAAGTGTCTGCGGTGGGTGTGCATCTTTGGGAGTGGCGTGTGTCTGCATCTGCACCCACATCCATCAACAGCTTCCCAGGAAGAAAGCTACAGGCTTCAAAGGGAAAATCCATTGGGTAGATTTATTGAATCTCAGTTTATGGGACAGAAACATTCTAAAGAAGCATGCATCCAAAATTTTCTGAAGTTGATATGAAGACTGCCTGTGTTTACTCAGAGTTTCAGCTTAGACATGGAGATTTGTTGATACTTCAGATGTATTTGTATGTTCATGTGCAAAACAAGTGTCTGAGGTTTTTCTGAGGCTACTTGGTTGCTCTTCAGAACTGCCTAGGCTGAGACTGGTGACAGATTACTTATGTGTGGCTAAGCCATCCCAGTGCAAAGGAAAGCAAGATTCCACAAATTAGCAAGGAAGACTTTTTTCTTTCCTGAGGGAGTATTATTTTTAATCCCATAGTTTTTCCACAACTGAATATTTAATTATGAATTCAACTTCCTGTCCCCTATCCCTTTTTGTCTGGACTCCAATGACAGGTCTCAAGAAACAGATAACAGTGACTCCTTAGACTGCTCCTTGTCAGTTGCCTGTTTATCCAAAAGACTGTGTGTCTTGCTGGCTTCTTTTTTTTTTTTTCTTAATTTTTGCAGTATCAAAAATCCTGGTGACACTTACCAAAATAGTGTTGTCTCCACTACTCCCGCGAAAGAGAGGGACAAATCGTGATGACAAAGCAAGTTTCAAAACACAACCCAGAGATGATCTTTATGTTACCAGTGAAAATTGCGAAGTCCAAGTGTTTTTGGTTTTTCTTTAAATACAAGTTCTTGGACCTATATGCTCTGATCAAGTTACCACTAAGATGAAAATCACCTATTCAAAGTGATTTTTTTATATTTAAACACTTTCAAGGGTTCACTTCCATTTGTTCATTAAATGAATCCGAAAAAGTGCAGCAGTTAGGTACATCATTGGTGAAGATCCAGACATATGAGGAAGATGCTCCTTAAAAAATGAACACATATGCTTCTTTTAAATCAATGGTGTCCATCCTTTTCAGTGAAGCGTGGTAGCCCTGCATGGTGCTGCTGTGTTGTGTGCTGCGTGATCTGTGCTACTATGGGATCTGTTCAGTAAGTTCCCAGAAGCTATGTCCATGCTTCTCGAGCAATGTAGTGGTTGAACAACTGTAATTCCCTAGGTATTTATCTAGGAAGGGTATTGCTATAGGTTGGTTGGACTGCCTATACATTTTGTTTCATCCTCTCCAAGAGGCACCTTGTTCTTTCAGGCTTCTCCAGAGCAGAAAAGGAGCAGGCAGTGGGGCAGTGTTCTGGTGGTACCTCCTTACTGCCATTTGTTGCGAGTTCCCCTACTTGCCATTTGCTTGTTGTGTGAGTGGAGAGCTGCTGTAAGGTCTGAGAAAAGTGGTGGGTGGTGCAAACTGCATGATGATTGACTGGGCCTCCCAGGTTGCAGACTGGGCACTCATACTTTAAATCTTCATGTGTGACTCAGTAAAAGAATACAATTATAATTATGTGATTGTGTGTAAAAATGGAACCTACTGTCCTGGACTTAACTGGAGTGCTGTTTTAACCTCTTACTCAGTACATGTCTTCAGTAGCTAGAATAAAACTTTAAACTTTAACTACTAACTGTTTTATATGTAGATGCCTGTTCATTTTGTGAATCAATGGTGCTTATATAAAAACCTCTAATTATACCTATGTATCATTTAAATACAGTTTTATAAATATTTTTTCTATACCCAGTGACTGCTCTTTAGTTCTTTGTCGTTATGACTAAATTATTACCAGAATGGGGAAGCTGCTGGTTTTTCAAGTCAATGCTAGGCGTACACTTTTATCTAAATTCAGCTACTAACAACAGTTTCTCCAGCTGAATTTCTCTTCATCTAAGTCATAGATGACTGGGAGCAGAATATGACCACAGACTATAAAAAATATCTTTCTCGTTGTCACCTGCAATATTACCATAATTGGAACTAACGAGTCTGCAGTTGCACAATATTTATGTTGCAATCCAAACTGACACAGACTGGAATGCTTCGGTAGCAAAACAAAACACAGACCCAAGCCTTGGGTGGCATAGCTGGGAGGGAGGAAGCTGCTCCTCGTAGGGACCTCTTTCAGCGGGGAAGTCCCCGACACACACGATGTATGTCCTCTAGGTTTCCCTGCTCTGTTGTGGGCCAGGGGGACTTTCCTGGAAAAGCGGGGAGACGAGGCAAGGTGAGTGCTTAGAGCATGGCTGCAGAGAGTGGTGGTTTGTGGTTTTTGTAGGTGATGCCTTGGGTTAGGCTGCAAAGGCTACTGTTTTGCTACACTGAGGCGATGCGGTAACAGATTGCTTCTCCTCTGAGGTCTTCTGCTGGGGATGGGCTCTTTTGTCCTGTGTTTTGTTTCTTTTTACTCCTGACACTGAGAGGGTCTTTGCCAGGATGTACTATTTGGGAGAAACTCTTAATACATTTACTTTCATTTGACAGATGGAAATAATGAGTCACCATCCAGTGTCACCTTTACTGTTCAGATGGCTGTAGGCTCAGTGAAACTAATGTTTCGCCCTGCTGCTGCTCTGGTAGGCTCCGCAGCAGCTGATGAACTTGATCTATTACTTCTGGCCTTCACTCGTGACCAGAGCACAGTACACTTGCCTGTGACTGACATGCTTAGATCTATGGCCACGAGCTACCTGGTCAACTCTTCAAGCCTAGCTTTAGCATTAGCTTTAACCCCTCAGGGCTCAGCTGCTTGCAGCATTTAAAACACGTCAAGCTTTGCTTTATAGCAGAGATTTGACTCAGCAAGACTTGTGCTAACTCTTGCTGAAGATATGAAATACAATTTGTAGCTTATAATTGCTGCCTAATATGATCTTGGACCCTTACTTAAAATCCATTTAACTGATACCGTACTTTCTTTATAAGGTTATTATTGGGAACTAACCTTTTCTTGTGTTGTGGTTAAATGTACAGTGTAATAAGGGTGTTTTTTAATGTGTTTAAGAGTTGGAAGATGTGTTAGAGGTAACCTTTATGCAGAGAGTTTTATATAGTTGTAGTGAGGAGAGCGATATTAAAATCCTGAACACTGGTACCATCTGAATGTAATTTGTTCTCATTGTGTTTTGTATGTGCCTGCTAACAGAAGATGGTAGAGTATATTGAGAGAATCGGATTTGTTCTCCACTACCTTTCCTACCAGTATTTATTAACCTCATGCAAATCATTGACTCCAGAAGGTTTTTGTACTTCTGATGTATACAAAAATACAAACAAAAAAAAAGTATCAGAAGTATCAGGTACAGCAGATAGACTACAATTCTTTCTTTTTTACACTTCAATTAGAGCTAACTAAACGGAAGACTTTAGGCACAAACTTAAAAGCCCACCAGAAATCTTTACTTTCTTGTTTAGCTCTTGATATACAGGGATGAGCCATGCCTATTGGGGATCTGTAGGGGATCACTGGACTATATCAGATTTAAAGATTAAATTTTCTAAACAACAAAAGTTAGTACTTTTTCTTATACCTATGGCTATTCACTTCCCTGCATTTGTTTGCCGTATAGAAATGTGTGTTTAATTAGAGTTAAGTTAAAATAAAGTATTTCTCCAATTATTTTTACCAGATACCTAAGTGTGCATGTAGCATTTAGGGCACGTGAAAAGGATTTTGGAACTGCAACCTTCTTTAAACTGCTCTAAACAGTAGTGAAGAGGATGAAGTTTCACACCAGAAAAGAGGTCATGAAAAAAAAAAAAAAGGCTGCTTAAGCAGAGGAAGATAAGATGAGTGTCATAAGTGTGGACAGCCTTTGTGGTTTTCAATTTTCTTTTTCCCCGGTTTGCTCTTTTACTGCAGTTCAGCTTTTTTTTTTTTTCAATTTATTTATTTTTTAAAAAATAACTTTTTCATTTCCCTTCCCTTTTGCCTCAAGGGGGCATTGTGGGTTGGAGAGGGGGAGCAAGTTTTGCACATCAGGCTATCAGCCTATAACTGAGAAATACTTGCTTTTCTTAGGTTCAATGAACTGTTGTCGGGGTGAGCACAGCAGTAGGGATGGAGTGGGCAAGAATGGCCCTAAGAGAAACAAACATTATTTTTTATCTTAAGTAGGTGGGGGAGGGGGGCAGCAGTCACGGCTCATGAGGCTGAAATTAACTGCTTTTAGCATTGGGAAGAATGATGGTGATATAGACAAAGTGCTATCCTAAAATTTATAAGTGTAATTCTTGGCTCAGATATAGACTTCTCGTGGAACTTTAGGGTAGAGTTGCTTAATCTCAGTGCAGTAAAGATAAATTCATTAATGGTTATGAGGTGTTGAGATAATTAAATAGAGAATGCCAGTAAATTGCTTTCTGAAGCTCAATGACTGTAAACTCTGATCTTCTAATTTAATCTATCTACCGCTTCCCATTCCATTGCTGAAAGGCTTTCAAGACTGAGAAATTAGTCCTACTCTAGGCATAGCAACTGTGTGAACTGAGTCATGTTCTTAGAAGGGAAAAAATATCCTCAATGCAAGTTAAGACTGTATGGACAAAGGATAGCAGAAGCAGGTTTTTGTGTTGCCTCTCATGTTCAGAGATAATTTTGTTTCTTACTAACTGCCTGGATTCTGTACCGGCTTGTGGTGGCCCTTACACTTAGGCAGAAGAAAAATGAAGAAACTAATGACCTAATGAAAGAGATCCTGTCCAAATGAGAAGAATTAACCAAAACCATCTCTTTTGGTGGTGGTGCAGTATTGCTCAAACCTGGCTTTAGCTGGTCTAAGCCAACGTTATAATTCTCTCACTAGACAGTGATTTTTTCTTATGAATTATTTAAATATGTGCAGAAACTATTTCTGAGAGAAATTAGATACCTCTGAAATTAGCCTTTTCTAAAAAAGGGTATTTTAACTGTATGAGGAAAGTGTTCATTTTACACTCTTAACCTGAGCTCTTAAGAATGGAAATACATGTGAAAATATATTCTGACTTACTTTAAGGTTACGTCAGTATTTTTTCTCAGTAGGTTATTTCTTTGTGTAGGGTATTCTTTATCTAAAGCACTGCATTCTGTTAATTTGCTTAATACTATCTCAACTGTAGTGTAATCCTGTGAGCTGTAAAATGGACTCGAGTCACGATGGAGGTGGACAAGAAATACAGTAACGTAACTGGAGAAGCTTTGTGACAGGCAGAGGTCTTGGATTCAGTCTGTCTCTCCTGGTCTGGTGCTGTTTCATACACTCTGTCCGTGGACATGAGTATGTTGTGCCAGTGATCTCTGGAGAAAGGCTCAGGGCCTCTCCCTGACCTCTGCCAGTGCTTAGGTACAGGTGAGCTCCATACTCAGCTTCCTGATGGGTGTTCCCTGTGCTTCTCTTGCTGTGGCCCAGCTGCAGCCAAGGGAGCAGCTAGAAGCATCCTCCCCGGCCTCTCCAACTGGCTGGTAGGGACTCTCTTGGGGTAAGAGAGCATGAGCTCCTCTTCTTCCTCCTTGTGAAGCATTGAAGTCAGGTGCTGAGTGAGCCTCTTTCCTGCTCTTGCGTTACTGTTTTGGGTTTTAGTTCAAGGTGAAATTACCATGCATATCCAGCAAAAGAAAATCCTGAATGAAAAAAAATGAGTGATTATGAGTATTCAGAAAACAGTTCTTGTTGAATTAGCCCCCAAATCACTTTTTGCATCAGTTACGGAAAGGTGAGAATGGGCCTCTTAAAACCTCCTGTAAGAGACTTGTCTTCTCGATATTTTTTACCCTGCATCTAGAGGCTTAATATGAATGTGATATTTACAAGATGAAGTCTTACCATTGCTGAAGTGGATCAACTAGATTCCATTATTGCAAAGCGTTCTGGACATTTTGGGTACAGCGGCAGTAGTTTGTACTGTTCAGTTTGTCATAGAAGATCTGAGAGAAAGTGAATTAGCTATTAGATAAGTATTCATAATTCATACTGGAGTTTTATAATGCTCTAGAGAAAATTCTGTAAGTTAAATTTATTTCACACACACACGTGTGTGTGCATCTTGTAATAAGGCCTGTGTAAAATAGCTAGTGATTGTGCTTAAACTACTTCCAGCTCTACCATCCGTTTCCCACATAACATGTTTTGCAGAAATTAAAACCATACCTTTTGATTTCCACTTGGCAAATCTCTAGTACTGGCAGTAAATACAGTTTTAGTGAACTTTACAAAAGTAAAAACAAACAAAAAATGGCTAATTGGTAGCTGTACCACAAATCAACATTTTCTGAAATGTTTTCTTGACTTGACCAATTTGTTTATTGCAGTATGACATCAAAGGCATTTTTTCTTCCAGAACTTCAAACTTCATTTAAGGCCTGCATTTTTGTTGTTAGTGAGAAGAAGTTAAAAAATAATCTAGCAATATGTATATATATAGTGACTACAGAAGCAAAGTTTCTGTCTTTGGTTTGCAATTTAAACAGTTTGAAGCCTCCTAAAAGTTTGATATACTTGATATAAAAAAGACCATTTCTGTGACCATTTGCAAAGTTTTAATTTGTTTTAAGCACTATTGTTGATCTAGGGCTTTTGCTCGCTTAAGGTTGATTAATTGCTTTTGCCACTGTTTGCAGTTCAGTATAATCTCATGCAGACTCTTTTTTTTTAGTTTAATCTTCTGTTGATGGTTGCATGTTTGTATGGGATGGTAGATTTGACCACTAATAACTTAAGTATTTTTATAAACAAATAAATAAGATTCAAAACAATAACAAACCACTGCAAACTGAGACAAAGGCTAAGTAGTGCAAATTTATTTCGTGAAGCATGATTTCTGCACCTCCTGTAGACTCTGCTGTGGAAGCTCTTGCTTTTATGTGGTTTTATTTATTTAGAAAAAGAAGATGATCATCTTGTTTTCATTTAAGTATTTTTTTTATTTAAGGCAGATTTAGATAGAAACAAGAATAGGCCTATCTGTTATATCGGGTATTGTTAAAGTGAGTATGCCTTCTCTGATAATTACTATTCATTAAGGCTAACTACTCTTTCTTTAGTGGAGATAACTCTCAGTTATCTTATATGGAAATTGAATGGATGAATGTTGGCACTAAAGTCACTTCATAAAAAAACTGAAATTTGGATCCGTAGTCTAGGAGACGTATGGGTCATCTGCTTTGCCACATTGTGTTTCAGAAAGCATACACCCCTCTGAGTGGTTGGGTAAGTCACATTAATGCAATGTGACCCTCTCTACAAGGGATTAGTGTTTTAATGATAATTGACTTGGTTAACTTGGCCAAAGTAGGAGCCCATGATTTCCATGTGCAGGGTGGAACCCAGTCATTGCAGATGATGCCAAGGAAGATGCTGCTTTCGTTCATCTTTGGAAGTGTGTGACTCTTAGAAATAGAAACTAGGAGTCCTAGTGCCTTGCATTCCTCTACTTTCTCACAAATAGTTAAGTGGTTGACTGAAAAAGCGTGTGCTGCCGCTATGTGTGAATTTGTCCATATAAAGGAAAACGTATCAGTTGCCTGCTGTGGATGGCAGAGTACTAATTTTCACGTGCATGCATAATGGACAGACAGAAGAGTTCTGAAATCTTCAGACAAATAAAAAATACGTACAAATTAAAAAACAAACAAAAAAGGAAATAATGCTGCTGATAGTGAAGAGATGAAGAGAGGAGGAAAACTTCCATTCCTCCCCATTTTTAAAGGAGACTAGTTATGGTTTTTGAGCTTCTGGGATTACAGTGTATTCTCTTTGCTACAGAACTCTCAGAAAATACAAAGGTTATATCTATTCAGACAGCATAACTTGCTTCCTAGCTTTCCAAAATGCTTTAACTCATCTCGTGTTCAGCTGTAAATATTAGGGTCTTGGAGAAACAAGAGCATTAGGGTTCTGTCTGTAGCTCTCTGGATGGCAGGGACAGAGCTCTGGACAAGAGCTGCGGCCACGGCGTGTCAGGGCTGAGGTGCTAAGCGAGCGTGCCCCTGTGATTGTGCTGAGATGCTTACTTCTGGAGGCCAGAATATGGGACAGAGAAAACTTTCCTCCACCATAATCCTCCGTTCTAATCTTTCCTTTTGGAAGTTTTCAACAGCACCACTAATTCTGGAGACCGTAGCTCTGAAATTGTTCTGGTTGCTTTTGCTTGCAAAATAGTATGATTTTTTTTTTCAGTTTTCTTTCCTCTCATGCCTATTTAAAGTTGATCCTAGCGATGGAGGAGATGATTCTAAGAAAAAATGATTTCATCGAAGAAGAAGGATCCTAAAACTTGTATCTAACTAGAGGCATACTGCAAGGTGAAGAAGCTGCATAAAATACAGTGGTGGCACAAGAAACCATCACATTTTTACCGAAATCGTTGTATGGAAAGTGCTTCATGTCAGCTGAAATGTCAGATGTATCAGGAGAAAGTTAAAGTGGAACCTGATTTCTGTGAGGCTAAAGATTCAAGTAATTTGCTTAGGGATGCAGTAGAAAATCAATCTTATGCTTGAAAGAGGGAATAGTAGCCTTCAAGTCTCATCTCATGTTTTGTAGCTGATTGCCTGTTTTTATTATCTCCCCTCCTTTTCCTTCAGTACTTACTAATGCCCTTTGGTTAACTCCATTATACCTTTGAAAAACTTCTTGCAGAGCTCAGCTGCTTTGGCTTGTTTGCTGGGTAAGCCTCACTGATATTATTATAATTAATAGGATGTGTAAAAACTTCCTGAACTGAGTGTTGCAGAATCAGGCTATTAAAACTTGGTACCCCATATGTTCTGCAGCGTGCAAGATTTCCATCCTCCACAGCTGGGGCTCATCAGGGAAGACGCTAGAGCCGCACTGATCTTGCGTGCTGTGCGGGAAGCTGGTTTGGTAGCAACACAATTCTGCTTGTGAACGAGCGAGAGGGACAGAAAGCAAGCTCAGTTTATAGTTTGGAGATGTGTCTTTAATTTGCCTTTATTTTTATTTTTATATCAAAGGGATAAAAATACAAGAGAAGCATGTACTGTATTTTCAGGTATTGGAAATCTCTGAAGATCTGATTCATAAGTGAGAGTTGAATAGTTGTGTGTTACATGATAACAGTTTTCTTGCTTTGTCTTTTACTTCTGTTGAGTGTTACTGCTTTATTTCCTCCAACAACTTTGATTTTAGGAAAATATTTTTTAAAATTATAAGAAAGTAATACAGAATAATGAGAGGTGGAAAGAATGGTCTGATATTTCTGAGGAATTTTTTTTTTGATAACTTGGAGGTGTCATGAATATTTGTAATTTGCTAGTTCTGTGAAATTAAAAAAAAATAAAGGAGAGTAAATATATCAATTTAAGAGGACAGAGAATGATACTTAGCAATGTGATCAGCATATGAGCCCAGATCAAATATAGTAAGAGAGTATCTAAGTACACGCAAATACAAGGTCATACAATTAGAGACAATGTTACAGGCTTTGCTTTCAATATTGGGGTCTGTATCCAGAGAGGAGAGTTGTGACTCTGGAAAAGACATGGACATTTATGCTGGCTGATCAGATGAGTATGGATGTTTTAAATTTAAATTGGGAATTTATACTCTGGGGTGTATAAACAAATAAATCTTAAATGGGAATAACAAAGCTAGATGTTTCTGCCTAAATTCCTTCCTTCTTTTTTTGGCATCAGGAAAAGAAAAAAGTTTCTGGATAGAAAAAAAAAAAGAAAAGTTTCTGGATACTTTCTGAAAAAAAAAAAGGAAAATAGGACTACATATAGAGGAGAAACTTGATAATAGAGAGTTTCCAGTTTACTTTATAAAGGCATAACAAAGTCCAGTAGGAGAAGAGCAGTTTTTAACACTGAGAGTAGTTGTTCACAAAAAGACATTATTAAGGACTTCAAAGTAGCTTTCACTGGGAAACTTTAAATTATGATTTAAGGGCTTTTCTAACACATGCTCAAGTTTGGTGAAGGAATTATGCCAGCAATCCCTTACAACCATGATATATATGAATGTTAGTTTGACCACTGATTTTTCCTTTGAAGGAAGCAGGAGGGTGCTTAGTGTGCTTATTGGCATATCAGTATTCATTAGTTCCATATTTGTCCTTTGACACTCCTTTAGAGTCTCAGGGATGGACCGTAACACCACTACTAGGTACTGTACAAACACAGAACAACTGTGAATCCCACCCCAGAAACTGGACAATTTAAATATTTAAGTGGACACGGCAGGTAGAATCAGACAAGGAAGAACAAGAAAACAAGGAGTTATTGTAGCATATCAGCAAATAATCTGTTTTAAAATTTTCCATAGGTCTCCTGCCAAAGCAATTTGGAAGACGCTAATCAGTTAGTCTTGTGGACATTCACAGATCTGTGAGGTGTCAGCCTGGATAAAAAGCCTAAAGCCTAAAGACACTTAATTGAAAAAATAACACATAGATGATGGAAGCTGGCAGCCTGGACCTAAAGGAGAAGGGAGTTTACTTCTAGATACGGAATGAGAGATGATAGGTAGGCTTTGACATGGAAGATAAGTGATTAATATATAATGGGATACTGGATTTATGTCAGTGGAACGAGATTGCATTTGTCAAGATTAGAACAAAAGAGAGGAACAAGATGTGAAATAAGAGGGATGGGAATATTAGCTGTATGGTTTGAGAGGAGAGACATACCTTAAGAATGGGGTTTGTAAAGATCCTATAATACTTACATATAAAACTTTTGTAAATATGTGAGTCTACAGCGCCGAGGTGCTCGTGTGTGAAGAATGAGTCAAAGATGATGCCTGAATTATTGGCCTAAATTAATGGTAATGTTGCCCAAGAAATAAGGTAAGGAGAGAGCTTATTAGCCCCGTAGAGGAGTTTTATTTTGTTGAGACTTTGCTACTAGAATAGAGCAAATATTTTCCTCAAGTTTGAAAGCTGATTTATGTCTTCTTAATTTGGTCAGTTTATATTTACTAAATGAATTGTCAGCTTCTTTTCTTCCCTTTTATGTATTTCCATCTGAACTGTATTAGAAGAATCCGAGAAGTTGAGTTTTTTTCCTTTACTTACAGACTTCTTACTATACGTGCCCTCTGAGACACCACCAGAGATAGCTAGGTGCATTGCTTTGGGATTCCTGGCAGAGAAGCCCTGCTAACACAAGTCAGTGTTGCTGTGTTGGTTTGGTTGTTGAGGTCCGCTTGATTACCTCCCCCCTTCCAATTGTCCTTCTTTCAAGTTCTAAAAATTGTTCATCAGATTTATCATTGCTTTTTAAGGAAGTCTTCATGAGCATGACCTGAGGTTTTACAGGAAATCTTGAAATAAAAGTAATAATATTGTTATACATTTTCTCACATTCAGCCACACATGCTATCACAAAAGTAGCCTTGAAGCTGTTTTAGTTTTACAGCAAAGAGTGTTTCTTTTCATATCAGGTAATCCGATCTGCTGTTCTTTTTTTTTTTTTTTCTTTTTCTCTTGGCTTTGAAAACATGCCTTTATATTAATAATCCTGGATTTTGTGCTGGAAGTTGATTGCTCTAATTGCTGTTTGGTATTCAGTAATATTAAATAAAGGTTCAACATTTTTTATTTTCCCTTTTTTTTTTTTTTTCTCCAAAATGTATCAATGTGTATTTTTAGAGTTCACCATTAGTGGATGTATAATCTTTGTGTCTGCTTTTATTCTCGGCCACTGGGAGTTTCACTACCAGCAATAAAAGACAACCTCCATGTTGTACTGCACAGTATAGATATTGTAAATTTTGGTCTTGCTTTCCATTGATCTGGTTTGCCATATGGGAATCATATTCAGCTGATCTTTATTTCCTGAGTCAGAAATTCTGTTTTACCCATCTTTGGGGCTTTCAGCATTTATTCTCAGTGGGCTGTCAGGTATTGCACATGAAAGCGAAGGTTCAAAGGCATATAAAGAAGGTTGAGGTCTGAAATGTTTACTTAACACTGCTTTTTTTTTTTTTTCTTTTTACAAACATTTGCCAGACTGAAGGATCAGCATGAAACCTTAATAAATTTTAGACTTTTTATACTCTATTATGAACATTTTACACATACATAATTTTGGTGTAGCCTGGAACACATCAGCTGTAAACTTGCTACTATCTCTTTGCCAATTTTACAGCATTGCAATCTTTTTAATTTTTATTTTTAAATTTATCAATGTTTTCTTTTCTCAGAGTTTTATTTTCTTTCTTTTTTTTTTTTTTTTCCTTTATTTTATTTCTTGGGACTGCCATTAACTGACTGCTATTGTGCAGATTTTATTTTTTAAAAAAGGAAAATAAATAAATAAAAGATGCCATCCTCTCTCTTCTGTGATGTCATTCTACTGAGAGGGAGAATGAATTTAAGTGCAAGTGTTTGTCACCTGTGAAGATGCTGCCACCAATGAAGTAAACAGTCATAATGTTAACAGCTTTTGTGCTGTTACATGTGTAATCTCTTGGGAAACAAATGCCTGAAGTTTGATGGCTTTGAATCACTTGGGGACAGTGATACAAGGCTCTAGACAGTACTACTGTAGTGTGATTTTTTTTTCTTTCTCATTTGTACTGAAGCATATTTAAGGCTTCGCATACTGGAGTGTGTCTGATGCTCCTCTTTGATCTTCAGTGTATCTCATTTTCTTTTTTATTACCAAGCAAGGAAATAACCAGGGATCTTGAGAGTTGGTAGAGGGATTTTTTCTCTCTTCTTCTTGCTCCTTTCTTCTACATTGCTGAGGGTACTTGGAGCTCTGGGTTTGGCTCAGAGTGACCCTTTTGTTCTAGAAAAGATGCGGTGTTGGTGCACCCAGGTTCATATTTTGTTGTTGAGGAACTGGAAAGAGAAAAGAGAAAGGTTATCAAAGACTGAGAGGGAGGTGGGGTTTCCCCCGTAGCTCCTTCACCTTTCTCACAGGGACCACCAAGTAGAAAGCTGTCAGGGAGCAATGCTCTCATGAAAAGACCTGGACTCCCAGCCCCGCTCCTCTTGACTTGCATGGCCTCTTCATCAGGAAGTTATGCTGCAGGTCTAACTCACTGCTTAGTGTTTGGTTGTTCCTCCTTTCCTTTTTCCTTGCTTTCTCCAGCCAAAACAGAGAATGGCATCCAGGAGGATGTGGCAGCATGGACAGCTTGTTTCAGGTAAATGGGCTACCAAAGACTGCAATGGGTCTTCTTTTCGCTTTTGTTCCTGTTGTGTTCATTCGTTCCTTCATTTGTTTCTGTCATTACTGAAACATGTCACTGTCACGCTGCCGGTTCAGCTACCCTCACTTTAGTAATCAATATGATTACAGCTCCCCAAGGTCAGTTCATCAGCTCACCAGACTTTCACCTGACATTGCCCAAGGCTAAGAGAGAGATATCTTCCCATCCAGCTCTTTCTAGATGTCATCTGTTCCACTAGTTGCCTTATTTTGAATTGGGAAGAACAACACAAGGAAATAAAGAAAGTGACCAGAAGAAGCCAAATTTGAAATCTTCAGTACAAGAAAGCACTACATCAGCCAGGGGCATGGCAGACAGCACAAAGCAATGTGAAGGAGCATTGATGCTCATTACTGCAAGACCTGCTGCCAACAGAATGAGCCTGCTTTTGGGTAGGGTGTATTTGAGACTAAATGGCATTGTGATCTCCCACCGTGTGCTTCCAGGTGGAACTGAAAACATAATGGCATTTGCTTAACCTCTTCTGAACGAGCTTCAGCTAAGAAAACTGCATGAGAAGGTGTCTCACTGATGAAGGTGGGATTGAAATAATCATAGATTTTATGTCCTGTCACTCCCAAAACAGCAGGTTCAGATGGTTTCACCTCAGTATCACTTGGAATAATGATAAAATCTCATAAATCTTGTTGTGAAGCATTGCAAACAGTTTTGACACACTTGTTCAATGGATGCATAAAATTTCCAGAAAGTATCTTTGCATGGGGAATTATCTGATTGTAAGACTTTCTGTAAGCTAGTCTTCACTGTCTTGACGGGTGATAAAATTATCATTATTTGTATCTTTTTGTTAGCTGTTGGTTTAGTACCACCGTTATGGTACAACAGGATGTGAAGATGTAGAAATTGAAAATGTTGAAGTACATGCTGTCTTTAGTTAAATATATCTGTCTTCTGATTTGTCTGCCATATCCTCACAGGACTTTGGAAGTCGTTTGGTGTCTTAGTATTTATTTTCAGTGTTCTTGGCCTGGTTCCACACGAGCTTGGGAATGAAGCCTGCGTTCATTGCGCTTCTCCAGAAAAGGGGAGCTCCCTGTGTCAGGAAGGCTGAAGATCCTCTGTGCAGAGTAGGGACCTTGTTCAGGGATACGTCCAAGCCTTGGAGAAAGAGGAACTGAAGAACATCATAAATTGCATCCTATTTCACTTCTAATCCCAAGACTTTTAAAATCGTTATTTTTTTCTTTGTCACAAATACACTTATTTCTATGTGTTTTCACAGAACAAACTAACTTTCTAATAGCCCTCAGGACAAAATAACTCAGAGAAGTAGAAAAGGGCTTTAACAAAACAGGGCACTCGTTTGCATATTTCTCCCTTGTGGGAAGAGGACCAGAAGAAAAATACATTACAGTGACAGTACTGGGTACATTCAGATTCTGCAGTAATGACCATGGTGATACTGCAGAACCATGCATCGGGGTTAAAGGAGCTGCTGTCTTCCAGTAACTGTCACAAAAACTATGTTCATTTAGATCAGAAGCATATTATTAATAAACAGGAAGTAGAATATTAGATGGTAAATTACGTAGTTTGAGATGAAATATTGCTAGCTAAAAAAAAAAAAGTAGAGTGAAAGAAATCACGTGATGAATGTGGGGCTACTTGACAAAAATGTGGTGCTCTTCAAATTGCTCCTGATTTAAGCATATATTCAAATCCATATATTCCTGTAGCAGTAATAATTATAATCTTGAGAATGTAAACTTGTTAGTGTTATTTTCCTGAGTCTGCTAGTAATCTGGAACACACTAAGTCTATCCTTATTCCATTTTCTTCTTTCTTCATTAATCCTTTTTAAGGTACTCATTCTAAACTTAATGGTGGATTTTAAAATTCAGCATTAACAATTTAATTTATTGCAGGTTCAGTGGCTGGGAAGGGGAGAATGAGGATTGTCAGGAACATCAGCAAGAGGGGAAGTAGAGAATGAATAAATGCGAGATGGGCAAATGTGAAAAGGAAAAAAAAAACAGAATTAAGAGGCATAAATATGGTAATCATAAAGATGAATGCATTTTTACTTTGAGATTAGGCATAACAACCAGATAGTGGAAAATGATTAAAATATAGTTATTGCGTTATAGATGATATATTTTCCTTTGCATACCTTTGTTCAAAACATAACTCATATGAATGAAGAAATTAATAGCAGGTTGTGGGCCATAGATTGTGTTCTTATACTTGTATGCCAGAGTCAGCAGCCGGGAATTTGGCGGTGTCTGTAAAGTAAGCACAATGTATCCCACTTGATTTCTTTTTCCCGCTCCCTGTCTGTGTGTAGCAGACTCCGGCAGCACCCCGTCTGAATCCTTGTTCTGTACTTGTGCCTTGCGCGCTTCACGCACAAACTGGTTCCATTCCCTCTTCCAACCCCCTGACCTCTGCTCAGCTTCTGAGTGTTGCAGGCTGTCAGCAGAGTTGAGTAAACTTCTGCTAATGAAAACAGATAAAAAGTCACTGGAATTTATTAAAGCTTTGCATTAACTTAACTCATACACTAAGAATGAATGTAGTATTATTAAAAAATGAAATCGGATTATAATGAAAGGAACCTGCAGATTTTGGTTAGTAACTTCCATGCATCTGTATAAATTTTGTTTAATTCTAATAAAATAAAAGTGAATCTCCATTAACTGTAATGGAATAAAACTAAGCTGTTCCTGACTTGTATTCATGTAGTCAGTCAGCACTATAACTTGAAATCTCATTGGGCTCAATTTGTCTGTAAGGACAACAGAATTGTCATTTATGCTGTGGGAGCTCTGCTGGTAAGAAAATAGCAGGACTAGATCTATTCTATCTGAAAAATAGAATATTCATATGATAGAAGGGTGCTACAAAAGTTAATATGCTGTAATTTTTATTAAGAATCTGTTCTGAATTTGTATAATAGATACTGCTGTATTTGGTAGCTCAAATGAGCTTTGAAAATGTTTTGTTTCTGTAGTATTTTCACACATCAGTATGTTAATATAGTTGCATTAAAACTGTCATGGGCAAGTCACGTTCTAGCTGAAAGTTCTGTTAATATTTTTGGGAAAAGGATAATTCATTTTTTTGGGGGTCTTGTTTCAGTCTAATAAAAGTCTTCTATATTTGGCTTTATTTTCCTCATTTTTTTTTCTTTTAAATCTGTTGGCTTTGCTATGCCAGATCATAACTAGCTTTACTTTCTACTGCATTTTATCATAATGCTCTTTGAGTATAAATAAACTCTGGTATGCTAAACCTAATAGCAATTAAACTGGAAGTGTTTGTGTTTCATCACTGTGAACTTCGCAGAAATGTTTCCATGACAACCTCCATGCTAGTTAAGGCAACCAGAGGTGATCAACAGTTTATATATTTTTTTCTCTTGTAAGAATGGAATTTGTGTTGACAGTTCTGGCCTTTAATGGCACTTTTGTACTGTGTGAAAGTATTTGTTTACCAGATCATATGCTGTTAACTGTCAGGCCGCGATAGAGTGACTGCTTTTGATAAAAGGGCTGCATTACATCTCTGAGTCTGTGAAGCTCTTGTACTTTAATTACTCACATCAGTACAAAAGTATCCATTTGCTTCAATACACTTAAAAATTAGACTTATTAGTCCTGAAGCATTACTGTTGAGTTAATTTTGTCCTTTATGTTTTTTTGAAAATAATAATTGAAAAGCTGTTTTGTTGTTTTAAACTATTGTATTTATGGTGATAAAAATCACATTCTGTATTGGGTGAATCATAAGTTCTGTAATTATTTGTGCTATGAATTATGATTTTTGGGCCCAGTTTTCATATTTAGCTGATGAAAGCTGTCATGCTGGAAGCTGAAATATACTTGTTATGGTTAGGAAGAATATAATTTATATGGAAGTGTTTTCTTTCTCACGAGTTTAAAAAACAAGAGTGTGTAATAAGTGACTGAAAAAAAATCTCACTGGAGTGTAATGTAATAGTAATACACATAAGCTTGTGTCGATCTGTACGGCTCTATCTGAGAGTTAGAAAGCTTTCAGAAAGGGACTGTTTACTTTTTTTTTTTTTTAGTGAGTTTTCTCTTCATGGAGCGCTTTCTAGATAGAACATCTGGAGGTAAACAGATGGGTTGTTATCTGATCTGTGAATCAGTTAATAACTACTATTTCAGCAAGCATATTCACTACCAGCAGTAAGATTGAGGGCATAGCCTGTACAGAGTTGAGCAACTTGCTTTTGTTACGTGTCTGCTCCTGCTCAAGCTAATGGATGAATATCTTCATAACTCTTTGAGTGTGTGTGTAGAACAGCATCTTGTTTTTTTTTTTTTATTTTTTGTAACTGCAAATATTCAGAGGGTACAACATTGTCTTCTAAAAGTCTGTTTCAAACAAAGACTAAGTATTTTGTCGTAATAAGGATCTTGTTTTGGGGGAGGGTAAGGTTTAGTAATATTCATATACATGCAAGTATGAGATGTGATGCTTGTTGCAAGTCTTAAATGTTTAAACATCATTTATATTCAGGACTCCAGACTTTTGGACATGTAATTCATTTCAGTAATTAGTTGGAGGATATTTATTGTTTTGAGCAATGATGCTATCACTTTTCTAAGCAACTCTTAACTCTTTAGTGATCTATTAAAATTGACAGGGGTTGAAACTGTGTAAATTAGTATTTTACACAGGTTTGTATGTGGATGCTATTGATTTTGCATGGTATGAATGTTTGTCTCTACTGAGTCAGGAGCTGCTTATATGGTTGTTGGTAGTAGGTGACACCAGGAAGGGAAATGAAAGTTAGATGCCTGAATTCTTCAAGCTTCAAACTGTAGACAGGGTACTTCTCTCTGGACTGTCAGTGTAAGACGCTGCCATTAAGGTAATACCCTTGCCTCATCTTTGGGGATTTGCTGTGACTTTCTTTGTGTGGCAGTTATGAGAAATTAAAGAGAAACTTCCCAGAGAAGAAAGGGAACAAGCAAAGGTACCTGCATGTGCATTCTTTCCAATGCCCAACATGTTTTAGTTGTAGAGCTTGGTTGTAGTGAGGAACGTGCAGTAAACATGACTGCTGTCCGCTGTCACACTTCAAACTCTTTCTTTGCTCATTTTGAAAGTAATGTGACATAAATTAAATTGTTGAAACAAGTTTTGGTTCAGGTCAGCTTGTTATTTAAGATCTGCTTTAAGTAACAGAGCTAAACAATCTATGGTGAGAGCTTGAATCTGTTTCTTGGAATGCATACGTATATGCAGTCAGAAAATTTAGTTCACAGCATCTTTGCAGATAAAAATGTGTGGGTTACTAGAATGAATATGTTTTATTTTAGTGCTAAGAAGTAGGCTTTAATTTCATGCTGGTCACTTGATTGTGAAAGATTGCCTAGTACTTAGGCATATAATACAAATGAGCACTGTGTGTTTGTTTCCCAAAATCAGTATTTATAAATTATGTAATCTGCAATTATTATGATTATTATTTTTTATAACTTTAGTGTAAAGAAGACACTACCTTAATTTGTACTGTAACTCTGGGGACATTACACAGAAGAATGATGAGGATAGTCATGAACTGGGAGGGACAAACAGGCTATTAGCCTTAACACTTTTTTTTTCCCTCCAAGAAAAATGAATTAATATTGGAACAGCAACAGAGATGGGCTGCGAGGGTGATCAGGAAATGGAAAGCTTATCTTGTAAGATGAGACTAAGAAACTGTGACATGTTTAGCTTAATGAAACAAAAACTGAGAGAGGATATGATTTCTCTTTCATATTTCTAAGTATGTTACAGAAAGGCAGAGAAGACATCAGGGAGAGAAAATATCTGTTTAAGCTAAGGGACATTGTTAGAACACCTACAAATGAGTGTAAACAAGCCCTGGATAAATTTTGGCTGGAAGACAGAGCATTCAAGACAGAACCAAGCATTCAAGTGAGGGAGACGGCAGGAGATTTCAGAGAGGGGCTCTGAGAAGTGTCTCAACAAAATTGGCATGATACAATTGCTTTAAATAGCAAAAGATTACACATGGCAACTCAGAATGTTTCTTCCGATCCTGTGCCCATCTTTTTTGCTTAGCTAGATCTGCAAAACCTCTGTGCTTCCTTGTCACACAGTACTGTGAAAACTTGTAGATGGAATCTATGAGAACCTTTCAAAAATCATTTTGTTTGTTTAATTCAAATACAGGTTTAATTCTTCAGTAGTTTCCTGAGCCTATTTTCTGATAAAGTGCCTTCTTCAATGTTAATATTATCCTGGGACTTCTTAGACTCATTTTTTTCTTTGTTGTTTTATATGTATGGGAGTACTGCCTTTAAATTCCTCCTTTGATTGATCTTCCTGTAGTTAGCTACAAGCTTCAACAAACCTAAATAGCTTTTTTTTCTTTTTTTTTCCTTTTTTCTTTTCCTTTTTTTTTTTCTTTTTTCCTTTTTTTTTTCTCTTTAGTATTTTATGTGCAACTGGAAGGAGTAGGTGATTATTACCATATTCTTGACAGATCATGGTGTAACCAATCTGTGCACTTACGTAATTCATTCCAACATTCATTTCTAGTCTCTTCTTTTATAACCTAACTTCCTGGCAATATTTTAAATTCATCAGTACTTTGGGGTACTCAAAATTGAACAGAATAGAAGTCACTCAAAGTAATTGGCATGGAAACTGGACCAAACCTCTTTTGAGTAAGTTATTCTGCTCTTAGTAGCCAAAAAAGTATAGTGGAAAAAGGATATCAGCTTCTCCTGAGGCAACCCCACTATTGTGGTCTCTCATTTAGATATTTCTTCTTGATGTGTGGAGATCCATGAGACTTAAAAAAAAGAGGAGATACAGAGTTGCACTTGATCAATTTCCTTTTCTTGTCCTCTCTGTTTCTGGAATATATATATTTATATAATCCTGAAGACTGTCAGTCTACTACCCAGTACTGGTAAGCCACCTTCTGTGCCAGATACCCAGATGGCATGGTTGTCCTTCCTTCTTTAAAACATCTTGTTTTTATCATTTTAGTGAAGTCTCAGGAAAAATGACAAATACAGATCACTTTCCTGGATCTTCTCTCCTGACCTCCTAGAGCTCAAAGACTCTCAAATGTCATCCCTGAAGGTTTTTCAGTGATTGATTTTTACCTAAGGCTATATTCTTTGCTTATTTTAAAAAGAAATTCTTTCATCTTTCCTGTTCCTGAGACTCTCATAAAGTGGACTTCAAAATCTTCTTGACTCTGCTTAAGAAGAAACTGAATTCATCTGTACTCTATTGAATATGCTTATCACCTGACAATTGCTAAGGCTGCACTTCTAGTCATGGGGGACTCAACTGTTGGACTGTATTTCTCCCTTGCAAAGTCCTGACAATACATGGCAGCACTAGAATGCATCATACCAGACTTTGCCACTAGAAACATGTGGACATGTATACTAGACTGGGATGCTATCTATGAAGATGATCACAGAATCATCTAGGTTGGAAGAGACCTCCAAGATCACCTAGTCCAACCTCTGACCTAACACTAACAAGTCCTCCACTAAACCATATCACTAAGCTCTACATCTAAACGTCTTTTAAAGACCTCCAGGGATGGTGACTCCACCACTTCCCTGGGCAGCCCATTCCAATGCCTAACAAACCTTTCCCTGAAGAAGTTCTTCCTAATATCCAACCTAAACCTCCCCTGGCACAACTTTAGCCCATTCCCCCTCGTCCTGTCACCAGGCACGTGGGAGAATAGACCAACCCCCACCTCGCTACAGCCTCCTTTAAGGTACCTGTGGAGTGTGGTAAGGTCGCCCCTGAGCCTTCTCCAGGCTGAACAAGCCCAGCTCCCTCAGCCGCTCCTCGTAAGACTTGTTCTCCAGACCCCTCACCAGCTTCGTTGCCCTTCTCTGGACTCGCTCGAGCACCTCGATGTCCTTCTTGTAGCGAGGGGCCCAAAACTGAACACAGTAGTCTAAGGGTAACCATGCTTCCAGATTAAATATTACTACTTAATTCCAGTGCCTTTTGGAAGGTGCCCTTTCATATCTCCTTTCCCATCCAGATTTCTTTCTAAGTAAAAGCATTTTCTTCTTCTCCACTTGGATGGACAGCATTTCAGGGATCGTGGAGCTCAAGTCAGCATGCTTGCAAGAAGTTTCATTCCTGTTCCTCAAGGCCATCCCATTCATGTGCAAGTGAGAAACTGTCAGGTGTACTATGGCAAGTTATTATGAGTTCTGTTTTCTAGGAAGTAGTTAAGTTCTTCAAATGGTGCAGTGGTGTACAAGGTATTAGAACAAGGTGTTTGGTACTACCTGTGAGGTGTCCTGATCATATTGCCGAATGAGCTGAGTCAGTTCACCCTGAGGCACCATTAATGGGCGGGAGACTTCTGTCTGATATCCCTGGGAGAAATTTTTCAGTGTTTTTCAGTGACTTAATTCAGACAGTATCAAAAGGTTTTGTTCCTTCAAGCCTTTTCTGGATGGTGTTATTCTCTGTTGTATTTGTTCTTATTTCTTTGGGCAGCTAAAATGATATATACATTTTCCCTGTCCCTGTAAATGTTCTAGTGGTAAAGTAGGAAGAGCTATGGTGATCAGTCACTTGGGATAGTGTAGACAATTTTGATACAAAGATGAATAACATTACATCAAATAATTGGAGATTGCTGCCTCTCCTTGAGGATCTGCTAATACAGAATTCTGGGAGTATGCCAAAAGTCAGTGTGAGTCTCATTGCCTTACATTCTGAATGCTAGGTGACTCTCTTCACTGGAGGGAACATCAGTAGCAGACACCTCTCCAGGACAGACTGGTGAAATGGACAGTCTTTCCAGTCTACTGTTCTCATCTATTCATCTGAAGCAGACTTCTGTCCCAAACAGTCTTCAGTAGCTCATAGGTGAGTTACTCAAGATTTCTTGCAAGTTTGAGCCTGGTCTACTTACCAGTAATACCAACCGACATTTCAATTCATTAGATTCCCTAAATATGTGGTTGAGATATTAAGTCAATTCCACAAATGGTTGCAAGTCTAGTACTTAGGATACCTGAGCTTAAAGCCTTTAGTTTCTTTTAGCGCTCTACCATGAAGTTCACAAAATAGTTGAGACTGAAAGGGACATCTGAACATCCTGCAGTCCACCCACCCTTCTAAAGCAAGGCTGTTGGTTGCCCCAGACCTTAACCAGTTGGAACTTGAATATCTGGAAGTATGGAGAGTTTACAACGTGCCTGGGAAAGCTATCCTACTGTTCAGCCTCATGTTAAAGACCTGTGTTTATATGTACAGATGGTTATATTCAGAAATTACCATTCTTGGTCGCAAGAATGCTCTTCTACTAAGAGATTGGCAGATACATATATATTCTCAGTATAGTATTCTTTCAAAAAAAAAAAAAAAGGTCTCTAATACTTTCTGTAATCTGGAAATTATTTTAACTTTTTCCTTTTCCCTTCTCCAAAGTTCCATACTTTCATGCAGACTTCTTTACTCCCTCAACATAAGAAGTTTTTTTTTAATAGTTTTTGTGAGTGTGTGTGTGTGTAGATGAGATGAGTCTCTTCAGGTGGATCCCAAGACTGTGCCACAGATACAAAGTAGCTATCTCTGTGCAGAGTCTTAAAATTGCTAATTGAGCCAAAGTTCTGTGGTAGCCACAAATACGATTTTTTAATCTGAGTTCTGGCCCAAGATATGTCAATAGGTCACTGTCAAATATCTGTATCAATGACATTTCATCACAGATTACCTGGAATCCGGTACGAATCTTAGTAAACGTCACACCATTTCAAAGGCATCCAGAGCTGATGTGTTTGTATAACAATTAAGGAGTTTTGCTTAGGTGAAAGACTCTTTGTATTTACCTCAGAATAAATGGTTTTAGGTTACTCTTAGGTATCACCAATGATATGATTGATGTGGTTGTGGTTTATTACTCTAAAGATGAAAAGCTGACTCTTACTGATTTTTCAGGTATGTAGTCCATGTATGTGTTCACTTGCCACCTTCCTCTGTCTTCCTTAATACTTCAAGATGCCTATCTTAAGATTTTTAAAAACTGAAAACAACTAAACAAACTTGTCTATACAGACACATGCCAACCATGAGGAATGGTGTGCATTCTCTAATTCTCTACAAATGTTAAGAAGGTAAAAGCTCTTTAGAGTGTATTTCTGGTCACAAGACAAATGTATATATTGACAAAGCAGCCTCAAAAATGTTTTGGAAGAGCGTTACAAGGGTTGGTTGACCATATAAACTTTAATTGTATTATTATATTTTATGTCTGTGTCAGTGAAAATGCAAAAGAAACTTTAAAAGTAGTCCAAGACGATTTCTGTTTTGACCTACAGAGTACACCTTGGAATGCTAAATTGTTACGCTTGCAATATGGTGCTCTATTAGGAAATCTATATTTCTAGTGAAATGTGGATTTTTATGCAAATGCAATAGGGTACCTTCCATTTTCTTTTAAACTATTTGTCCAGGACTTAATTTTCCTGTTATATTTTTACCTTGCCCATTATTCTTCTCTTCACGTGTTGTTTATCAGAATGAATGCCTTTTCAGTTGGTTAAAACACTTTATAAAACATCTGTCATACAAAACATTATCTTACAGACTTTTTTATTTACCAATTTTTTTTTTTTTTTTTTTTTTTACATTCTGGGGATTTCATAGATGCCAACCATGTCTGATTAATTCAATGTTTTGCTATTGGAAAGATAGGCACTGCAATGCTCGAAGTCATATTGTTGAAATCATTTTGAAATTTAGCCAACAATGTAAGTTTTGTCTTAAAAGAAACCTGTGTGCAATCATACATATAGTAGTATTTGAAAGGGAGTATTTTGACTGACTAAAGCCTTCCCCACTTGATAGCTTTAGGATGCTCACATTGTTTTTTTCAAACACGTCAATGAGCAGATGATAAAAACTAATTATTTTGTAACAAACCTATTTGCTTGTATGCTTAATGAGGTTTCTGTGGTCATTCTATCAGGAATGTTAAGTTGTCTTTTCCTCAGCTGAGTATTAAATTCTTGACCCCTTGATAGTCCTGAGTAACCTGGTCTGATCTCATAGCTGAGCCTGCTTTGAGCTGGGGACTGGACTAGGGACCTACTGCAGTCCTTGCTGACCTCACTTACTCTGTGATTTTGTGACTGACCAAGTACTGCCTAAAAGCTCTTTGGCATGGTTGAGGCTCTCTTGCTAGCTTGAGAACTCAACTGATGTTTTAACACAGACAGTATGAGTCTTTCTTTATGCTCCTTCCTGTTAGATATATTTGTTATTGTAGTCTGATAGCAAATGGTCTCCATCTTTTATGAATGGAAGGATTGCAGATTTCCTCCTTTGTCAGTATTCTAGACTTTGGTTATCTTTCGATGTGTTTTATTGCATTTCTCTAAGGCAAAATAAGTTGTGTAGTAAGAGTGAGATATTGTCATTTTTTTCTCCCAATAATTTATGATTTTCTTTAGGGAGCTTAACAATTCATTCAAGCGTAGAAATGCACGCAGCGGGTGCACGGACTTAGTGAAGTCTACTTCTCTCTGTCTTTACTTAGTTTGTGTCCAAAACAAAACAAAAGTGCAAAAGAGTGCTTGAATGGTTCTGTCATCTTATAAGTACTTTTATTGTTTTTGTGGGACTCCATAAACTGTTCTTGATAATTTTGTTTAACATGAAGTAATGATACATTTTTAAGGGATGAGAATTACTTGGAAAACATGTTTTGTGAAGCCAGAAGAGACCACTGTGATCATCCAGTTGGATCTTCAGCATAATAGTACCTATATAACAACTTCAGGAATTAATTCCTATTTGAAGTAGAGCGTATCTTTCAGGGGAAAAAAAAATCATCACTGGTTTGACATACTTGTGATGGAGATCCCATGACAGCCCTTAGTAACTTGCTCTACTGGTAATTTTCCTCACTACTAAAAATTGTTTTTGGTCTATATCCGTCCAACTTCAGAACCCTCATTAAAACTCTCCCTTGCTGTGTTGCCTGAAGAAAATACGACAATGGATGGACTGCTGATATGAGGGCTCCTGCCTTTTGTGCTGACCCATACTGTTTCATTGTTTTCTCTCCTTCCCCCTCTGAATCCACCTGTTTTGTCTTGTGTCATGTGTTTAGAAGTTCAGCTTTCTGATGCAGGGATTACCTATTTGTTCTGTTTGTACAGCACCAACTAGAGCTAAGTCTTGGTCCGTGACAGGTGCTTCTTAGCAATGAGTGTATCTTGAAGGCATAAAGGATTAAAAGAAGTTTGAGCTCTTGTCCTACATTAGCAGCCTTTAAGCCTGTAAAGAGCTACTGTAATCTTTGGGTATGACTTCCTTTGTGCTGAGGACTTCTTCAGTTTCTGCTTTAAGGCTTGGACTAAGTCCTATCTTTTAGAAAAACAGCTGATCTCACTGAAGGGGGGTGGATAAAGGGAGGGAAAACTTCCAGTGATGGAAAATCCATTGTAGCCCTCCGTAACCTGGTATAGTAGATGGCAATTCAGTGTTCAATCCTTGTCTCTATATTCTAATCTGAATTTGTCTTGCTTCAGCTTTCCGGGATGTTGTTATGCCTTTCGTAGAGATAGTGAGGGAGGAATAAAATACTATTGTTAAGCTTCTGCCCTGCATTTGGGTACTTACAGACTGTGGTTAAATCGTTCTATAATCTTCTCTTTGGTAAACAGAACAGATTTACTTTTTTCACTGTCAGGCCTGTTTTCCAGTGATTTAATTATACTTAAAGTGTGTTCTGTGAATCCTCCCCATTTTACCAGTGTCCTGTTTGAATTGTGATTATCAGACTAGCAACTCTATTTCAGTATGAGTGACCCCAGTGTCAAATACTCAAGTAATATAGCTTCTCAGTTAGATATATTTGGTTACACATTCAGAGATTACGTTAGTCCTTTGACCACTGCCAGTTCGTATTCAGCTGATTAACTGCTGTAATTCTTCCAGTTACTGTCTCCTGGGAAGGTGTTCCCTATCCTGTTGAAAGGAGGCTACATTATTTGTTGCTACATATAGTCCTTGTTGTACATATTGTCCTTGTTGTAATTTTCTTTGTTTGGGTAATTTGATAAATGTTGTGTAGGTACACTGCATTTCATATGCTTTTCATTATTTGTTACTGCTTCATTCTTAGTTTCTTTGCTGCTGCCAAACACCTTCAGTTTCCTGTCAAATTTATCTTCCATGTTCAAATAATTCTTCCTCTTTGACCAGTATTTACTGTCACAAATCAAAGACTAGGCCCATAGAAGGTATCTATTGTGCAAGTATAATTTCTTTTAATCCCCCTAATTTTGAAGGTGTCTGAACACACACACACAGAATTGACTGTAGTAGTTCTAGGATTTTATAAAACTGTAACTTTGGTTTGGGGAAAAAAAATAAACACAACCATTTATAACTCAGTAGCAGCTTGGCCTACTGCCTGTGAGAATAATTGGTGGAAAAAAAAAAAAAAGGATTTTTCTATCAGGCCTCTTATGATCTTAGGCCAATGGACTTTTAGATGCAGAAGTCTACCATGAATAGTACAACTTGCCAGAGCCCATCAGTATTTCAATTTAACAAATGTTTTAGCCTTTTCTTCATCAGCCTTCCATCTCAAGGAAGTGGTACAATCTGAGTGCTTTATGAAGGCTTCATTATGAGTTTGGATTTTGGGCTAGTGATTTGCTTTCCCAGCACTGCTGATAGTCATGTGATTCAAACTGTGGGAAGGTTATCTCTTCCTTGAATCTGCATTCTCAGATAAGCTAATGGGCCTGGAGTTATGGTAACCTGTAGTGTAATGTCCTTATGTTTTCACTAATTTCCATCTCTTTGCCATGTTACACCAATCAAAGTTCAAGAATATTGATATGGACTTCAGAAGCAGCAATAACTTGACATCGCTGTCCTGTCTACCTGTCATCTTTTTCAGGTAGAAATCTTCTGTTCTCCCTCTCCTTAACGTAAGTCTTGTCCTCTGCTTAACCTTTCCCTTACAATTTATAGAAAAAGATTCTACAACTTGTTCTTTTGCAGCAGATGGGAAGCAGAACTGGACACTGGTACAAGAAATGTGATACGGGGAGTCTAGTAGAACAGATGGGAGTTGAGAAGAAGCAGGATAAGTGATACATGGAGTGTATTTTTTTTCTCAAAGCTGTATCTGAAACCAGTTCTGGCTGTACTCAGATTCCAGAGAAGTAGAAGGCCCTGAGCAATGCAGTACAAGGACAGAGGGACCCAAACTTCTGGAGGGAGGGTGCAGAGGTTGGCTCTTTGAAGTGGTGGTGCCTGGTGATAGGATGAAAGGCAGTGGGCACAAACTGGAACACAGGAGGTTCCCTCTGAAGATCAAGGAAGCACTTCTGTGCTGTATGGATGATGGAGCACAGGGCACTGGGCACTGTAACAGGTTGCCCAGAGAGGCTGTAGAGTCTCTTTCCTTGGTGATACTCAAAAGCTGTCTGGATGTGGTCCTGTTGTCCCAGCTTTAGCAGGGGGGTTGGACCAGATGACCTCCAGAGGTCCCTTCTAACCTCAGCCATTCTGTGTTTCTGTGAGACTGTTGCACAGTTCCAAGATCACTGACCTAAGGCTGTGGTTTTCATGCGAAAGATCTCTCAAAGGTTATGGGGATGTGGAGGGGAACTAAGAGAAACAAAATCAGTAGATTGACAGAAGTTACATGGAACACTTGGAAGCACAAAGAACCCAGAAGAGGAGAAAATACAGGAAGAAAGGGAAGCAGCCTTCTCTGAAATGGAAGAAATCGAGGCTTGCTTGGTTTATGCTTTGGCTTTTCTTTCCATAGTTAATCAGCTCAATAAAAATACATAGCAAAAATTTCTCTTCCCTTCCCCATTATTTTAGCTGCATCTCAGTTCTTGCCCATATTTGGCACAAACCAAAGTAAAACCAATTCTTTATTTTAGAAAACACTTTTCACAGTTATTTTGAAAAAAAAAAAAAAAAGAATCAGTGAAGCTTTATACAGTAGCAATTTCCCTTTCTGTATTTTCTGGCAGTTCCTACTTATTAACTTTGAAAACTGGAGGAACAAGAGGAGAAAGAAAACTTCCAAGACCTCTTTTTTTTTTCGGTTTTTCCTTTTCTTTGTAGGCCAGTACTACAAGTAGCTAGTTTTGAAGATGTCTGTAGGAAGCTCTGGAAGGAAAACTATATTAACTGGACATGCCCTTACAGAATTTAGGAGTACACTCTTCAGAGAAGTAATACCCTTGTTAATGCTGATGTTTACTCTGCTTTCTTCATCAGCAGAGTCAGGATTAAGCTGTTCAATGTTACTATTACAATAACTTTCAATGTATTAAAATTTGTATGTTAGAGAGATAAGCCAAATGACATGAATTTTAAATATGGACCTAAGAAGTCATTTTGTTGTTCCTTTTCAATTTGTGAGTGCCTCATACTTTGTTTAATTCAACTCAAGCTACTGTAGAATTTCTGCATAGCTTTAATGGAGTACTTCAGAGCTTGTTTGCTGGATCTTGGTTAAAAAGCATATCATTTGCTCAACATAAATGATGGCATGTTATTGTTTTTCGCTAGAAGATGTAGTGAACTGCTCAGGATAACTGACAGAAGTGGCGGGTGGCAAAAGAGACATGCTTAGTTGTCTTATGTGATTGTTGCTCTACTATCATATTGGTCTAAAAATTCAATAATATCTTAAAACATATGAACTAACATTTAGTATATCAAAATAAGAAAAATAATAGTATACGATATCAGTATTGCATAAGATTTGTAGGGAGTTTTTTTATTCATGGATATTTCATATCCTTCCTTTAAAACATACTAAATCATTGACAAAATATGTTGATAGTATAAGTACTTCCACTTTAATTTGGAAAAATCTCATTAAAAAAAAATTAAAGAAGCATATTTAAGAGAAGGTTTTACAAGGTGGGCTAATAATTAATCTTATGGTTTAAAAATGCATGAGATGTGTTTTCACGTTGTTATGTATGATGTGTTTTGAGGGCATAGAGAAGGAAACTGAACTGTAGATACCTTATTTCCTAATACTAAGACAATAACTTATTGACCAAAAAAGTTCCAAAAATTGTGAGGATCTTCAAATAAAAATCTCTGCAGTCCATCAGAGCTACCTGCAATTTCAAAGTTATAACAGAAATAATGCAAAATCAGGCCTTTTGTAATGAATTATGCATGTGGTCTAATTTGGCTGTATCTTTACTACTATAGTTGAGTTGAGAAACTATTATCTTTAGCTAGCACTATTTCCTAGCATAACATCAATAGTAAGCCAGCATTATTCTTTTTTAGACAACTGCACAATGACATTCCTAAGACTATGATGCTTTGCAGATTTAAAGCTTGCTTTTTTTTTTTTTTTGAATAAGATAATGTCCTAAAACTTTGGTGTTTTTGTTTTTCAAGGATCCTCATAGGCCTTGTCATCAAACAGCTGTTACATAATTGAATTTTAAAAACTAAGTCAATATGAGGGAAATTTTTACTTGTAAAAAGGAAATGTAGAGACAAAGTAATAAACATAAATAAACATAATAATGTTAAAGCCATATGCTTCTGTGATTTGGTGTTCAGTTAATGTCTGAAATGAAAATTCTGAATAAAAGATCTTGCTGTTGTGAAGTGACTAGACATATTACCTGCTGTGACATTTCATAATGCCATTTACCTGCATCCACATTGTAAGCATATTTACATGTCATCAAATACTGTTTTAGAATTCTGTTTCTAAGTTCTATATATATAAAGCTTTTGCTTTTGTTATCACTTGTTAATTTTGTATTGATCTGATTGATACAGAAATTTCTTCAGAAACAGTTTGCATTAAGGGCTAAAGACGTGCTAACAATGCAACAGCAATTTGTCCTTCTTGCTTTATGGTAAGAAAAGATCTTCCCTATTTGCTTTCTCAAGAGAATTTTTTTCACCCATGAGTGTATGTAAGATAATTACACCTTGACAATGTTGTTTGATGGCTGATCATGTCACGATCATCTGTATTCCTCCTGCACCAAGGGGGTACGGGGGGACCATGATGACTAGTTCTCTTTCAAGAGCCTACTTAGTGGTAACAGAACTACTTAAGTGGTCAGAGAATGTGTTAGGGTTCCCCTTAATAAAGAGGTAGAAGCATGATATAGCCTAATGCATGGGATTTTTTCATGGAAGGGCCTCCCCTGAGGTCATTTCAGAGCTAGACATTCTGCTTCAGCCAGCTCTTCTGTCAAACACCAGGTTCCAGGGAGTGCAGACTTTCCCTACATCCCTCTCAACTCCTCATCCCTGGAAGCCATTGAGGAAGGACGAATCTTTGACATTCAGTGACAAGGGTCATTAGACCTGTTCCTGAGTGAAGAAGTAAGTCTGTTCAGTTGCTTCATTGCAATTTCATCTGGTAAATTGGAGAAGTTCTTGACTGTTTAGGATTTCCTCCCTGTACGTCTTGGAAGACTGCTTTCCAGTCTTTTCTGGGGCACTTGTGGTTGACAGTATTCTTGCTAGTCTCTGTAACTATGATGGAAACTTCTGGTCAGTCTGTGGTGTCCATTATTCTGACAAGAAGTTCATCCTGGCCTCAGATATCTGCCAGGGACCTCCTATTAGATGTTTCCTCGTCTTCAGTTCCTGGACTATGAAGGCCCATACTCATGCAAAGCTGTGAGGGATTCCCACTTTCTAGATCATGTCTTAATCTATCCTAAAAAAGAAGACTGGCATAATAAAATATTAGATGCTTCGGGACCAGACATAATGAACAATGACTGTGTGATCTGGTTTAACACATACTGTCACTTCTGTGTCCTTTTTTAGGCACCCTTTTCATGAAAGCATGCCTTATCTGCAGATAGATTTTGTATGGGTGTCCTAAAGCCAGTTACAGCACGTCCCAATAGAGTGGATTTTACAGAGGGCATTTCCTGACAAGAGAAAGGGTGTTTTGGCACCCTACTCCCACGTCTGAAATTCATGTTCAGTAGGCAGTTTGTAACTTTTTAATATTGTAGGTGCGTATTTTCATACAGTTATAAAATTGACCCATTGTCAATAATTATTTTGTTCGCAGATGATAACTGTGTTCGTTTCAGGGTCTTTTCTTGTAAACCTCGAAGTTTTCATTGTAATGATGGCAATCATTAAATTCTTGTGTCTCTGTGTGCCTTTTTTCATTTACTTTGACAATTGTTCAGCTGATAAAGGATCCCACAAAGGTGCAAAACCTGAATCTCTTCAAATGACTCAGTCTCTTTCCAAGCATCTGGGTCCCAAGGTGAACACTTGAATCAAAAGTTATATTGCTGCAAATCCTTGGGCATACTGGCAAAACTATTAAATCTCAATTTGTGAGAGCTCTTTTGTCTGTGGACAGATCCTAGACTTATTTGACAATACACTTCCCAGATAACCTCTGTGATGTCTCATGCCACACATAACCTAACACTAAACGTGTCTCCCCTGTGTGTGATCTCCTACTGTGTATTCTTTCAGCAGGCTGGTTACCATTTCTCAAAATGTGGGAAGCTTTTGCTGTGGTGTCAGTACAATGGTGCAGGACAATGATTTTCTAGTTCTCTCCCCAGTACAGAGACATGTCTGGTACATCTTATTTGGCCTGGTGACTCCAAAGGTTAAACTCATTATCAAAGGGCTGAAGTCTGTGGGGGGAGCATAAGCCTCATGTTACTTGTTTAGGAACATATAGTGCCTCTGAAATACATCCACATGAGATTTCCAGGCTCCTGTCCAAGGACTGCAGTTGTGCAGCATGCCCAAGCAGAAATGGACATCTCTGTTCTGTGAGGGCCCTGTGCAATTGGCCCACAGAGAAAGGGATCAGCTGTTCTCCATGATCCTCCAGCTCTTGGTCAGACCCATCAAACAGGATCACATTTCTTGAGGGCACACGGGAGATCTGTTCTGATTACCTCAACTGAATCTTTCCAAGAAGGAGGCAGGCTAGCATAAATCAGTTGTACTTCTCACACTGGCAAGAAGCGCTCATTGTTTTTCGTAAGATGAGGTCAGGGGTATAGGGTCTTTTCCAGTGTATTCTTGGTCCCATGGTGAGGTGAGCTGTTGAATGGATTCCACCCAGCTTCTGCATTGCTGGAAATCCTGGCCATGATATGTTTGAGTGGGGCACTGTTTGCTACAGGTCTCCAGAATATTTGAGATTGTTGCAGTGTCTGGATTTTCTTCATTTTGTGGTGAAGACCTGGACAACTTCTGCTGTTTCTTGTAACTTCTGTCTGACATTTACTTTGCCGAAATGCTCCATTGTCACTCTGTGGGTGCTGAAGACTTTTGAATGTTTTGTGAATAATAAGTGAAAATACTGCCATTTACTTCAGTTAGATCTGTCCTTATAAATACTAGAAAGGGGTGTTTATTTTGACATTTAGTATGTTTGTTACCAGTCCCAGTTTCTTCTCCCTGAGCTCTGTAAAAGACCATCTGTCACCCATTTCTACCCATGCCCACTCAAAGATTAAGCCTCCATTTTCTGTCCTTCCTTCCTTCAGGTTTATGGAAGGTTTTGTTATGTTTAATAAGATGTTTTGCTCTGTCCAGTGGTTGTTCTGATTTAAACCTAGCTTCGCACAGCCAAATGGTGCTGCCTTGTAACCTTGTAACCTCATGAGACAGCTCATGGCTCCATATTTCCATGAAGGTTCAAGAAGAGTGGCAGAATGCAGACTTTTATATTCCATACACATTATTTAAAAGACTGGGCATATGTAGAGGAAAATTAAGTTTCTGCTGCATTTTGTCTTAATTTCCCAGATTTTCCTCCAAAACTTCAAAACCGCAAGTTTCCTAATTTAGACACTTGATGTCAGGGCAGCTCAAGTGAGTGTTACGTTTTTATATTCACAGATTCAACACCTGAGCATATGTCTTGGCTCTTATAATTAACATGGACAGTACCTCCATGTCTGTTGCTGATTCTGTATGTTTGCTACCTTCTAACTGAACAGAAGTTGGTGTCAAGATTTGCAGTGAACAGCCAAAGCAGGATTTTTTGACTTGATTGGGACTTTCCTACCAATGCCAAAATAATTTTGAATGACCACGTGGAAATACATCCACATCTTCATCAGGTGTTATGTCATGCCTGAGATGCTGATGACTGATGGAATTGTTTGCTTGGAGGTCTCTGAGACCCAGTGATAGGTAACTTATGGCAGAGGTTTAATGGGTTGGTGTCTCTCAGAGTGAAAGTGAACTCTCATTCAACTGAAAAATGTACTGTTTACGTATTTTATTTTTGTTTTAATATAATAATTATAGTTAATAATACCTGAAATTACTATTAATCCTCATCTTCATTTGGTTTTGCTTGGCTTTCCTATCTCCTTCTGGGTTCTTTGAAGTTTTTCTTTATTTCCCTGTGATTGAGAGGGAACTAAAATGCCATCTGGAGTGCCCTTCTTTGTATTCTCGCTCATGAGAGCAGACCCTTTACCAGCCTGGCAAAGGAGAAGATTTCTCTTCTCTCAAGCAACAAGGTGTATCATACAGTATAAAAATACCTGTGGATTACATACCATGAAAATATCTAGTGTCTCATAAGTAACCTTTCTTCAGCATTCTCGGAATTACTTTGAAAAAAAAAATACAAAGGATGGAAGCTGCATAAGCTTTAATTCTAGAGCACAGCATTGCAGCTCAGGAAGGTGTGGGGTACAGTATGTACCAGCACAATTTCAGCCCAGGGTGTCCTTTGATAATTAGCAGTGCTACCATTTCTAGTGGAATTTCCCTGTGTGTCAGCATCATCACCAAAGAGAAGAGAGAAGAAAGAAAATGTAAAGAGCCCCTGATGAATACTGCTCTCCCCTGTGAAAACAGGATGGCAGCAGTAAAGAGAGCGTGTGGTAGAATCTCAGTCCTCTCCCCTTTTCTATATAGGACTGTACATTTACATGAAGCCTGAAGAAAGAAAGTGGCTACTATTCTTCTTTACTTTTGAAAATCAAAACATATCACGAACTAAAAATAGCAACCGTGGGCTATTTCAGCCAATTAACAGAATGCTAATGTCTAACATGGATGGAGTAAAGCAGACTTCTTCAATCCTCCAACAGGAAATAAATATTCTGTCTCTTAACAGACATAATTCAGGAACAGCTATCTCTGGACCTCATGACTTCTTATTCTCAAATCAATTTGTCCTCTACTACCTTCTGTTCAGCTGCTGAGTTTGATCTGCTGTTGAGAGACGGTATTTGCTGGCTCTTACGTTTTTTCATTGCCACTGTTTTTAGCTGATTTGTTTCTTATGTTAGCATAGGACCATTGCCAGTATTGCTCTGAATGTCCTCAAGGAACAAAGCAGCCTTGGTTTTCTTAGATGTCGTTTATTCTTCTTGGAGGATTGGTCCTTAGGGTTAAGTATGACATATAACCTTGGTACTGATGTTATAATGGTAAATTGGTCATCTGCCAGTCATTTTCTGTTTGAAATTTAACAGTGATTTTTACTTGGGTATTATACATTCTGTTTGCTCAGTTGTAAACTGTATGCAGTTTCATACGAGAGACTGACTTAGGAAGATAAACAAATTGATGAAATGTTACCATTGAACACTGAAATATGGGAGCTTCAAATAGAAGGATATAGAAGTGATGGTTCCACTTGGTAGTCAGACCACATAGCGTAGAGTTAAAATGTTATATGCTTACTGGAGTACATCATTACTCTGTTTTGTCAAACGTTATATATGTTCTTCTATCCAGCAGAGAAGATCTGAGACCAGATTTTAAAATGCCTGTTAAATTATCTTAAAGAAGCAAAGCTAATTAGCAAATGACAATAACCAAAGAGAGCTATAGACTGAAATTTAGCAAGCCTAAGTACTGGATACTGGAAATCATTGGATGACTACAAGAATTATTTCTAGATAACAGAAAACTGCATTTACAGAGGCAAGAAAAGGTAATCAATCGTAGGATTGTGTAAAATAAACTTATGCTGTCTAAAGTCGCCTGTCTTCCAATCTAATGACTGTCCTTTCGGCTTCCTGTTGGTTGCCAAGTGTGATATTTTGAGGTGTACCTGTTCCTGTCTCAGTCATTTGTTCCTTGTATGAGATGAACTGAGCTGTGCCTGTCCTGTTGTTCCTGAGAACACTTGGTGCTGCCTTCCTAATGCTGCTTTATTTGAGTAGTCATGATAAGTGTGTCAGTTCAACTCTCATTCATCTTGCTCTCAACCTGAAGAGGCTTAATATTAAGATAGAAAAAGATTGATTTGGGGAGACTTAACATCACACTCCAGGTAGAAACACCATGTCATGAATGAAAAGGAGATAGAGTTCTAGTTTAAACTGAGCAGCTGAGTATTTCTTTACATGTTTAGTCCCTCCTACTTTTGTTTCTTAAGTTGTGTTTCAGGTAGGGATTCTGTGTTCATAGCAAGTTGTTTTCCAAATGTTGCCATCCCACATGGGTTGCTGCGGCCTGGTGAATATAATCTGCTTAGGGCAGGGTCCTCAGAGTTCTCACTTTCTCTTATCCCATACCTCCCCCAATAGTAGCATTCAAATGGACACGTACTGAGAAGGAATGAAACAAGACTTTTCCTTTGGCAGGAAGTGCTTTCCTTTTGCACCCACCTTCTGTCTAAAGGGCTTTAGTATTTATTCATAAAGGACTCCTTGTTGTTACAATACTCTCAAGGCTGACAAGATTATGTAGCATTTTTAACACTTAGTATAGAATACAAGTCAAGCCCTATTACAATTCTCAACTGTGCAGCCATGGTTGTTGCCCTGATGCTAGTCTTCTGTAGTCATACTGTATCATAAAGTGGGACGCATTATTTAGCACTAAGGATGACCATTATAGCTTGGTTTGGACGTTCACATGCTTTGTCTTCTTTCCAGCTTTTACTTAGATTTCTGCATCATTCCTTATGACTTGTAACAAAATGAGGTTTTCATTTACATGAAAAAGCTCCACATTTTTTCATCTCTGTCTAGGTCTGAGTTATTTAAACAGTGCTACATGTGTCACCTTGCAGAATTAGAATAAGATAGTAAAATATATCAGTAATGTGAATTTAGTCATTTTAATCTGTTACCAGGTGCTTCTAGGAACACAAGGAAAATTCAGAGGCATCAAAATGTATGAAATTCTATTTTTTTGGATGTTTTTAAAAACCTTGTCCATAGGCTTAAGACATCAGATATGTATTTCTGAATGTTAGTTCTGAGGCCGCACCTCGAGTACTGTGTTCAGTTTTGGGCCCCTCGCTACAAGAAGGACATCAAGGTGCTCAAGCGAATCCAGAGAAGGGCAACAAAGCTGGTGAGGGGTCTGGAGAACAAGTCTTACGAGGAGCGGCTGAGGGAGCTGAGGGAGCTGGGAAAGAGGAGGCTCAGGGCCCCTTATCGCACTCCACAGGTACCTTAAAGGAGGCTGTAGTGAGGTGGGGGTTGGTCTGTTCTCCCACATGCCTGGTGACAGGACGAGGGGGAATGGGCTAAAGTTGCGCCAGGGGAGGTTTAGGTTGGATATTAGGAAGAACTTCTTCAGGGAAAGGGTTGTTAGGCATTGGAATGGGCTGCCCAGGGAAGTGGTTGAGTCACCATCCCTGGAGGTCTTTAAAAGACGTTTAGATGTAGAGCTTAGTGATATGGTTTAGTGGAGGACTTGTTAGTGTTAGGTCAGAGGTTGGACTAGGTGATCTTGGCAGTGTCTTCCAACCTAGATGATTCTGTAATTCTGTGATTCTTCATCTCTGGTGAGGTATACGATACCATTTTGAGAACTGACAACACCACTTTGAATCTCATTTGTACACGTTATTCGTCTAAACTTGAAGGTTATAAGCTAGTAAAGAAATCACTGTTACAAGAGAACTGGCATATATTTAAATCATATTGGTTTGCAATAAAATCCCTTGTGCCCATGTAGAGTTTCTTCCTATAGCTGTGAAATATTACACATCAGAAAGTCTGTGACTAGTGGGAACTGTGGACAGTAAAAAGGAGAAACTTTAAGGGTTTTTGAGAGATTACTCCCTTGGCATGAAATATCATACCTTACTTTTTCCCAGGTGTTCTTGTGCTCTTGTCTCCTGCAGCTACCTATAAACTCCAGCACTTCAGTGCCATTGCAGTTTTCTATTTTTGTTGTAAATCTCTTTGTTCAGTAACAACCTGTAGTGTTCCTTCATCGTGCCAAACATAATGATAGAGAATATGAACTGAAGGAATGAGAGCAGGAAAGCTGTTGCAGGTATCATGTGAAAGCTAGCCTTCTTTCTGAAGGACATATGAAAGGCGGAGCAACGTTTGAAGGAACTGGAATTGGAAAAGAAATGTGAAGAATCATCAGCAGGAAGATCTTAGTGATACTTCCGTAAATTTAAAATAATGGAATGAGAAATTACTCAAAGTAGAGACTAAGAGAAAGAGTAGAAGTTGAGATTACTAATATAAGCAGTGTAGAAGGAATCCCATTTGAATTTTTCAGCAGATGCTGTGATACTGTCTCGTTTCAGCATAGTCTAATTTGTGTACACCAACTCCAGTATTTCTTGGACTCTGCTCAGCCATTTCAGCATGCCAAACTGATGAACATGCTCTCTTTATTTATTCTTTTTTTTTTTTTTGATGTTGTTAGTTTTCTCCTGACTTGTGCTGTTCTGAAACAGTCCAAACAACAGTCCAGTGGACATCGATGCCAAATCAAGGAAGGGAGCAGGGTGGGAATGCAGGATGTCATGAAAGGCTGTACCCAACAGTGAGGTAAACAAGTTACAATAGCATTGCACCCACAGAACTGTTGTGCTAAGATCTGCCATTGTAGCTGTCTTGCACGTAGTTCTTACAGTTTCAGGATTTCAGGAGGACAGCTAAATAAGACTGTTGCATGATAGGAAAAATTCTTTGGGGTTTTGTTAAGATGATACAAATATCTTGGAGTGGACAAATATCTTATCCTGGACAATAATTCTCTAATCTTTGATTATAGTGTAAGGCATTGGCATCTATGTGGTTCATTAATGTCACCATATTGGAGTTTTAATTTGTCATAATGCTTAAATTTGCATATAAATGTACTCACATTCAGAACAGTATGTTACACGTTTCCAAATATTGCATGTCATAGAGAATCCATATCTTCTCAGTACCACAGATAATATTTTAAACAATGATCTTAGCTGTCAAGGGGAAAAGATAAATGCTTCTCTGGAAGAACTGTGGATATTTGCTGTTGATAAAAAAAATGGCCTGTGATTTTCTGTGAGTTAGGAAGTATCAAAATGGACTGAATATAGAGCCAGGTTTACAATGGGAAACTTATGCATCAGCAGCTTGGTGTGTGTCTATATCTGGATGTGCAGCCTCCAGAAGATTATCTAGCAAAATACAGTATGCAGTGCCAGTTGTAGGGTCATACTTGGCATTACAGCGTTATGTTGATAGTAAATTATTCTCAACTGCTATATTTCCATAAAGCAGAGTTATTAAATTTTGAGTTGTGAAGTCTGTGTAAGGAGTCCTGTATTTTGAAATCCTTTTAAAGTTTAGTTTCAAGCTTTCTAAGCCTGAACAACAACTTTTGAAGTTGTTGTCAATGACAAAATGCTTAGTCATCATTAATTTGGAGCTAGGCTGGAAACCTGTCAATGTTACATAGAATGAGTTTTAACTGTTTAATCTTAACATTTTCATATGTTATCTTTTAACAATCTTCCTATAGACTTGCATACACAACTAAATTCTTTCTCTACTGCTTTCATAGTTTTTTTGGGGGGGCTATCTGTCATCCCCTGAGATCTTTGACCATCCCAGCTTAGAAGGTAGCCTTTAGATAATGTCTACCTGGGCGTCCTGCTTGCAGTTTTTTAGCAATGGTGCTTTGTTCATCAAATACGTGCCCAGATACTATCTCTCTGCTCATGTTCATGATCTTCTATTTTCAGGAAGTGTGGGACCTTTCTTCCAGAACCTCTTTAAATTATTTAAGAGTTTTCAGTGAAGAGCTGGTATTTTGGCTTTTAGAAGCCTTTGTACACACTAGAGACAAAATAGTCCTATTTCCCCCTTTTTGGGGGGGATGTGGTTTTTTGTATATATATTTAGGCTTCTGGGAAATAAAACCTTTTGTTGGACATGTGACAGCTATTTCTATCACAGGTCTCTATGAAGGCGCTGTATGGCTCTCTGGGGGCCATCATGTTTTAGCTAGAGACCGTCGTGACAATGGGACAAGGGTGAATCTGGACTTGTTTGGCCAGGATTTCGGGCTGATTTACCATGCCGAGTAGGTGTAACTAGTGGATGGTACTACAGGCTAATGCCCTGGTGACAAGCAGAACAGTGGAGCCAATGTTTCTTGAGAAGCAAGTCAACTTGGTCCTGGCAAGAAAAAAAGTACCTGTGCTTGAGAAACTGAGGAGGGAACCTATGAATGAGCTAGATACAGATTCCTTGTAAGTAATAAACTGGAGTCAATGAATCCACTTTGGAGTTACAGTTTCTGAGGTCATCTCTGCAACTGTTTCTTGCCTGTTTGGAGTGGGGCTTCCCTCAGTTCCCTGCCTTCAGCCCTCTGTCCCCTCCCCTCTTCTCATGTGTGTAGGCTTGCATCTCATCAAGAAACAATCTTGTGAACATTGGTGGGTCTTGAAAAGTCACCTACATTGTTGTGCG
Source organism: Anser brachyrhynchus (assembly GCF_964034855.1). Classification (NCBI taxonomy): domain Eukaryota; kingdom Metazoa; phylum Chordata; class Aves; order Anseriformes; family Anatidae; genus Anser; species Anser brachyrhynchus. Next base: position 28,585,397 of record NC_137694.1, on the reverse strand, counting down.
TGGTCACTGTAGTCCTGAGGATAGATTTCTTGTAAAACAGTGGGTGGAGTGAGGGTTGCCTAGCTGTGAAATATTTAAGTGAAAAACCTAGTAATAAATAACAGAGTTTGAAGACTAAGGAACCTGAGGTTGTGGCAGCATGCTGAAGGCCAGTGTGGTGTTTACATAGATGCAGCCTGGAATGCATCTGAAGAAAGGAGCTACTGTGCAATTTCAGTTGGGTAGCTGAATTTCATGTTTATTATAAGTCTTCATGCTTTTAGTGCACATAGTTTTTATTGTGTGGGGCCAACCACTTTATTAGTTCCTTCCAAACCATATTTTGACTGGCATGCAGATCATAGCTAGTCATCACTGTTTCAGACTCAGCACTTCTCCCATTTCTTGGTGATACACCATAAGACACTGCAACCCCTACCTTGTTACATGCAGTATAATCCCACCCTGCCCCTTTTCTCTGTGCTGAAATTGCAAAAATGCAGACTTCAAAAGTCTGTATATGATGCATGTCACCATGGTGTCCAAGCAACTATATTGGTGAGGTAGCTAAATTGTCAAAAAAAAATTGCTAAGTGTTTTAGGCATTCCTTAAATATTCATAGGCTACCAAAAGAAAATTCCGTGTTTTCCACTTTTATGACGGGTTTACTTTTGTCTGATGTAAACAAGTCACACACATACACTTATTTTGTCTTTAAATTTCAAGGTTTTTCTTTCTAAAAAAGAACAGCAGGTGTTTTGCTTTTTGAAAGAGAATTAGTTAGGTTGATCAAAATGTTTACTTCTGGCACTTTGCTTTTTGTAGTCTTTCTACTTTTCTGTTGCAAAATAGCAAATTAAGTAGATTCTGAAATCAGTACAAGACTGCAGTTTTGATATGATGAGATCAAATAGCTTCAAAGCTCACTGTTTTTCTCTTCATAGCAGTGATAGCATTGAATTGTTAAATTGCTATTTGAGAATGAAGTTCCACTGAGTTGTTTTGTGTTACAATGAAAATAAAATAGTAAACGGTCTGCAATTTGAGAAGATCTTGTTTTTAAATTGGTTTATCACTTTAAAGTCAGATCCTCAAATTGTTGAACTATGATTGGCTTCTAAGTTCTTAAATAAGGTTGTTTTTAGTAAAAAGGAGATCTTTAATGAGTCATTGACTTATTTCATTATAGATATTTAGTAATAACTACACTAAGATATTACAGTTGATACATGAATTGAGTCCACTTCTGTTGTGTTCCAGTTCTCAGAAGTGAGTCTTCTCAGTGTTGTAGTTTAACCTGGCAAGCAGCTAAGCACCACACAGCTGTTTGCTCACTCCCTGCCCTTCCCCTGGTGTGATGGAGGAGAGAATCCAAAAAAAAAAAAGGGGGTAAAACTCATGGATTGAGATAAAGACAGTTTAATAGGACAGAAAATGAAGGGAAAATAATGACAATAATTATGATAAAGGAGTATAAAAAACAAGTGATGCACAATGCAATTGTTCACCACTCTTTGACCAATGCCCAGCCAGACCCCAAACTTAAGACTACAGCAGTTGCCCTCCCCAGCCAACTCCCCCAGTTTTATTGTTCAGCATGATGCCACATGGTATGGGATATCCCTTTGGCCAGTTTGGGTCTGCTGTCCTCGTTTTTTTCCATTCCCAGCTTAGTGTGAATGGCCAGTCTTCTTGCTGGCAGGGTGTTAAGAGAGAAGCTGGAAAGTCTTTGGCTTAATGTAAGCACTGCTCAATAACAGCTAAAACATCATTGAGTTATCAACATTATTCTCATCCTAAATCCAAAACACAGCACCATACCAGCTACTAGGAAGAACATTAACTCTATCCCAACCAAAACCAGGCACATGTAAGACATGCCATGTCCCACAGAGGAGAAGGGGCAAAATCACCCTCTTGGTCATAAAATCATAGAGTCGTAGAATCATTTAGGTTGGAAAAGACCTTCAAGATCATAAAGTCTTCAAGATCATCAACTTGACCTACTAAGTCCCATCACTAAACCATGTCCCTTAGTGCAATGTGCATCTCTCTTAAATACCTCCAGGGACTGGGACTCCACCAGTTCTCTGAGCAGCACACTGCAATGCTTGAATACCCTCTCTGTAAAGAAATTCGTTCCTAATGTCCTATCTAAAAGTCCCCCATCACAATTTGAGACCATTTCCTCTCGCCTTATGTCTGATTTTGGACTCTTATTCGGGAAAATAAAAGGGGAAAACACAGCAGTCAATGGAACTAGATATGCATTTTCTTCTAGGGTTTCCAAGTTCAGCAAAGTATTATGCAGCACTTCTTTTCTTGCATCGTGGAAACCGCTTGACTACATTGCACAGTTTATTGCTACTAAACGATACAGAGGGAGATGCCAAGGCTGTTTCTTCCCCTGAGGAGACACTGGTATCTGATTTGTATTTCTAAAGACTGCTTGCGGCTGAATGATGTTTTGTGTACCTCAGTGAAAAAGCAGTGTTTATCTAGATAAGTGCATCTTGCTCCTGTAGTGCCAAAATTTTGTTTGTGAATAACCTATGCCTGTTAGTGCACTTATTCAGAGGGAGTAGAGTAAAACTATATGTGAGTAGACAACAAATATTTATTTAAAATCATATTTTGGATTATAGTTTCAATATAATTGGAAATTTCTGTATTATTTTAGGCTGTTACTTGTTTGACTTTGTCATCTCTCTTTCCATTTTGCTCTCCAGTCCTTAACAATATATATTCAGAATATAGTTGTGTTCTTCTGTCAGTTCTGATGATAGCAGAGAAATATATATATAAATAATTTTGTTGGTGTTGATAAAAGCACTTTCTTATACCAATATGCAATGGAATATAAAAGGATATTCCTTGAATGCTCAAAAACGTGGTGATGTTTTCTTTCAAAGGTCTTTACTATCCCAGTCACAGAAGAGTGTGGATATTAAGGTCTGCTGGCCTTCAGATAGATGCTTATGATGCAAAGAAGGGAGAATTGTTGACAAAGAAAACCTGTGTTGTATTTACATTTTATATATAAGTAAATAGTATATAATAATTATATACTTTATAAAGTGTATTGGGATGCTGTGTAGTGTTGCAGTAGCTAGAGATCTGATTGGAAAACTATCCTTTATTATCAAGGATAGAGTGCTGCTTTTTAAACTTCCAATAGATATCCAAATTTCTGGGGGGCTATTGGAAATGAACATTTCCTTACTTTGAAGTTTCTTCCTGGTAGGTGCCGTGCTGATGTAAATTTAACTGACCCTAGGAGTGTTGGTCTTTGAGAGCATATAAGAATAGGATTTATGGTTCTGAGTTAATAAAATATGCTGATGCCACTGTAAGCCCTATTTAGATAGACAGCAGTAATCTCTGTTGAGCAGTATGAAACCGTCTGTCTCTAAGTAGTGGAAACCTAACAGTTCACAGCAAGGTTGTACCACATCCAGAGATGAGAAAAATGTGTCTGAAGTCAGAGGAGTTCTAGCTGCATGGTTTTATTTTCTTGTATAATGGTGTTCTTTCTCCTGTGCTAATATTACACATAATGTCAAGTAAACAAGATACTCAGAGTGCACAAATAAAAGGTGCTTTTTTAAGTTCATAGCTTACCTTATTTTTGCTAGCTTAGCACAAGGAACGATACTCTTCTGAAAACACAATATGACTGAAATATGTGAAACTGATGTTAAAGGTGGAGTATGTTGTGTATTAATAAAAACACCAATATTCAGTTAAATAATGAGATATATTAAGAAGACTAAGTCAGTGCATTGCCACATTAGGTATTTTGTACAGTAGAGTATAAAATGCTGTTTCCAAGTTTTTATCTTTCATGGAAGAAGTTCATAGAATTATATGTTTGTAAAGATAACTTTGAATTTGTAATTTTGCTATTGTGTTTGAAATATTTGACATTTAAATATGTGGTTGTATTTACATATGTTGCATTTTCATTACAGCTAATCCTCTTGAAACTTGGTTGGCAGATGCCTTAAGCAGTTCTGTAAAATTGGGACAGATACAGTATTCTGCAACCTTGGAATTTAATTGCAAATAAAGAACATTTTATAATTGCTTTCTTTCAGTTTTAAAGTTTCCACTTGTAAAATTAAAGCAACTGATTAAGAGCAATGCTGTATGTAAACAATAATGAAATATATTTTAGTACAGATATTAATATCTTAAAATTCACTTGTTGGTACCTTGTTTTAATATAAAATACTAATATTCTGTATTTTATTTGCTGCAAATGTAAAGATTACCACCGTGCTACTTAATATATTAAGTAAACAAGTCTGGGGGAAGAAACGATTCATTGTGCACTATGAGGCACATACCTTTTTACAAAAGGCAACAGTTTTCAATCTTAATTCTAAATGATTCATTTATAATTTGAAAGGAGAGAAGAATAAGAAATCTTTGACAAGTAACATGTTTTTGTACAGTTCAGAAATACATGGTGTCCATATGTGCTGGGATTTTGGTCTTTTTTTTTCTTTAAATCAAGTATCCTCATCCTCAGTATCTTTTTTCATCACTTTCCTAGCTTTTGATCTATTTGACTAGTGAAAAATATAGCTAAACATAACTAAATATGTTTTATTTTGTAGGTGAAATAGCTAACTTAACAAATATCTTTGCTAAGTTCACAGAATTCAACATGAGTAGCCATTTAATTTATACAGTCCAAAATAAAAGGAAAAAAAAAGCTATGTAACTGTGTAATCTATGCTTTATGATGTATTCATTCTACACTTGCCCAACAGTCTGGTGGTGAAGATTTTTTTCTATTAAACTTGAGTTTTTTGTTTTTTTAAACTCAGACATCTGTAAGAGTATCCAACAATTCCTTGTTATCTTCAAAATATATATAATTTGTTCTAGCAGTCTTCTTCCTCTTGTGATTCATCTGACAGTGAGTCACTCACTCCATCCACTCACACATCACATACTTCAGTGGTGCATCTTAACCAGGACAGCAAACTCTCTGCTTCCCATATAGGTGGGAGCAACAAGCTCATCTGGCAGGTCTGGGTGAGGTAGTGATTCCATCCTATTTATGCGTTTGAAGTTAGGTAGGATGAATCTGATTTTAGTATTGCACAGTTGCAAGTAAAGATGATCCAAACCTAATTTCTGACCAGCCATTTCCAATTTACTGTTCGCTTCAGGGCCTCTTCCTTGCTAATCCCTTCTATCTTTGCTATTTTATCTTCTTTTTATGTACTTTTAAGTAGTTCTCCTGAAATACCTGTTCTCCCCAACAAGATTGTAGATGGCCATGCAAGTTGCTGACAAAACATCTTTACAGTAAATGCATCCTTACAAGCTTTTCATACCTTTCTTCTAGTACATTGCTGGATTTGGAGAAACCGTTTCTACTTCTGTAAGCGGTTCAGGAACAGTAGACACTAACCAGTAATGGCTTTTTATGTATCCTCCTCACCCTCCCTACCTGTGCCACCTCCTCTTGTGGCCCTGCCCCAGTTCCTGATCTCCGGGGTGTGCCCAGGGCCACCAGCTGCTCCCTTGCAGCAGTTCACAGCTGGGTGCCTGATGGCTGAATACAGCCAGCTCTGTTTTCCTCTGTTTTGGAAAACATAGAACACAATAGCGGTTTGCATTTGTAGGTTTATTTACCATTTTTTCCTGTAGATGTTTCTCATGCATTTGCAGGTAGGCTTTGCCATACCGAAATACCAGTCTCTTGCCTTTCACCATCTCCTGGCAGAGAACTGCCCATACGTCCACAGTCGTATTTTAAGATCCAGATCAATGAATGAGAATGCCTATGTGTTTGGTACTGCTTTTGTGAGCCAAACCTCAGAACACCGTATCTGATCCCAACATACGTAATGTCTTTAAAGAAGGCCAAGATAAAGACTAGCAGATCACCAAGGGATAAACGAGACCCGGGCTTCATGGAGATCAAAGGATCCCCCTCAGCCTTTTCATTTCACCGTTGACAAAAGTGACAACAGGCTTTGTAAGGTTTATTTCCACCCTTTTCCCTCTCACCCTGCCACTCCTGGGCATCAGCTCGGCAGTGTCACACAGACAAGCACGTGTTTGTTGAGCTTGGTGCTGGGCAGGGGACAGGACTGCTCGACAGGCAGGGTGGCACCCGCGGGGACACCCACTTCCACCCTGCCGAGGCAGCTCCGCCTGCTGAGGATGCGGGACCTGCGGGCGCAGAGGGCAGCAGATAAAGAGCAGGCAATTAAACGGCTTAGTTAGAGAAGACATGGAGTTAATGCTGTGTGCTGCTCATCTTAGATTTTCATAAATTCATACATGGGATCTGGTGAATCGGGAAGTAGATGAAGGTTATCGTAATTTCGACACAAACACTTAAATGGCTAATCTGTTTCTAAATGGTTATGTTTTTAATCTCAAGCCTCTTTACATGGCTGAGCTGCTTTTTTTTTTTTTTTTTCCCAATTCGACTTTGTTTTAGATGGGAAATATTTCCGATCAGATTGCTTAAGCTCTGAGCTGTCATGTAAATATGTTCTGTCAAGTATATAATACACATTTTAAAATTTGTCTAAATATTTATGCTCTTCAGGGGATCACTGTGGCTCTCAAAAGACAGTTACAACCTAGTGAGTAAATAAATTGTATTTCTTTTTTAAAGTGTGCATTGTTTTTGTAGCAAATTGTAACTGTTTAAAGGATCACTTGAATCTCACAAATTTCTGCAAGAGAGTTTTTTATTATTTATTATTCTCTTGAGAAAAAAAGTGCCTCATCTTTCAGCAGTGCATGTAAATGCGTATGTGCATATATATATTTAAAAAATCAAGTACTTCTTTTTCATTTAAAACTGATGAACAAAACCTGAGGTGAATGAATTTATATTTAATGCAGCATTTAAAATTATCCTTAGAAGTATTGTGAAGTAGCTCTTCTGTTATTTTCAGTTTGCTTACTGCATATGCCCAATGGATTATTTTTTCTTATTTTACTATTTTTTCTGCCTGGACTATAATGATAAAATGAGTGGTGTTCTCAAGGTTCTTTTTATTTTTATTTTTTAATTTAAAATGCTTAGTGAAATTAAAATTGGAGCGAAGGTAATTTTCATTCATTTTTAAGCAATGAGATGATTTTTTCACAAAGTCTACAAAGAAGGAAAATTATTAATGCCATAGTTTAGAATGTAGTTACTTTGTAATCAATAAGAGTTATAATAGCTGTCATTGGTTATCAGGCAAGAGATTGCTATAACATCACAGAAATCATTCACCAATTAAAAAAATAAATAAATCCCAGGTTAAACTGGTGGAAGTATATTTTGGATGCTAGTCTGTATAAGACATAATAACTTGTATAATCCTATCTTTTACTTTGTACAATAATAAAGTATATCCAGAGAAAGTAAATCTGTGATTTTAACATCTTTTGACAAGCACATTAGACTGTGGAAAGAGCATCCAAGTTGGGGCTTGGGGCATATGGTGCTACCTTCTGCTAGCATAGCTCCAGAACAAGTCACTGTGTTCACCAGGGGGTCATGTTCAGACTCTCAGGTTCATTCCGTTAGTCTGGGGGAGAAAGCACAGTTGCTCTTCATATGGAAAAATCAGAACATAAAATGCTAACCTCACTTCCCTGCCATACATCCACTATGCAGAGAACACATAGGTGTTCTGAAATGTTTTTCTGTCACTTATGCTTTTGTCAGGGCATTCAAGAAAGACTTCAGAGAAGTTAATCTAAACAAAAATTATATTGGTTAATAATCCACAAGCTAAACAATGCTGTAGCACTGTAAATCCCAAATTAGACTATGTAAATATTTATAGCTATTTTTTATTCTGAAAAGAGATATAATGCTACTTGAAAAGAACACAGGTTTGTATCATGACGTAAAACAGTTGTAGCATTTCAAACGTATGTACATTTGTAGTATTATTTAAATGATTGTTTCCTGAATAAGTTGCAACTCACTTCAGTTTAAAGATTGGTATTTATAATAGATAATACAAGTGTTGTGTATCTTGAGAATTCAACATATGGATGGGGATGCGGGAGGAATTAGTTATACGAGATCTGTTGACCAGCTTTTAATTCAGATTGTCATTTTTAACACACGGCAGTGCAGATGGCAAAGTTTTGACTGTCCGTCAGAGCCCCGATACCTCAGGGACAGCTGTTGCTGATAAATCTTTTTTACATGCTTTAGGTCAAGAGTAGTCAAACCTGTTACAGCACCTGCTTTTACATATGCAAATCTGTTGTTTTGTCATTTCATTAAACAAGGAAAGGTAGTGGTCTCTTGTGGCCGGAAGTAAGCCTGGAACACAGCCCATATGAAATGAAATCCAGCAAAAAGACAACCGTGATTTCTGCAGTGTAGCCATGGGATGTTGCTTCTGTTTGGGGGCTTTGTTTCTGGAAGACTGCCTTTAATTTGGAAGGAGGGTAGAAAGACAAGCACATGTTTGGAGGCAAGAAGAGAAGGGAAGGTGTTTGCTGTCATTGACTGTAGGGTAGTAGTGAAGTTTGACATGCCCAGAAGCTAGCGGGTGCCATGTGGGGCTCCCATACACTGCATACCTCAGTTTTCATCATCTGGTGAGCCTGCAGCATGATTCCCGGGCACTGGAGCATACAACATGTCTGCTTCGGTTTGGAGCTGATTGATCCACGGTACAGAACACGCTTGTGGGATCTTCCCGTGCTGGGGAAGAACATAAATGATTGAAATGCTTTCTTAAGAAAGAAAAGCATCATTTGTTTATGTACTTCGGTGCCTAGTAAAAAGTGCCGTCAAGCAGCAACACACGGTTAGTTTACTGCACACTGTTATGTACTGGTTGTAGAAACTTTTAAACTTTGTATTTTCATCTTATACTTGTTTAATCTATTGGATATAGATGCAGAGAGGTGAAATCATGAGGAGGGGAGTTCTTCATTTATGGCTCTGTGTGAATGGGGTCGTGGCATGTAACAGAAATGGCACTTAAGGATTGTTTTTTTAAACAAACTGACAGAAGATTTTATCCTACACTGCCATAGATTGCTGTGGGGGAGAAAGGGAAATAGTAAAATTGATGAACAAATGTTGCATGCTGTCATTTTAGATTATGTTGTTTCGCCATGAAGTTGTTGCTAATTTTTTTAAGATACTGTAAAAATTCTGATGTTGCAGAAAGCACCACAGTAGCACTGTTAATTGTGCTAATTATTTCTTTCTAAGGCTAGTTTGTCAACAATATCTTAATCAAGCCACAAGCAAAAACTGTTTTTTGAACATTTTGTGGATAAACAAAGAATATTGCCCTGACCTTTTAACCTTGTCAACTGAGTTTTCCCATTCTGACACTGTGCATTATTTTTGCAAAGGTTGGAAGTTTAACTCTTAGAGGAACCAGATATCATTTTTATTGGGATATTAATTCTGGTAGGTGCTAATCTCATCAAGATTTGCAGACATTTCCCCTTCATAGGCCATTCTGATTTGTAGCTTTTTCTTTTCACAGCAGTATTAAATACCAAACCTTCTCTGATATGGAAGTTCATTAGAGATATGTCTTTGATGGCAGCCCTTTCAGGGCTTCAGTTTCAAATACCTTGATGTAAAGCTTAAGAAGCCATTGTGTTGTAAGCCCTCCTTGATGTGTCTTATTTAGATCTGCATAGTAAATCAAGGAAAGTAAATAACAAGGCAGCAGATGGAAGCATGGAGATAAGGCCAGTGAACAATTGTATTTGTATTTTGTTATGATGTTGACAGGAGCTAAAATTCACTAATCTAGTTCAACTGATCTGCATTTCAAAGAAATCTCATTTAGCAGCAACTTGAAGGTTTGGAGGATAAAGTTCTTTTATTGCAGCTTTTATTGCATTCTTTGCTAATTTATCTGGTCAAGATTTAGCCTTGCTTACTTAAAGCAGCAAGCATGTTACAAGGAGTCTTAAATACTACGAAAGCATTAATGTCTAGACTGTGAACTGAAGGTAATTACATATCCAGCAGTGAATAGGCTACGTTTAGGAAATACTGTTGTCCAAATGGAATTGCAAGAGAAATGCAGATAAGGTATTTTTTCCATGCATTTTTTTCTCTGTTTTCCTTCATTTTCTTTTCTTTTTTCTTCTCTTTTCTCTTTTTGTTTTTCTCTTTCCGCTTCTTTTTCTTTTTCTTTTTCTTTTTCTTTTTCTTTTTCTTTTTCTTTTTCTTTTTCTTTTTCTTTTTCTTTTTCTTTTTCTTTTTCTTTTTCTTTTTCTTTTTCTTTTTCTTTTTCTTTTTCTTTTTCTTTTCTTTTTCTTTTTCTTTTTCTTTTTCTTTTTCTTTTTCTTTTTCTTTTTCTTTTTCTTTTTCTTTTTCTCTTTCTTTTTCTTTTTCTTTTTCTCTTTCTTTTTCTCTTTCTTTTTCTTTTTCTTTTTTTTCTTTTTCTCTTTCTTTTTCTCTTTCTCTTTCTCTTTCTCTTTCTTTCTCTTTCTCTTTCTCTTTCTCTTTCTCTTTCTCTTTCTCTTTCTCTTTCTCTTTCTCTTTCTCTTTCTCTTTCTCTTTCTCTTTCTCTTTCTCTTTCTCTTTCTCTTTCTCTTTCTCTTTTTTTTCTTTTTCTTTTTCTTTTTTCTTTTCCTTTTCCTTTTTTCTTTCTTTTTTTTCTCTTTTTCTTCTTTTTTTTGCTAATTGTGTGGAAAATGAATGCATAGAAAAATCTATAATTATTAAATATAAAAAAACTCTTGAACTTTGAATTCAGTCATAGAATACTTGATTATTCTGTTTACAAACTGAGAGCTGATATTAAGGTTTCATATAAGGATTACTTTTCTGTGTCTTACCAAACAAAACTATTGAAAGATGGATACAAAAACAATAGTTTTGTAGAATGATGTTTCAAAACTGTTTTTGTATGTGCCCTGAATGATGTAGACAATGTGTATGTAAGTTATGTACTTTGTATTAGATAAAGTACAGCCATATCATCTGGAAAAAAATGTGATATTCTCCAAATCAAATGTGATTAAAATAAAGAGTGATGTGAACAGAATTTAGGGTCTCTCTTTCAAGTTTTTAAAAAGTTACTTAATTTTAAGGGAAAAGAATTTAGTCTTTTTTAAAATTTAGTTTTCATTCTATAATATAAATACTAATGATGGGCTGTTTAGAGAATTGATTGCAAGTGTGTACATATGTATGTACAGGTGTAATAATAATATGGCAAAGCATGCCAGACCAGTTTCAAAACAGATTTTAAAGCTTTGTATGTGTATATCCTCTCTAATAATGGGACCTAGTTCTCTAAGGCATATACATTAAAAAAAAAAAAAAAAAAAAGCAGCTTCTGTATTTTAATGCTCCTGTCCTTGCTGCCCTTCTGCAGCCCATCCTTGTCCTAGGGTTGCTGTAATGGAGCACACACCTGTACCTCGAGGACTTCAGTTCTGTGATTTGTAGTGCAGATTGTCACATTTCTTTGTAATGCATATTTGTAAGCTGGAGAGGAGTGGAGAGAAAGACAGCTGGGGATGACAGTACTTGGTAGGCTGCAGCTGTATCTGTTACCTTGTGACTGCTGGAGTCCATAGGCTAATTAAATCATAGTGTAGTAAATGCTTCTTTGATAGTAATGTGGGCTTAAAGCATCTTTTGGTTCCTTCTGCTTATTGCTATAACTCTGAAAATGCTCTTATGGTTGTTGCTCTTATGGTCTGCTCTTATTTTAGCTAAACAAAATAGCTTTTATTTTGCCAGGTTGCTTTTAATCTAGACTAGTTCTGTAGTGTGGATGACCGTGTTGCTCCATGTACACTTGCATTGGCACAGCTGAGTGAGCAGTGCTGGAAACTGGGAGGTGACCACTGCTAGAAGCATTGAATATGCCCTGAGATAGATGCACATGGTCAGTTTCCACATCAGTGCAAGCCAACTGCATCATGACTGTGTGGTCACATCTTCATCCAGGGCCATATCTCGTCTTGCACCAGCAGAAATGCCCCAGTTTTGGCCAGAAGTTGATCACTTTCTTTGCAGGAAAAAAAGTGTTTTAAAGTGTTGTAGCTACCTGGCCTGTCTCACCTTGCAATTGCTCAAGTGTCCGAGTCAGCACAAGGAAGGAGTAGGAGTCTGCCCTGGAGCTGAAGAGGAAGGTGAGGGACGTTAAGACTGCTTTGGCCAGTTTAGATTGGCTTAAGTTGTTCTGCAGCTGCATCCTGCCCAGAAATCTTGCCATTATCTCTCCGAACCAATTCCTGCTCTGTATGTATAAAATGAAATGGACGATGCAAAAAAGGTGACTTGAACTACTTTGTGAAGTAAGTATGTACCAGCCAACATAGCAAAGACAATAAAATAAATCAAACTCTCTTGGAAAGATCCACAGTGTATTTGAATGTTTAATTACATTCCAATCTGCCAAAGTTCAGAAAGCAAATTTTGGATATGAAGATATCACAGGGAGGTCTTCCTGCTTACATTTCCCAGTAGCAAACAGGTAGAACCACAAGAGCAAGTCCCTAAGCACACTGCTTCACACATTTTTAGATTAGGCTTCCCTTGCTTTGTGTAACAATTTAAATCATCCTCTGCTTCCCTCAGATAAATATCTGGCCTGTCCCCAGATTTTAGCAATCCTACCGTGTTTTACAAATCTCATGCCCTTGTACCTTTGGCTTCAGCAATCTCTGACCCTTGTTCCGTCCAGCCCAAGCCCTTCCCATGTCCCAGCATTGCCCCAGGTGACAAGGAGGCATCTCGGCTGTCATTGAATGCTTGCCTCTTGTGCTGCTGTCCCTTCTGGCTCCCAGCAAGTGTGATGTTCTTTACAAATCGTGCTGCAGGAGGGGAGAGAATCTGAGGCAAAAGGGAGAGTGGGAGGCAAAAGAGAGGAAAAAAGAGAAAAGGATGAAAAAAAATGTATGAAAAGTTTTATGGAATTTCTCACATTTCCTCCTTTATATCAAACCCTTTTGCACCATTCTGTTTTAGGGCTGTTGCAGTAGTGTGAAAGTATTGTGTGTAGATGAGTGATCTCTCAGTAATCAGTATCAAAACCATTTAGAAATGAGGTGGGGTAATAAATGAAACTTGCATTCCACCTATAGGCTCGTCAGTACCAGTACCAACTGCAAATCCCTAACTTAGAAAATTCTGAGTGGCCTCGCATTTCTAGAATGACACCTATCTGCTTGGCCTTCGCGTCTTTAGATGCTAAGATCCCTGCTAGATCCCTGTGTGGAATGCCAACCTAAGGCTGAAGTGAGAAGGGCAGACAGAGCTGGAAGGAGTAACAGAGAAAGTAGGTGGCACGCTTCCCACTGGGGGATTGCTGAAGAAAAATATTCCCAGCCATATTTGCCACAATTCCTACTACACAAGGTTGCTACTATCTGTTTAACCTCCCCAAGCTTGCATGTTAGCTTAACAACTGTTCACTGTGTATTCCATCTGATTGTCCCAAAGCCAACGTTATACCTTTGTTGGCAGATTGCCTGATATAGCTAGTTAGCCTTTGTCTTTTATCCTCTGTTTCATATGGAGAATTTACATTGGCATGACAAACAGCTGACCATGCAAGCAGTTATTTAGATGTAGGCGTTACCTGTGGTTTCATACCCTGCATCCTCTTATGATTCAGCTTCAGGTTTTACTTCTGGTCAATGTATCTTAAAACAAATATATCTGCAAGAGAAACATGAGGAATTCTTCTCTATCTTCATGTCTGTCCAAATCCAGAAGAGGAAGACTGTAGTATACAACTGATGAGAAGACTAAATTAGAAAATGTTTCATATTTTAATAGGTATTTTCAGGTTCTGCAAAAGATGTGTATCAACGTATAGGGAATATTATCAGTTATCTTAAAGGCAGTGATACATGGGTTCTAGTGTTAGGTCACTTTACATGTAGATAGATCATTTGTCCCACCTTTCTCTTTTCAATATGTAACAGAAAGGAAGTAATGCCAACTCTGAGGTTTTCTGAAGTATTGCTTTTTTGATCACAGCATATTAATCTCCCTTAAATTGCAGACAAACCAAACAACTTCATTCAGTTTAACAGCACAACATTTAGGGAAGTTTGCAATATAATACCTTCATTTCTTTAATTCTTTGTATCATGATTGATCTCTTATTTACTCCTTATGCTGTTTCCAGATTAGGACAATTATACTGGAGATTAGCTCGAAGGGACCTTTCCGCAGATATATTTGTTTCTTTTGTTGCTGTATTTTAATACATCGTTCTTAACAGAGGTTCCAAAGTTTACTAGCAAAACACTGATTGTTTTTGTGAGTTTATGTTTTTGTGAGATAAGATTTCTGGGTAAAGGCTTTTAGATAAACACCACAGTAAAGACACATGATTGTAATAATACGTTAGACTGACTATACAATTACATAATAGAGTAAATATTATTCAATCTTAAACCAATCCAGTGCTTGGTTGTTTATATGATATGGTTTCAGCCTAAATCCAGCATTAGTCTTTTACTTAGTTTCATCCAATAGGCTATAGATATTGAAAGTAAAATTGTAGAATGCTTATGTACAAAAATGGAATTTTGTAGCATATTTAGTCAGAGGCCCAAGCCACTGGATTTTTTATAAATAAGATAAATATTCCCAGAATAATTGGGAAACTTGATTAAACAGTCCTCAAATACTTTTTCCTCTAGCACGTTTTTTTGTAACATACTCTGTAAAAATACCTGCCAGTCAGGGGATAAAGTATTTTAACAATGTTTTGTAATGCAGCTGTGGCTTTTATCAATGGCCAAAAAAGTCTCAAAACAGCAATGCAGAGCTCACATTACTGTCTATAATTTTCAATTTGTCTTATGTAACTTATGGAAATTGTATGAGTTTATGCAAAAGTGTAGCTTTTAATGCCCGAAATTAATATATATGTCTTTAATCCTATAGGTTACTTGTATCACTAGGTTGTTTCAGAAATTGAAAACACAAGCTAAGAAATTCTTCATGTAAAAATACCTTCTTATATCTTTGAAATAAGTATATTTCCGTCAGGGGTATAATTGAATTAGGGAATATATGGAATACATTTTTAAAGCAAGCACAAATCCTCATCTAATCTTCCAAAGGGGTTGTATAACAAATGGGAAAAAAAAAAAAAAAGCATTCTTGGTTTACCCAATTTTTGGGTAACTGTTGATTCCCAGCACTTGCAATTGAAATAATTGCATATCAGCTTTCCCCTTGAGAGACCCAAGATTACATTAGTGGGAAGATCTTGTAAACTTTTTAATTGCAACTCAAAACCGTGTATGGAAAGAATGAGAATCTTTGCTTCTATTTGTCAACCAGTAGGTAGCTGTCTTGTAAGACACTCTTATGCTTTATCTTTCCTAGTGTTGTAGTAGGAGTAATAATAAATATGAATTGTTATTAGTATCAGATTGCTTTTAAAGTGTTTATCCTGCAATAGTATTTTACCTGCAGTAGTATGCCTTTAGTCCACTTCTCTAAATTTTGAAATTTTGTGAGAAGCTTGTCTTTGATCATATATCAGTTCTGAGACACTCAGTTCTTGCTTGGTACTGCTTGCTCTTATTTGTAGTTAGTATTACAGTGACATGCAGGATATCAAACAAAACTTAGATTCCTTTTGAGCAGGACGAGTTATAATCCTACCCTTAAGATTTTACATTCTAAATAGAGAAGTTGGACAAATGGTAGAGGGAGAGGTGGCCTAAATTGTTGCTATAGGCCAGTAGTACATGGGTCTTTGATCATTATTAGCATGCTGCACAGTGATTTTTTTTCCAACTTCAGTGTAGCCATTTGAGCTGCAGAAGCAAACATAACAGCAAACATCATAGCAGCCTCTTCTTTTGCAGAGTGTAGAAGTGATGAGGGGGAGTAGATAGAACACTAAACATACTTTGATCTGATATATCAAGCTGACAAAAAAAAAAGCAGCAGTAATTCAAATTCCTCATTGTGAGGTCTGAAAAGAATGTTAATAGGTCTGTGCATAGATTTTGAGTGAACATAAAATTTTGTGTGAAACATTAGGCTATTAATTTGTGTATTTTGCAAAGGGAACTTTAGTTGCATACTGATGTCTGAACAAGGTTATTTTTGTCCTGTTATGTTTATATGCTACTGTAGGCTGCTTCATCATATAACATGTCAATGCACAAGTCTCCATATCTGGATACTCAGTTCACAGGTACAGAGATCTGTATCTAGCAAGACAACAGAAAGGACTGGTTATATTCCTTTGGTATACCTGGTGGGTATGGATGAATTAATTAAGAGAGTTTTTTTCTCAAAAGTGACATGCCATTCTGAGACAGCAAAAAGTGTTTGCTCCTGATGACAGTCATTCACTTTCTGCTGGATCAGAAGGCGTCCCTGAAGGAATTTTAATTGATCTGCACTTACCCAAAATAAAGCAAAAACACTGCTGTATCCTAGAGATAAAAGCAAAAAAAAAGGAGATACTGGAGTACAGAGTATATGATTTTTAAGGTTTTGTTTGAGATGAAACTTGGGACATGCAGATGCCTATGACCTCCATTTATACATGTTGAACTGGGTGGGAACCCATGGATGAAGCTGCATATTCAGACATATGGAGGGAACTGTCAGAAATCTTCAGAAGCAGAACCTTGCTTTGTGGCACCCTGTCCTGGCTACTTTGGAACTATGGACAAGGAAAAGGAAGGCTACAAAAAAATTTGCTTTACAGCAAGACTTTACTACCTCATTTGATTTTTTTTTTCTATGGAGTGGCTATTTTGGAAAAGTCAATCAAAAGAATGTAGTTAAATACAGAAAACGGTGGGAATTCACTTTGCAGTTCAAAAGGATCTAGCCTGTACATTCAGTGTCAGTTAGACTAGACTGTGTTTCTTGTGTGGTGAATATATCATTGTGAAATGGATATAAGAATCTCCAGTGAAGGTTCTCTTCCAAAAATAATTCCACTTTCCCCTTTGAAAATTCCTTGCATCAACAGCATCCTTGGGAAGAAGCTTGCAGGTCTGTTACCTGTTTCATGGAGATGTTCCTGCATATTTTTCTGAACCTGAGCTTTACTAGTCAGTTTTTGCATTCAAATAGGGAAGAGATGATCTCTGTGCAATCTCTCCATCTTCTTCAGGCTGCTGTACTTTTCTGTCATATCATCCCTTAAGTTGTCTATTTTCTCGTGTGAATAGTTGTGGTGTACAGAATTGTTCCTCGTCCGGAAACTATTCTAAGCCTTTGATCACGTATGTTTTCTTCTCTGAACCTTGTGCTCTGCTCTGTTCTGAGCACCAGAAATGAGCAGGCTTTTCAAGATGGGGCTTGATACAGAAGAAGGTGATGTGTTATGCTTTGTTCTTTATTCCTTTCCCAGTAATTTTTAACATTTGATGTGCTGTATTGGCTCTGGCAGAGCAGTGATTTATATTTTCATGGAGCTATCCGTTCTAAAGCCAAGGTCTCACTTTCTGAGTTGCAGTGCAATACAGAGCTGTTTTGCTTAACAGAAGATTCAAATCAGAATTTTTGCCAATAATGGGTAACCAAGATAGTTTCCAATGAACCTGTGTTCAGCAAATTGTGATTGCCTGCATGAACCCTGCCAAAAGTATGCCAGACTTCATGGTGTTGCAAAATAACTAATCAATAATAGGAAACTATCTTTCAATTTGTGTACTTAGACTTTTTAGAATAATATAATCCTGTTACTGCAAATCCCAGGAGTGGAGTAGGCAACTACTCTAGGAGTAGTGACTACTTTAGATGCTTGGTGTACAGAAAGATGTAAAATGTGGAATTTCTTCGAAGGTATGCAGTGCATAAGTATATAAGAATATGGCCCTGTAAAAGTAATGAAGTGTTTTTTAAAGAAGTGATTGTAATACCTTACTGTAAAACACAATACGGAGGCTTGTACTTAATGTATTCCTTTCTTTTCTTACCTGTAGATAATTTTAAGCAAAAGTCAAGGACCTTTTGTCCTTATTTGCCATAGAAGCGAAAGGCACGTCTGGAAGGAGAACCAGCTTCAGCAAAGAGGAAAAGACCGTTCCTTCCTACAACCCAGCAAGGTGACTAAGTGACTCCAAAGAAATGTAAGTGATTTATAATGGAGCTGTGGTTGTAACTGTTTCGACTGGGGAATTTTGTGCTTTGTACAAGGAACACAGTCCCATGTCACTGAAATTTATTGCTTATAGATGTAAAATATGGTTTAGAAAAAATTTGCAGAGCATCCAGAAAATGCATACTCCTCCTATATTTGTGTGATGGTAATCTATTCTACAATTCTTTTTTTTTTTTTTTTCACATATGAAAATTGTTAATGGAAATGAAGTGCTGAAAGAGTCAGAAACATGGTTTTCTACCCTTTTCTACTCATCTAGATCTGAGTTAATTTAGCTATGTGGAAACTAAGCTGCTACATCTCAGTTAGTCATCCAAAATTCTGCTAACATTCAGGAGAGAAGCAGGCATCTCCAGAGGCCAACCCATCTCATCCTAAAAGTAATGTCGAGGGAATTTAGTATGACTCCTTCAATAGCTTGTGTCTCTCCATTGACAGACCAGTTTTAGCCAAAGTATTCATTGAACACTTTAACATGGTACAGCTGCATAAGAAGCACTTCCAGATTCTTTTTCCATCCCTGTATTGCTGTTCTCCCTCATCATGTGTAGCTGTTTATGTGGCTATGTGACAAATAAATTTGGAGAATGGAGCTGGCTGAAAATAACCAATTATTTGTATGGTTTTGTTTTCAGCTGGATTTATCCCAGCCTTCTCACATATGGCTGTCCAAGGGCTGTGACTGGTACAAAGGGTAATGGGGATGGAAATTAGCAGCCAAAAGTGTGGGGGAGGGCTTGATAGATTCTTTTGGCAGCTGCTCTAGTTTCTGCAGCTAAAATTGCTTGGTGAGCTGTAATGTCAGGCCTTGTAGAAGTTGTTAGTGCTTTGTCATTTCTAAGAGTGGAAAAACTTGAGTGATCCACCTTTATTTATTATCTAATGAAGAACTTAGGTTTTGTTGTGTTTTTCACACTGTGATAATGAAGGATTTTTACATCATTTATAACTTACATTTCAGATCTCCAAAACTCTAGGAAATGGTCACGAATGTCTAGTAAGTAAATAGATGTCTTATAGTAATTTATAGTATAGGCATGATACTATATAATCTGTATATACATACATAATTCCTGAATCTTGAAAACGCTTGTCTGATTTTGTCAAGCATGATCTATGAGCTGGGTAATATTATATGATTAGCAGTTGTACTAATTTAGACACCGCTTTGCTGAACAACAAATACTGAATAACATTTTATTCTGATATAAAATACTTGATGGAAGGGTGTAAAGAAGACAGAACCAGTAACAGCATGAAGTTCAACAAAAGAAACTGCCATGTTCTGTACCTGGGACTGAGTAATGCCAGACAGTTACAAACCGGGAAATGAGTGGCTGAAGATCAGTTCAGCAGAATGGAATCGGGAGGTGCTGGTTGACAGCAGGCTTAACATGAGCCAGCAGTGTGCCCTGGCAGCCAAGAGGGCAAACCACATCTTTGGGTGCATTAAACACAGCATAGCCAGCCAGTCAAATAAGGTGATTCTCTTGGTATATTTCGTGTTGGCTCAGCCTCACCTTGAATCTTATGTGCAGTTGTGGGCTCCACAATATAACAAGGATGTTAAGGTCCTTGAAAGTGTCCAGAGGAGGGCAACAAAGCTGGTAAAAGGGGTGTAGGCCATGTCCTGTGAGGAGAGGCTGAGGACACTTGGGTTGTCTAGTCTGGAGAAAAGGATGCTGAGGCGACCTCATTGATCTCTGCAACTTCCTGAGAAGGGAAAGGGAGAGGGAGGTGCCTGTCTCTGCTCCCTGGTAATGGATGACAAGATGTGTGAGAACAGCACAAAACTGCACCAGGGGAAGTTTAGACTGGGCATTAGGAAAAATTTCTTTACCGTGAGGGTGGCCAAACACTGCAACAGCTTTCCTAGAGAGGTAGTTGATGCTCCATGCCTGTCATTTTGGACGTTTGGACAATGACCTTATTAATACGCTTTAACTTTTGGTGAGCCCTGAAGTGGTCAGACAGGTAGACTCAATGACCTCTGAAGGTCCCTTCCAACTGAACTATCCCATTCTGTTCTGTTCTGTTCTGTTCTGTTCTGTTCTGTTCTATGGGTGACAGGATGAGAGGCAATGGGAATACATAAAATACTGAAAATTCCATTTAAACATAAGAAGATGCTTTTTTGCCATGAGGGTGGTCAAATACTGGAACAAGTTTCTCAAAGGGGTCGTGGAGACTACATAAGGCTGTGGAGTCTCCATCTTTGATGATACACAAAACCAAGTGGGATATAGCAACAAGCAATCTATTCTAGCTGGCCCAGTTTGAGCAAGGATTTAAATCATTTCCTGAGGTCCCTTACATCATCAGATATTCTGTGATTCTGGGAATATTTATAAGTAAGCAAAATCATACAGGTTTTATTTTGTGATATACTAAAACTTCTTTTTTTATATTTTTCCGGTTTTGATGTATTTAGCTATTCACTTTAGGGCTTTACTGAAGTTTTTGTAAAAGATGAGAGATTGTCAAAGTTGAGAGCTTTCTGAAATGTGTTAAGTTATATTTAAAGACTTGCAAGTATAACTAAGAAAATCAGATTGAAGTCTGTGAAAGTAATTTTTAGCTGTGAATTAGCACCACAATTAGAAGGACAGTAATGTGGTGTGGATTTTAGGTGTTTAAAAAGCAAAGCTTTTTATTTGATGCATGAAATGGAAGATACATTTTAATATCATTTTGTGTTTGAAAAAAAAATAGATAAAAGTAGGGACAAAGCTTTAGAGAAGAGGTCTAGTAGTCCACAACAGAAATATATATCTTTCTGAAGTCTAATTAGAGGCAATTAGGAAAAGGAACTATTTATTTAAATTTATATTTTCTTAAATTTCAGCTTGGATTAGTTTTGCACACATTTTCCATCCACAGTTTTGCTGTAGGCTCAATATCTTTGCAAAATCTTCTGTGAGATACATCATTTCTGAGAAAGAGGAAAAAAAAAAGTTAATTCTAAAAAAAAGGTCTAGTAACTCTTGACAGATCTTGAGATCTCAACAAATTAGAGGGCTGGGCAATCACCAACTGCGTGATGTTTAACAAGAGCAAGTGTCAGATTCTGCATCTGGGACAGGGCAACCATAGATATGTATGTACAGCTTGAGGGTTGAGAGGCTGGAGAGCAGCCCCACAGAAAGGGATCTAGGGATTCTGGTTGACAGCAAGTTGAATATGGGCCAGCAGTGTGTCCTGGCAGCCAACCATACCCTGGGGTGCACCAAGCACGGCATTGCTAGCCAGTCGAGGAAAGTGACTGTCCTACTCTACTCTGAGCTGGTGCAGCTTCACCTGAAGTATTGTGTGCAGTTTTGGGCAACACAATATAAGAAGGACATAAAATTATCAGTGTCCAAATGAAGCCTACAAAGATGGCAAAAGGTCCAGAAGGCAAGACGCGTGAAGAGCAGCCGAGGTCCCTTGGTTTGTTTAGCCCAGAGAAGAAGAGACTGAGGGGAGGCCTCACGGCAGCCTGCAGCTCCCTCACGAGGGGAGCAGAGGGGCAGGCGCTGAGCTCTGCTCTCTGGGGACAGCGACAGGACCCTAGGGAACGGCATGGAGCTGGGACAGGGGAGGGTCAGGCTGGGGGTTAGGGAAAGGTTCTGCACCCAGAGGGTGGTCGGGCACTGGGACAGGCTGCCCAGGGCAGTGGTCATGGCACCGAGCCTGCAGTTCAAGTGTTTGTACAACACTCTCAGGCATAGGTTTGCATTTTTGGGGAGTCCTGTGTGGAGCCAGGAGTAGGACTTGATGATTCTTGTGGGGGCCTTTACAACTGAGGATATTCTATGAATTCTATGAACTCTTTACTTTGAGTTTGAGGAAGGGCTTGAAATTCAAGAGTGAAGCTTCAATGGTTTATAAGATGTGCCTTTTGCAATGCCTCTGAACGTCTATCATTGAAGTATTGCATTGAATTATAAGCTTTTGCAAGACGGTGCTTACTCAGAAGAGGCATATTACGTTGTCAGCATATTCTCAAAATATGCTGTGTATTCTTAAGCTTCTAGAAATGATTGAGTCTGTCCTGGAGTGGAGATCAAACACCATGTGACATTTCAAATGTACAGATCCCCTGTTATTTTCACAAAAGGGACTTGTTTTTTTGCATTTTTCTGGGACAGTGCATTTTTATTTTTATGCTTGTTAAGAATTCTTTCTGTATCTTGTGCTTATTTGATCATATACTCTTTGAGAATGATATCAAGAGTGGAATTATTTTTTCCTGATTTTAGCCGTCTAGGAAGCTTGGTGTTCTAAGTCTGAGCTGGTCACTGTTAATATCTTTAGGCAATGAAGAAAGATGGATGCTTCAAGAGGAGGATTCACCCAGCATCATTTTATGTCTGTGTTAAGATGAGAAGAATCCACCTTTGGAGATGCCTGTTTCTTGTCAATGACAATAAGGGAAGCTTAAGGTGATCAGCACAGATTTAGACATCTAACTTTTCTATAAGAAGTTAAGGCAGATCAATTCCATCTCTTGTGATTGAATATGAGAGTTAAGAGGTGGGAATGTTAACACTGATATTGATAAAAATATCCCGCTTTCAGGTGAATAAACATTTTTTTCCCCTGAAATAATGTATTTGTGGTTACAGGGTTACATACAAGATTATTAAAAGAACATTTTCCATGTTGCTTAGATTTTGTATGCAACCATTAAGAAAATGCTCTTCAAATGCCATTTTAATATTAACTATGAAATACCAATAGATTTTTCATTTTCTTCTTCTTGTATCTTGTCTCTAGGTTGGGAAATGCAAATGTTTTAACTCTGTTGTTACCTAATTTCTAGTAAGATACTAAAAGAGAGGTATCACGAGATTCTAAAATTGTCCATTTAATATTGCTTGTGATAAAAGACTGACTTAAAAATCTGGTGTTAATAGAACAGATGAAAACATTCTTTAAGATGATTTTTAAGTGGAAGTAACTAGGTGACTTTATTCAATTGGAAAAAGATTGCTCTATTATCAGCTCATATTGATAATTTGTTCTATTAAATATGATTGTGGTGAAATGCTCTTTTCCATTTGTATTGAAGTATTACGTCTTTCTTTAGTGTCTTTCAAAGTGCTGTCTATATTTGACTGATATCTCCCAACATATTATATTAATGTATGGTGAAGGTGGTAACCTTTATTGGTTTCAGTATTCATGAATCAGGGCTGTGTGTGAGAAGAACTTTCTTGCAGTGGAAGAGCTGAATGGTTTAAAAGGTGTTAGAAAGAATGTACAAAGTTCAGATTTGCTCTTTAGTTAGAATATAGGCATGCAATAAAGAAATTCTAGCATAACTTATAATTAGATGTCTTTTTGTAATTAATTACCATGTAACTGAATTATTACCTTGGACAGCTATACTTATATGAATTATTTCATACGTGTGATGATTCTGACATCACTGTTACGGAACTACAGACAACAGAAGAACATGTTTCAAAGATGATATTAGTATTATGCTTGTCCCATTGTGGGAGAAATAACACAGTTACTTGAAGTAATCAGTATTACTGTACTTTCATTGCCTCATTGGGGTGTGTAAAATTTTTCTTTCATTCTTAATTTTCTTTTGAATATTTCTTTTTGTATCTGGGTTGTTTCTTTCGTTTTGTTTCCCTTTTTTTTTTTTTTTTTTTAATGTGGTACATTTAGTAGCTCTTGCATAGTAGCAGACTGTATGTGTAATAATGTAAACCTACACACAATTCCTGATTCTGGGAATCTTCATACAGCCTAAAGGAAGGAACTTTGTTTGTTTGTTATTATTATATTTTTAAAAAATACTGGCAAATTGGCCTAAAGAAAGTTGCTCAGAGATGCAGAAGCAACCTCATATAAATTCTTTTAAAATATTTTCTTTAATTCATATGCACAAAATAGCAGTTACAAGTGCATGTATCTCAGTATCAGTAAGCCATGTGCTATAAACATGGTCAAAATATTTTCCTTAGAAATACAATAATATCAGTACTTTCTGGCCAAGATTGTTACTGGTAAATAGGCAGTACTTTACTGAAGCTGACAAGCTGTCCCTTTATATAGTTGATGCAAGTTTTATAGGCTTGATTTTTTTCCACGATTGTCTGGCTTTATTTGAGTTGGATTTGTAATATTCCTATCCTTCTGCTACCTTAAGAATGTTTAGTTTCGAATGGCATTTTATGCATTATCACAAAAATCCACCAAAAAGACCCTAGTTCTGAGAAAACAAAAAGAGCAGTTCAGCCAAGGTACCACTAAACAGAGTATGTTTGAGTAGTGAAGAACTGTGCATATTTGTATTTAACTATAAATTTTATTTCATGATTGACATTTTGTCCTGATCCCATTACAGAGTTCAGACTGAGTAGATCCTACATGCTGAGAATGTATTGGTCCAGTGGATAGAAACCTGACCAGTATCCATTAAAAAAGTCATTAACGACTGCAATGAAAGAGGGTTGTGCTTGGTGGTGCAGTCTAGTTGGAGGCCTGTAGCTAGAGGTGTCCCCCAGGGGTCAGTACTGGGTCCAGTCTTGTTCAACTTGCTCATCAACGACCTGGATGATAGACCAGAGCGCACCCTCAGCAAGTTTGCTGATGACATAAAGCTGGGAGGAGTGGCTGATACCCCAGAGAGCTGTGCTGCCATTCAGGAGGACCTCGACAGGCTGGAGGGTTGAGCTGAGAGAAACCTCATGAAGTTCAACAAAGGCAAGTGCAGGATCCTGCACCTAGGGAGGAATAACCCCAAGAACCAGTACAGGCTGGGCGCTGGCCTGCTGGAGAGCAGCTCTGCAGAGGTAGGGACCTGGGAGTTCTGGTGGACAGCAGGCTAACCATGAGCCATCAGTGTGCCCTTGTGGCCAAGAAGGCCGATGGTACCCTGGGCTGCATTTGGACGAGTGTTGCCAGCAGTTCAAGGGAGGTGATCCTTCTCTGCTCAGCCCTGGTAAAGCCACACCTGGAGTATTGTGTCCAGTTCTGGGCTCCCCCGTACAAGAGGGACATAAAGCTACTGGAGCGAGTCCAGAGGAGGGCTACGAAGATGATTAGAGGACTGGAGCATCTGTCATACGAGGACAGGCTGAGGGAACTGGGCCTGTTTAGCCTCGTGAAGAGAAGAGTGAGGGGAGTCTTCATTAATGTATCTAAATATCTGAGGGGAGGGTGTCGAGAGGATGGAGCCTGTCTCTTTTCAGTTATTCTCAGCAGGGGATGAGAGGCAACGGGCACAAACTGAAGCATGGGAGGTTCCGGCTGAATATGAGGGGGCACTTCTTTACTGTGAGGGTGACAGAGCACTGGAATGGGTTGCCCAGAAAAGTTGTGGAGTCTCCTTCTCTGGAGATATTCCAAACCTGCCTGGATGCCATCCTGAGCAATGTGCTTTAAGTGATCCTGCTCAGCAGGGGGGTTAGACTACATGATCTTCAGAGGTCCCTTCCAACCTCATCCATTCTGTGTGATTCTGTGAAAGTAACAGAGCAAACAGTACCCAGCACAGTCATCTAACTCAACACTTTTTATTTATTCATTTATTTATTTATTAAATAGAAAACAGAAAATTCTGTTTATATCTGTCTATCTGGGGGATAAATCCCATTCAGTATAGGTAATGCATAAAGTACCCATCACATTGTTGGTCTGACTCAGAATTCAAAGGCAACTTGAAATTTCAAATAGGGAAATAGGAAAGATATTTTGATTATTGCAGGCATTTTTAGAAAGTGTGAATATGTACCGATAGTTTTTATAAAACTATATATGTGCCTTGTACCATGTTTGAAGACACAAAGCAGGCAAGAAAGGAAGGAAAAGTTTTTATGAGCATGTCTTCATTTCTTCAGCCTACGTATGTTCTCTCATCTCCAGTGGTTTTTGGATGGTTGGATTCCTGAGTCACTTATTAGAGAACATCAATTCATGGGACTTTCTGCCCATTCTAACTGTCAATTTTCTTCATTTTTGACTTTGTGAGAGATGGAATCGTATTATTTTAATTCGAGATATCTTTCCTGTAATACAGGGAAGTGAAAGATAGGAGGTAAACTAAATTAGGATGCCAGCTAAACAGACACCTTTTGGTAAAATGATAATTTTACAGACTCTGTTGTTGTTCTGCATGCAGCTGCAGTTCCCTGGCATTTAGCCGTTCAGACATTGGAAATGGTATGAAACATGCATTTGTAACGGAACACAATATTCTTCATATAAGATCAGTAAATGTTTTTATAGGATTATTGCCTGTTGGTAAACAGCTGTAGTGTTATGCTTCAGAGGTAGAGGCATTTGAATGGTAATGAGGGGATTCTTGTATACAGTTAACATACCATGGTGAGATCCTTTGGGGCATAATTCATGACATATATGATAGTAACACACTGCATTGCATCTGAGGATTTCAAAGAACTTCATAGAAAACATTAATGAATTAAGGATCACCCTAACCCCCTTAGAGTACTGGTTAGACTACTTAAATCCTGAGTTGGGTTGAAGACAGAAATATATCATTTTTGCCGTATGTTGGCTACTGTGTTTTTGCTGTGCACAGATAATTCAGGAAGCTTCAGTCATATGTATTGTGGTCAATATTTTGGACAGCGAGATGTTAAAGTGTAGCGAAATGAATGGACTTGGTACAGGCAGACAGTAATGCCAGCATAAACAGCCCAATCCAAATTCTATCCAAGTCATCAGAATTTGTTTGGCTGATGACAGCGATGGTTGGCTCAGACTTCTGGGTCTCTTCAGATACTGTCATTTAAGTTAGTTCACTCTGAGCAGTAAAGGGATCGTGTCCACGCCTGGGTTTTGCTCTGTGATGCAGATGTTGTGTTTGAGTTCTTAGCATGAGAAGAATTAACTTCATATATCTAAAATGAATACTGTTGACATATGGGA
This sequence comes from Anser brachyrhynchus, assembly GCF_964034855.1. NCBI lineage: Eukaryota > Metazoa > Chordata > Aves > Anseriformes > Anatidae > Anser > Anser brachyrhynchus. The sequence goes on along the minus strand of NC_137694.1, from coordinate 28,558,430 downwards.
TTGTACAGCGTGAAGTGCTGCGCAACATTACAGAAAATAACTGTTCAAGCACAGTGCAGTTGAAAATTGGCCAATTCATAACAATTTCATAATTTCTGATACTGATCTATGTATATGTCAGAACACCGGCATATTTTTATGTGTTAAACCCATCAGTACGAGATACGCTAAACACAAACAGCTTTCCAAGGGCAAGGCAGTAGTCACACAACCACTGTAGTTGCAAAGTATAAGAGCAGAAACCATCTGTTGTGTGGTGTATTTTGATGAAAACATCCATGATAGAAACCAAAGCTAATTAAACAGTTACACTATTACTCCACAGTGCAATTTAGGGCTTTTAAAACAATTTTATTTAGAAAATTGGTTTGGAGAGAGAACTGTAAAAGATGCTTTTTTTTTTTTTTTTTCTTTTTTGTCATGTTAGTACTGCTGCCTTTTCAAGGCTACATCTAAATCATTACTGAGGACCATTCATTCACCCATTGTCCCTTCTATTGAAGGTACCAGTATTAACTTAACAGTATTCTTTAATATTTTTGCTATTCTAGGCTCATATTTTGTGGCAGTGAAATACAGAATTGCTTCTCTTCTTTATCTGTAGCAACAAATGAAAACATGCAGGTTCTCAACTGACACAATTTTGGCTAAAATCATATTTTTAAATAGAAACCAAGTACGGGTTATGCTAATAGAACCTCATTTGTAATTTAAACTGCAGCTGTTAACATTCAATAATAGAGCCATATATCAAGGAGTTTTCTGCAAAAACAGAAAAATACTAATTCTCCATCCTCAGATCTGCAAATCCAGACTGATGGGATTTCAGCCCTTCATCTTTTAGTGACAGGCAGCAGCATCAGTGGAATAAAACTAAAATGTGATCCCCTTTCTCTCCACCTCCTTCCCCTAATTTTACTCTGACAGAGAAAGAAACACAGTTTTAGCTGGTATCTTTGCTCAAGGGAAAAAGAGGTCTGCTATCAGGTCTTTTAGGGAGAAGGAGCTCCTCAGTGGAGCAGTTAAGCTGTATTTTGATTCTCAAGGTGCATCTCATACCTGTATTTTTGCAGGATATGATAAATGATTTCTGAGGCAGTTATTGAGAGCAGAATCAAGGTCATCAGCCTTTCCCCAAAAGGTCATTATCCTTCAGTTCTTGTTTTTGATGAAAATGTTGAACATGGGGGAGATGGGCTCCAGAGGTACTATCTGAAACTGCAGTCTCACATGCGGTATCTGCAGCCACCTGATAGCAAAAGATGTACTTCTGTTTTTTCAACTTCAAAAATCAATGACTTTGATCAAAATTTTGCAGATTAATTTAATTTATTTTGCAATAATTTAGTGTGTGCATGTTGAAGTTTATCATTCTAAATACCCCAATGTGCATATGTTACTCTAAAGTCCTCTAAAATCCATGATGAAATAGAAACGTTTGGGTATTTCGAAGTTGAGACCTACTGTGTCTTTGGAGAAGTTTCATGTTAAGCCCTACAGCTAAATTCCTAGAGCTCTTCTGTTGTCTGCAAATGAGTTTCTCCTAATGCTGTAGGTTGTGAAGCTGAGCCCCTGCTAATGGCTAGAAATACTCAGTTATCTGACAAGAGGAAAGGTAGAGATCTACCTAAGCAAAATCTTTACACACTGCCATATGAAACAAAAATAATGTAGTCTGTATGTAGAACAGAATGTGGTTATCATCTTAGTATTAACAGGCTTAGGGAGCATCTCCGTTAGTCTTTTATTTCAGATCTGCGCTTCTGAAAACTCAGGATAAGCTAGATTCCTTTTTCAACCTTCCTGTTGACAGAGCTAAACAAGGAGAAGTACTCCACCAAAAGGACCGAAAGCATGCAGTACTGCAGAACGAAGTGTCCTGAAACACAAGTTGAATGAGTGCAAAGAGCTTGGCTCCAACTGTTCTCCTGTACAAGCCATTCTTGTTGGGCTGTGTTATTTCCTAATGCAGACAATTTCTCATTTAAACAAGACTGTACCTCTGAGGATCCTTATCGCGAAAAGATAGGTCTGTAAAAACAAACAAAAAATGTACTTTTTTTTTTTTTTTTTAAGTAATGTAGTATTGCCACTTTGGGCTCAGATAGTGTATTAGAACCGGTAACATAAAAGTCTCCTCTGGAACTGATCTCACTTTTTCTGTTTGTATTTCTGAGGGAAATTTAAAACAGGTATCTTAAACAGGAGAATTATGTGATCTGTGGAGGGAAGTCCCTTTCAACTCCATTTTCTGTGTTTATATGATAAACGAAGCAATAGTGAACTTACTGCTTGCTTATCAATAGTTAGGGGGAAAAAAAAAAGGAGGCTAATACCAAAAGCCAAAAAAACAAGTATCTTTTCATTCTAATCTGTCATCTTCTATATTGTAATAAATTGTGGTGTGTGTATATTTGTATATATATATTTAAATTCTGTATGTGTATATAATACAATGTTGAATTTAGTATGACACATAGTAAGGAATGTTGCTGATAGCAGCAGCTATTGATGAAGTAGTTTCACTGGACAGGGCATCTGTTTTATTATGTACCACTCTCCACATTGTTTGCAAGGTGAAGTATTTAATCTGCTTCTCTGAATAGAGTCCCTCTGCTTTCTGCCCAGGTTTCTAATTGTGTTGTGTGCATTTCTGATGTTTCTCTGTCCTAATCAGTATTTATAAGTGAGATTGCTCTATAATGGTATCTGTAATTCTTCAATGGGAGTTTAACTGTGATTTATGAGTTCTTACTTATGAAAGCCTTTAATTTTGGTCCATCGGTCACTATTTATACTTCCCAGTTATGGCACTGAGCAACATCCTAAATGCTATGTTACTCAAAGCCATCACTTGTAGCTATTGTAGTTTGCTGATCCGTAATTTAAACTGTTCCACATTTATGCATTATTTTTTAAGTAGTGATGCTGACTCTAGCAACTGAAATGTTTACAGTGTTTTGTGGTCATAAGTGAAACTGGGTATCATGGGGTATACAGAAATAGCCACTTTGTAAATATATATAAAACACACTAAAGGAAAGGAGAAAAAAAAAAAAAGAGTTGGTAGCAATTTAGGGAGAACAATTTGACTAGTTGAACAGCAGGAAGGCACTAGTCATGAAACATCCATTAACTCTCAGTGGTGAGAGCCATGATACGGTGAGGTAATCAAATGTTTGAACATTAACTGGTTTAGGTGGTAGGAGGGTAAAGGTACAAAGAAAACGTGTTTGCTTACAAGGTTCACCATAAATACAGGCTCTTCAAAACTCATAAGCTATTGCCATACAGCTCTATCAGCACTCCAAAACGTTCTGGTTTTCAACATGTTGAAACACTGACATAATGGAGATTTTTTAATCTTGAGCTGTATATTGCAAATTTCGTATTTGTTGAGGGATACAGCACTTCTACTGAAATGTCATATGATTCATGTAAAAATAATTTTTGAAAAACTGCAAATGCATATATCCAGTGACCTTGCCTGATGTGCAAGTCTGGCAACTGTGAGTTTTCAAGTGTGCTCTGAAGATGGACAGTTTTACATGTATTTACTTCTTAAGGAGAACAACATGACTGACCAACCATTTACTACCTGTCACATGAATTTGAGAAGTAAGAAAAATACGACAAGTATTTGTACTTTTTCTTAGTTGCTCAAGAGCATCTATGGCACTCATGTTTCACTTAATGCTTCATTCACTCTTGAAGAAAAAATGAGATATCTTTTGGAATGGAACAAGGACAATTTCTTTCTTAGGCTATAGGAAACACGAAAAGCCCAAACCAGGAAATTCTGGAAGGAGAAGGGCCTTTACCTTTCAAGTTTATGTGTGTAAGTTTGCTTCACTCTGAAAGGTTTTTCTGTTCAGTCCAGACATAACTGGACTTGAGCTGTCTGGATGGAGAAGGGAAACAAAGTGACTTAGCTCACCATGTAGTTAAAAAGATAAATCAGGCTAGAAAATGAGTAGGGGGCACACAGTCCTAAAGACTTACGGTCTTGAAATAATGTATGTTAGCTGAACACTTCTTAAATGTGACTTTTGTACTTTTTGGTAAGTATTAAAAATACCCAGAGATCAAGTTTGCCATTGTGATTTCTTGATTCCTACCATAGCAATCAAGCATAGTAGATGGTGAAATATTATGAACTTCTTTGCTTTATCATCACACATGCCTTTGTTTAAAGGTATGAACAAAGTGCTCTGAAAGCTGTGTTGACTGTCTTTTGTTTCTGTTACTTTTAATTCTGTGAAGCTAAATTCTGGTCAGGTTTAACACCAAGGGAATTCTTTCCATTACCTACATTGACTTGCACAGTGTGGCAGCGTACTCTTGGTCTTTGCCATGCATGTCTTCCATCAAATTAAAGTATTGTGTCAAAGGCATCATGTGAATAGTACTAAATAGCCACCTGATTTGTGTACAAAGCCAGGCAGAATTGTGCCTGAAGAAACAAAAATATTTCTAAAAATTAGATCCTAAATGTTGGTTTAAAGGTTGTGTCCTTTGGAAGGATTTGAAGCAGTTTAGGTGCTTATGTTGCTCTAGGGACTTTGAGTACTGTGAGGTTTTAAGGAAGGCTAAGTATTCCAGGAAGTTTAAGAGCTTATGGCATCGTAAATATTTAAGATGATTTAAAAGGTTATGTCCTCTTTAGTATTTGAGTTGGATTAAGTGCTTATATTGCCTTAAGGACTTTTTCATTTTTTTGCCCTAAAAGGAACCTAGGAAATTAAATGCAAAAATAACCTATAGATGCAATGTTTAGGCTGCATTTGAGGAATGCAGAATTCTAGGTTTCAATAGCAGCATTAACTTGGCCACACTGTGTATGTATCAAAGATGGACAGAGCAATGGAGGATATCTAAGAAAAAGCTGAGTATGAAATCCAGGAGCTGTAGTTTTTAATACCTTGACAGCCAATGCATTGAGATATGGTTCTTCTCCTTTATGTTTTGTATCATCTGATTAAAAAGATTAAATAGATGATTAGGTTAGAATGAGATTTTGGAAATGCAAGGAAACAATCTCATCTAAGAAGGTAAAGGTAGTCCTTGATTCAGTACTCAACAAAATAGCCATTTAGTTTCATTCTGTATATTTGCTGATATTTTATATTAAATAATATGTAATAATGAATATTAGATATGTACGTCTCAAAAGCTTCCTTTTCAAATTTAATCAATTTATATATTTATTCTTGTCTTCTCAGATGCCTAGCCTAAATTCTTCACTAAAGTGTATTTACAGTATATGCATCGTTCTGAGGTTTCTATGCTTCTGTATATTGTAGGTATATTCCTAAAAAGTGTATTTTCTGTTTTCTGTTTTATTAACCAAGCACATACATTTCTCAGTGTATAAAGAGCAAATTGCCACCATTCATTTAATGTGTTCTTTGCTGCCTCAAATCACTAGGTATCAGTCCACATTTTTTCTCGTTGGCCTCCAGTACAGCATTAATGTTGCTCAGTTAATATAGCATAATTATGATAGCTATATCTATACTGCTATTGCAGACTGCTCATGTGAGCAGCACTCATGACAGCCATCTGGGCAGTGTTCTGTGGGCCCAATAGAAAGACATAAAATTATCTCTGGGATGATGGCATGGATACAGTATTCTGGCAAGGAGAACCTCATCAGAGCCACTTCCCTCCTCCGTGGTGACATTCCTGCCAAAAGTTGCTTGTGCAGCATGAAGTGCATGAGTTGGTGTACACCTTGACAGCAACTCCTTGCTAATCTCGCTGCCTAGGCATAAAATTGATTTACCAGGTAAGGTAGAAGAGTGGCATCTACAGGGAACAGGAGTTGAATCTGATGGTAGCCTGAAGCCTTCATGACTGGGTAGGCAATGCTTTTATTCAGCAACGTAGGTAGGGGGACTTGGGTGTCTTCCAGGTGGCCGCATGCCTCTAGAAAGATCACTGTTAATAACTCAGCAAGCTGAAATACGATGTCAGTTATGTTCCATTACAGCAGTGTTGTAATACGGGTGGTAGTCCTGGCTCACTTTATCCCACCAGTTTTGACCATGAATAATCAATAGTTGATGGCACAGTGCGTTCAAAGGGTGAGATGATCAGAAGTGAGTGTCTGACATCTTCAAAGCTATGTCTGTGGCCCCGATATATATCACAATGCAGAACTGAGAAAATTCTGATGGAGAAGGATGAGAAGAAAATGGGATATACTTCAAAACATAGGCCTAAGTGCAGTACGCTGTTTGAGTTTATTGTTGCTACATCTAAATGCCATACAATCAAATGATGGTGTATTTTAAACTGGATTTAGTGTAATCATGAGCTCAGCTGCTTCAGAACTGATTCATGGTTCTTAGTAACTCCTCAAAATTATTAATATATTTTTTTATATATGTACACAGCTTTAATTAAATGTAATATCCCTTTAGTTTAGGTTTGAATTTTAACAGATCCTCTAATCTGAAAATTTGCTGCACATTTAGAAAGGTGACAAAGTTTTATCAGCTGCTTAAAACTGCTATTATGAAGATAGAAATTTATTGTTAAAAATGCTGAAACTCTTTTGGTGTAAAATAATTTATGAGTTTCAAACTTAGAAAATAACAAAGGTATCAAGGAAAAGTACAGTTTGTACTTTGTATGTAATAGCACAAAATGAAAATCTTCACTTCGTGGGTCTTTCTGAATTTCATCCAATTTTTTCTCCAGCAATGTAATTTTCCAAGATTATTCTGAATTATAATACCATCCTCCATGTGGTTAGCAGTCCTTTCCTGATGTTTTTCTGTCTTTTCCTAGTGCAAACTTAGCACCATCTGAGAATGTTAAAATTACAGTTTCTGTATGGATAACCCGTTCACTATCTGGGTTTTGAAGGAAAACACCCAATGCACTAGACCAGGATGGTTAAGCCCCATTCATAATATTCTGCTTTTAGTTGTAGTCTCTGCATAAATTTTTTGAACACATTTTGTATTTGCCTTGAAATAATTTCATGTAGTCTTTGTTTCTTTAGCTTCTCTCTATAAGAATGTTCTCTGAGACATTGTCAGTTCTGAGGTCAAAATATGTCATCTGTTGCTTCTTTTCCATTCACAAACTATTTTTCTGTTGAAGGAGAAAATTAATTGGCTTGCCAGCTTTTGCTCATCACAAATCTGTATTGACAGGTATATATTTCATTGCTGTAGAAAAGAAAAAAAAAATCTCATGTTGGCATTGTTTTTCTCCAGAATTTTCCAAGAACTGAAACTAATTGGACAAGTCTGTTATTCCTTATCTCCTCTTTTTTCACCTTTTTTAAGACAGGCACAGGATTTTTTTGCCTTCTCATTATTCTGGAACTTCAGCTATTCTCTAAAAGTTCTGAAAAATTACTAATGGCTGTGAGAGGATTTCAATTAATTCTCTAAGTGTCCTTTGCACTGCAGTTTACTGTTCTAACTATTGAAGTAATGCAACTCTTAATGGGACTGCAGGATAGAAATCTTAGTCACTAGACTGATTTGCCTTTAAAAAATATCCTTTCAAAAATAAAAATTAACTCTCATAATTTCACTGACTCAGTTCTAAGACTGGCCTTACAAGTAGCTATAAATGACAGGCTAGCAGAATTTCAGTGCAGTCAGACATTGAAGGCGTTGGAGTTGGACATTCTTCAACTGGCTTCACTTCCAGCTCTCTTGAACTCCCTCTTGCCTTCAAGATACCTTTCAGAGGATCTTGACAACCAATTCATTTATCCAAATCCTCTTCTGTAATCTCCACTGACTTTATTCCCTTCTTCTTCTAACGATTCGTAATGATTCTATATAATTCCTAATGATTCTATGATTCTCCCACCTCTCTCCCTTCCTTAGAAATGGGAATTCTCTCATGTTACGCTTACTTCCAACCAAGTTGCCCTCAATTTTCAGATTTTTGTAGAATTCTCACAGGTAGTTAATATTTTAAGATTCCTTGTTATTGCCAAGTTCTGCTGATACTTGCTTATATGCTGTTTGGTCCAAAAAAATAAAAAATAAAATGTTACTCATATGACTTTTTTTCTTTTTCCCTGAAGAAATGCAGTATGCTATGTGGCGAAGAAAGAAGTGTGCTGGATGTACAGGCAGCCAAACCTCATGTCAACAAAGATGTGAATTTATCTTTTTATACTGCACTGGTAAATAGACTAAATTTCAGCTTATCGTTCTTGTGGCCACATCTGAAAAAAAAAGCCTTTTGGAAAATTAGAGATGGTGCCAGAAACAATTACGAAAATGATTTAAGAGCTTGAAAATTGCCTTGCAGTGAAATATTTAAGGAGATCAGTCTGTTTACCTTATCAAAAAGATGTTTGAGAAGTGACTTAATTACAGCATACCTTCACAGAGAGAAAATATCTGGTGCTCTAAAGAGCTCTTTAATCTAGTGCAGAAAAAGCATAACATGAAACAATTGTTTTAGCTAAAACAGAATATATTCTTTAATCAACTATAAGTGTTCAGGCTCAATTGTAAGGTAACTGTCTGAAATTTTATATTCCGTGATATTATAGGAAGTCAGACTTCATGATCTAATGGTCCTTTCTGACCTTATATTCTCTTTAATCCATCAATCTTTTTAGCTTTGGCTGTTCTTCTGCAAAACACATGGCCCTCTTCTTGACAACCCTGACAACCCGCAGAAGAGAAATACTCTTGAACTGGGAGGAACTTGTAGGATAAGATAAAAAATGAGCAGTAGAGGGGAGTTTTCCTTTTGAACTAACTATGGTTCTTTACAGGGGTTCTGATTTCTAAAGGCATTTTCTAAATTTGTAACCGGTTTCCACTTTCTTACTCTAGGTGATGGGCCCCATCCAGAAACTGTTAGTCTCGGTGGTTGTTCATTTATTCTTTGATTTTATAGTTAACTGTCATGTGGCTGAGATATGTTGTTCAGTTGGCCAGCTTCTGGTTGGCTTTGTTGACTTTTTTCTTTAAGAAAAATACAGAAAGATGATACAGGGCTTGGTGTCTGGAATGCAGAGACCATTAGTGAATTCCTTTATCATAACTCATAATAAAAGTTAGGAGTTGTCTCTTTCTGGTTCTCATCTTTTGAAGTATTAAAATGTTAACCTACTTTAATCAGAACTATGTCCACTAACATTTACGCAGTGTGTTACCAAAGCTACAGACTATCCATTGTGTTATTTTTATTTATATACAGGAATCCTGGAATTTGAGGGAAGACAATAGTCTTGATAGGAGACTGCAAACACTTGCATCACAAATATTCTAACTGAGAAACCATCATAAGCCTTGTTTGTCCTATCCAGGATTAATGTTGGGGCTTTGAAATGTGCCTAAGGCTAAAATATGGCATAAAAACCCCCTATCCAAGAGCAGAATTTGGGGGTCATATTTCTTTGAATCATTTCTGTTTTAGGAAGTGTAAAAGATAGACATCGTTACACTAATGCTTCCAAGTGGATCCAACAAGTTTGAAATTTTGTTTCAAGAGGTGAATGACTGGTATTAGTCAAATTTCTACTAAGTCTGGGGAAACATTCAAGAAGAACAGATTATCCCATATTTGCATTCTACACATGGGTTTCTTATGCTTCCCACAAAATATATAGAAACATCTTTAAATATTTAGGTTGATCTCAGGTGTAACTGTGTAGTATAACACAGAGATTGTATAGACTTCCCCTAAATAAATGTTTCAGTAATGTTTTCTGTACATGTTCTATAATTTGTAAATAAAAAAGCCCCAGCTGACAAATTGCTGCTGTCTCTTTCACAGCGGAGTTTACTGCCAGTTCTAGTGTATGATTGACACAGTGCTGGCTTGGAGCTTTCTCTGCTGATATATTCAATGCCTAGTTATGGTGTAAGGAATTTTTACCTTTGTGGCATCTAGGTATCTAGAGTGGCGACAACAATGATATATTTAAGAAATCTAGAAGCAAGCTTGATACACCTTGAAAATGTGGTATCACTACACTTATGCAAAACACTAGTCAAGTGCTTGTGTTTACAGCAATTGAATTTTTCATGCCTATTTTAGGATTATTTTCAATAAACCTTTCTACTGATGTTGCTCTTGTAAATTCTGATGTTTGTTTGCTTTATTGGTAAAAGAGCAGTAAGACTAAGAGATATTCCACTTCACGTACTTGAAAAAAGCTTAGCAATAACAAAAGTAAATGACTATGTTTTTTTTTTTTTTAAACAAATGTTGGAAACTGGTCAAAAATAGAGTATTCTTTTGTTTATCTTAAAGTGTTTGTGTCAGCTTTTATGCCAAATTGTTGTATTTTTCAGTTTATTTTGTAACTTTTAAAAATGAACAGCCATCTCTTTTGCAACTGCAATTGCCTAGCTCTTGTGTCTCCCAGAGTGCAGTTTTCTCACTCATAGTAGTATGTGTACTTTACATTTTGTTCCTTTTTATATGGAATGCTTTTAAAAACCCTTGAATATACTTATTATTTAGCTTTTTGCTGTCCTGCTGAAAAGATCAACAAGGAGAAACAGTGCTACTGCGTTCTTTAATTCAAAATTCATTGCAGTTTCTCCATTACAAGTTTTGCTTGTGTTGGCTTGATTTACCATGAACTTTGAGACCACATCCTTCTTAATGTCATTATGTTCATCACTGGCAGTTCTGTGGTCTGATCTTTGGTGTTTGTATAAGTCATGTTAACACTGAAGCTTGACCAAGATTCACTTACCACAAAGACAGTTGAAAAAGATATGTTCTATTTTAAAAATAGCAGACACGTCCATGTTTGATGCAAGCAAGCAAATAGGGGTGTAGCAAGGTGTTCGGTGGGTTCTTGCCTGTACCAAAGCAGTACCCTCTGCCTCTTTTTGAGTTCAGGAATGACAGTAAATCATCAAAGCACCCCTTCTGTAGCATCTGTAGAAGTTCAGGGACACGGTGCATCACTGACCAACTTCTGTGGTGGATTGGTGAATATCACATTCATCTCGCACTGCTGCAAGTTGCAGCTGATCAGTTGTATCTCATCTCTGTGGAATGCAGCAGTCGAAAAGTGAATGTGCCCTGTCACCTGCAGGAGCTCAGCAAGAGGGAGGGCTGCTTCCTGTCAGTGACCAGCTCCTTGATTGCATCTTGCTGTGTGCAAGACAGTCCTGCTGGCTTACTGCAGGCACTGTCATTCTGAATGCAGATGTTTGCCTACAGTATGACACTATGGCACTATTAAAAATAAATAAAAAAATGTAGCAGTATAACATGGTGTGGGTGCTGCTTCACTTTGAGTAGGGGCACAAAATATGTTTGAATGGTTGAAAGAGTTTGATCTTCCTTGGTGTCATTGCAACATACCATTTTTTTTTCTTAATGCATTAATCTAATGACTTAGTTCCCTAGCTCTCCTGTGGGAACATCTCTTTGGGGGACTGGCTTTAGTTTCCTTAGCCTCACATAGCCCTTTAGCAGGTTGGAGATGCTGTGCCTAACTTCTGCCAGTCCAGTTTCTGTTCCTCTTTGTGTTAAAGGAAATGATTCAGAATATCTTTTTGGCTGTATAAACTTAAGCGTTGCAGTATGGCTGAAGTAAAGATCTGGTACCAAGAAGGTCATTCTGGTATTCAACTTTCTTATGTGCTTGTCAAAAATTTCATTGCTTCTGCTGCTTGAGGAGGATTCCCTGGGTGCACTAACCAACTGGAGATGCTAGACACAGGGTTTTATTCTAATTCTTGGTCCTCACGGAAGCTTAAGGAGCAGCAAACTTAGTAAATGGCTGTATCTGGCCCACTCTCTCATCCTGTCCACATGATCAAGCTAAGGAGTCAGGCTCCTTTTCTTTTCCTTTTCTGTCTTTTCAGGCTCCTTCTGGATCCTACTTTTGTTTGCTTGTTTGTTTGTTTTTCAATGCAGTTTCTCTCCATTATCTGGCATCAGTTCAGGACTGCATCTGGAGGTTATATGCATCTGCACTGTTTTGCAGCTTGGATCTTCAGAGGCTTTCATGGAATGTGACCGAATCTGCTCAGGCTGAGGAGGAGAGTCCAGAAAGCAGAGCTTGGTCTTCTGCAGGTCCCTTCTCCTCCTGTTTTGAAACAGGATATTGTGGCTGACTTAACGTGTGGGTGTGGGTGAGGTATCCTGGACAAGACCTACAAGCTTAGGTCTGCTTTGGGAATTAGTTTGGAGTGTAGACACTGCTCCACCTCATGTCTGAATTGTAATGAAGTTTATACTGGAACTGAATAGCTTGCTCTCAAAGGCAAGGCACTTCTGCAATCCAAACAAAAATGACTGTTTTGAATTTGGGCGTCTTCATGGTTGGGTAACATTTATTTCAGATGTGGAAACTTTTATTTAAGGGCAGCTGTTTTCACCTCAATGCCAACTTTATCTTAAAAATCTCAGAGATAGCTGAAGTCAGTAATAAAAGTTGTATTATTGAGTATGTCTGCATTCAGTGAGGAAAGTCTGAATACTTTCAGTTCAGCAAGTTGAGTACATCTGTGTTCAAAAACAAGGAAGTTCTCATTAGAACTACAGAAGAATACAAGATCATCTATACTGCTGTGCTTGTATTTTTAATACTGTATATCTACAGAGTTAGCTTTTAGTATGTGAATGTTTGTAGAAACACTAGATACAGTACTGTAGGTTAAGAAAAAAAGCGAGAAGTGAACTCTGAATTTTCAAGCTTCTGTTGTTCTCTCAGCACTGTTTGGTCCTTCTAACGCATTTTTTTTTATATTATTTTTGTTATTTTAAAAAGGCTAAAGGATGAATAGTAGTTCTTGGGAGAACTCCTTCCACTTACTCCTTTGATTCTTTCCACAGAAATATAAGTGTAAGAACACCAAAGAAAGACTGGAGCTCTTTGAGATTTGGCTTGCATTCATTTTTACCAGTTGTTTACAAAAGGCAATAAATGCAGTATATAACTTTTGCAAGGAAATCTTATAAATTTTATTTTTCTACAGCTGTTTTCAGAGCTGTGAAAAAAGTGATGCAACACTTCCATAACATTAAACTTGAGAAATAATTATACTTGGCAGTTTTTGTTTGCAGCAATGCACGAAAGGCTGAAGGCTTTTGTACAGTTCAAAGAGCACATTCCACAGATCTAGCAGTTGTCGGTTGCCTGCAGGGATCATTTGAATTTTCAAGGAAAAAAAGCATGAGAGTAATGCCCAGACCATTTGGTGTATACTCTTATCTCTATTTTGTTAAATTTCACCTGTATGAAAAGTTACTCAGAAATAAAATATATACTAATGTGGCACACCCTAATGCCAGTTAAAATGCTTTATGTCAAACTTCGTTGCCTCTTGTTCTTTCTTATTGATGTTTGATAATGAAAGCTTGATTAACATGAAAAATAAGATAACAAAAATCTAGGAATGTCATTGTTCAAACACTTTGGAATGGTGAAAGTAGTTAACATCGGAGAGAAATCTCTTTACACGTTGAGATCCTGCAGTTATTTGTTAGCTTATTGTATTAGCCAAATTGTACAAGATACTCTGCGTAGCCTTGCTATAGGATAGCCCTGGTTACCAACGTAAATCCTCTCATTGGTGTGCCAGGACTGGAAAATGTGCCAGCTCTTATATCATACTTACAGCTCCATCACTCTCCATAAACGTATTGACTGTCACTGTGTGTCTGTCTAAAGCTTCTGCTTATCTAACAGGAAATGATGTGAATATTTTTACACTATGTACCCTAATAGGATTTTTGGTGAAATATTCCATGATATTTCTTGGAGGGAATCTTTTCTTCTATTGCTGGGTGATTATCTTAATTTGTTCTGAGTTGTTGCAGAATCTTTCAGTTTTCAGTCGTGTACAGACACAGAAAGTTTTAAGCTAAAGAAGCCTTGCTCTGGAGCACACATACTTTTATTATTATTTCTTTTTTCCTGGGTATTTCTGCTAGTTGTTTGGATTGTATTGCTGAAATTGTTCTCAGAAATCTCCCCCACACAGAACAGGGCTTGTGCTCAAGCCATGCCAAGACCTATGGGAGCTTTGGTGGGGTAGCCCTACTCAGGCTCAGCCCAGTCCCACCTGCGTGCCTCACCTGAAACCTTGTAGCTCTTCAATATCATGTAAGCAGTACCACTTCAACCTGTTTTTTAGTGATTTAAAAACCTTTTAAAATACCCATTGTATCTTTCAGAATTTAAGGCATACCTTATATTTACTGCTGTCACTTGCATGGTATCAAGTCTTGATAGCCATCACAGGCAATTCTTGCTGCTTTCATGTTATCTGGTGTTGAGAAATGCTACACAATGTGTGTGTAGAAGAGAAATAAAAAAAATGAGTAACATGAGACTACATCAGTTATGTAACTGTAAATTAGATCATCGACTAAAATTAAAATACTTGTTATGACATTTCTGTAAGTACTATTCCCTCTCTGTGGATTGAAGATGGAAGTATTACGTTTGTTGGATTGCTTATTTGCTTATATGATTAATATATATATTTTCTTATATAATGATAAATCTTACTGAAAACCAGTGAGGCAAGTTTGGGGTAAAATTACTATGCTGAAAACTTTTGATTCTTTCCTACAATATGGCAGAAAGATTTTGTGGATCATGTGAGATTGCATGGATTTCCTTGATAAAGATGGTATTGTTCTAATTCAGTTTAAAGAATGAAGAATAATTTTGAAAGAACAGAAAGGCAGAAGGGACTTGATCATCTACCATCGTTGTAATCTCTAGATTGTTGGATTCATAAGCAAAATGCAATTTTGAGGTAGACACTGGGGATGTATCCACTATCTGCCTTATGAAGTGTGGATGGATGGAGAAAGGATGACTGCTAGAATAGCAACTGTCCTGATCCCTGCCAGCTGAGATCTTAAGAGCACTGCAAGGGCACTGCTACCACAAGTAAATAAGTATATGAATCCCAATAGTCTGTCTAGGGCTTTGCAGAAGGAAAAGTATGTATTTTCATGAAACCCAGAAGTGCACTGAAATCACTAGACTAAGAATGACTTTATAATGTTCTTCTAGATGAAGGGTACTTCATGCAGTCAAAAGTAGTCATTGTGTTTACAGAAGAAAAAGAAAGCCTTAGGTCATTTCTAAATAGGGAAGTGGTTTGTATTTCATTGCTAAGAAACTCTTTAGTTAATCTTTGCTAATATAAATGTTTTTATTGATGGTTTCTTTAAAAAAAAAAAAAAACAAAACAAGAATCAGTTCCTGGGTAAGTCCTGTTCATATTAAGTAATCAAAACAACAACAACAAAAAGTTATTTCAAAAAGAAAATAATTTATCAATAGTCCATCTTCTGAATACTAATCAGTTTTGTTCTGGGGGGAAGAAACAAGTGGAAAATCCTTACTGAATTGAATCTTAAAGCAAGGGAGGCATAACTGCCATGGATGTCTGTGACTAAATTCTGTTCAGTTAAGTAGGAAGTGCCATGAAGCTGGCGTCCTAGTCAGTAGGGCTTCTTGCATGAATATTACGAGCAAGATTTTGCTTTGTATAGCTCTTTGGGGTTATGGAATGTAAATATTACTGGACTTGGGAAGGAAGGTAGGACAACAAGGGAACCCTAGTGCAAGCACTAATTACTTTCTCTTATGCAAATACCAGCTGCCCTTTCCAGCCTGTTTGATGCTTTGCTTTTCTCCTGGAGCAAACAAATAGATAAATAAAATAATACTAATCTGTATCATATCTGTCATCTCTTCAAATAGTTTTGTTGACTGCCATTTGTTTTCCATAGCTGTTTCCACATCGTTGTCTTCAGCTCCTTTCTGCTCCCTTTTTCTTCTTGCCTCTTCTTCATTTATTTGCTGTACCTGAGAAACATGCTGTTCTAAGTTTTCTTCTCTTTCATCCTTCTCCTACTTTTATCTGGCTCCCAATTGGAAACTCAAGTGTTGCTCTGTTGTCTTTCCCTGGGCTGGAGTTTCTCATTTGTCCGGCTTGCTTCTGGCAATTTGCATTAGTTTCTGTAGGATGCAAGCTTTCAATTTAGAAAATAAATATTTTGCTTTCCGTACCTTTCCTAAGGTATGGAAAACCTTAAAAATATGGAATGTAAAAAAAATGTATTGGGATCCGCCCGGGCTTGCTGAAGATAGTTCCATTGCCACTGACACGGATTTTGTGCAGTGCCTTTGAACCCTGCAGCTGTCCCAGTACGCATATTTTCTTGCTTTCTAGTCTCATGTTTCCACTTTCTCACATCTTCCCTTAGCTTCTCATTCCTATGCTTTCCAGTGCTTCTGTGCAGAGCCTGCATTCACAGAAACTGTCCTGGACTGTACCTGCTGCTGTAGTTGCTCTCATTTCTCCTCTTCCCTTTACCTCTGTACTCATGATGTCTTAGGGTACAGCTATTCTGACTTTTCTTCTTATAGAGTTATCACAGATCTTTTACTGCTTTCCTTTTTCTCAACTGCAGTTAGTGTGCTTTAAAAATAAGGCTCCAGACCACGTTTATTTTCATGCTGATTTTGGGTACCTTCTCTAAACTTTACCCTGTTTTGTTTAATGAAATTTTACACTGCTTTGGAGTATTTTTCTACTATTTTAGCATCTTTTGCATCTCTTTTCTTTGATGCTTCTTCCCTCACTCTTAATTAATATAAAAAGATTTAAGTTTTTTCTAACATCCTTCAGTAATTGCTGTCTATTTGAATTATACATTGTTATGACAAAAACCATCAAAATGTGAGAAACAAGCTTCTCTGTGACCTGTTGATTTGTTAAGGTGACAGTCTGGTGGCATTTGCGTTATTGCAGTGTTTTGTATGCTAATATAAAATACTTTAGGATTCATATATATATATATATACACACACATTGAGAAAACTTCAGAAATTTAAGAACACAATGAGGTATAGTTATTATTGTAAAGATACGTGGTAAAATACAACCCTTGGTAAAGAGAATCATTTAGGTACGAAAAGACCTTCCAGATCATCAAGTCTAGCCATCAGCCTCACCTACTGAGTCCCATTCAACCTTACTGCACCACACACATCCCCTAAATACATCCAGGGATGAGGACTACACCATTTCTCTGAGCAGCCTGTTGCAATGCTTGACCATCGTCTCTGTGAAGAAATTCTTCCTCAGTCTAAACCTCCTTGGTGCAACTGCTGTATATGAGTATTTACGAAAAATGAGTTTCCAGTCCTGTACTGGTTTTAAGTGTGTATAGTCCTAGTACGTGTAATCTAGTGAACGTTTTAATATGTGTATCAGTGCTTTTTTAGCTTATTTAGGCTGCATTAGTTGACAAAAGCATGCTAAAATAACTTCCTAGGAAGCTTTTTGATTATTGCACTGCCCTTGAGTGCTGGCTCCCTGCTTCAGGGCAATCCACCCTAAGTATATTCTATAAAGTTACACCAATCTGAAAATTAGAGTTAGTTTTTCAGGAAAAAAAAAATCCTATAGGGAGTACATATAGTATAAAACACAAATATATAAAACCCAAATAGTGTTTTACTGTAAGCAAATATCTTTGTGGGTTTTGTATTAGTTTTGGTGACCAAGTAAAGATGTGGGACGTTAGTTATGAGAAGAATGAGTTGCCATATACACCATTTAACTTCTGGGTACCTGATGAAATAATTCTTGTGCCATAGCTGAATTAATCTCCCAAATTACCTAACTGAATAATACTAATTCATTCTGTTGCAAGCAAATCTGCCAGCACATTGCAACACAGAGTTAATATATGATCAGTTGACTATGTACAAACATACATACATACGTTCTGCACAAGATAAACCATCATGGTACATCTCTTTCCTGATTGATTAATGAGATTAATGTTCACATTTTGCAGCACTTCTTTCTGTCAGGGTTAATGTTTTAAGCACAAAGTTCCTGTTTATGGAAAACCTATCTATGAGATGGAAAGATGTGGTGCTACCTGTCTTGCTTTGCATGTCTTCTGTCTAAGGGGAAGGTAGATAGGGAATTTAAGTTCTAGTAAAAAAAATATTCAGAGGAATATATGCAATATATGGTTAACAGGGTTTGATCATCTTGAAGTCTTTTTTTTTAATTTTAATGTTTATTTTTTAATTGACAACACAAAGTAGTTTCTTCACCGCTGTTTTCATAACAGTGGACAAAACTGACCAAGGCAATGTGTACAACTTCAGCCTATTTAAGGACAGAGATTGAGAAATGAGCAAACCAGTGGAAATTACTGTAGTGAATAAACAAATTCAAGCCTTATTTTAGTAGTAATTTTGTTTAAAGTGTGTTTAATTCTTGCAAATTAAAGTGCTTGAGAAAACATTATTGAGAAAATCCAGTGTTCCTTCTGTAAAGGATTATTGTGCTACTCCAGTCATTCAGACTACGTGACATTTCAGTAAAACAAGGACAACTGGTTGATCTTACATACTTCAGATTTGAAAAGGAAATTTTATAATTAAGGGAAGAGGTTATGTTACCTGCCTGGTTTACAGAGTGCTATGGAATGCATAAACAAAAAGGTTGCATTAATGATCAGTTTTCAGCACAGTAGGCAGTTAACAATGGGTGATACAAAATGGCAAGGCATGCTGAGAGGGAACTTGGACCACTTACTCTCATTACAGATTCTAAATTTTTCTACCAAGTAACGACAGATAGGTGTTATTTTGTTCTGTTCACGTAAAATGCTTCTTTAATATATATTGTCTTGTCCCCAAAAGAACATTAAAAAACAAAACTGTGTTGTGAGTGGTCTGGTAAATATTTCTGCAAGCATTAGAATGTATTTAAATAAAGCAATGTTACACCTTCAGTTTGAGTAGTCTGTGCAGTGTGGATACTTTATGAAAAAATATTACAGAAACAGAAGTCCAGAAAAGGCCACATAAAATGTTTTCAATCATGAAAATGATTTAATGTGAATAGAGATTAAAAAGATTATATTGATAGTGGAGAAAAAGGGAGGTGACATGGTAAATGGTATATAAAACAATGAATAGTACAGAGAGGTAAATCTTGAAAATTTGTTTACTTTTTCTAATAAAATCAGGGAACAAGGAGACAGTCAATGAAATTTTAAAAATGATGGAAAAAAATCAATACCGTTAAATGCAGAATGTGTATGTGATGAGACTTACTGACATTAGAATGGCTGGAAGAGAAAATCAGGATAAATGGAGTAAATATTTCACTTATTAGCTAGCAATCCCCTAAATTATATAAATTAAAAAGTACAATGTATATAGTATATAATGTTCAAAAGAGAACATTAGCCTTGCAAGTACTTTGTCCTTCTTGTCTTCTGAGTGTTTGAGTTACATTTCTTTCAACTTTTCTCTATTACATGTCTCTCCAGGAGGAAAAAAAAAAAGTATTTTCACTATAGCAAGAATACATTTATTAAAAGTTTTTAAAGGGGTGATAACATTAGTAGTAAGTCAATTGTAACTTCTGCAAAGTGCAGTTGGTTTGTTGTTTCCTGTAGGTCTGTCTTTAGCTGTTTGCCATACAGTACTTCTCACTGTAAATGAGTGCTTGTAAGCATACAAACTTTTAATGATAAGACTTTACAAACTGTTAATGATAATGATCTTTATAATTAAGTTGAAACCCTAGACAGACAAATTTCTTGAATTTTAATACTGGTATTAATAAAAGTAAAGATACTTGATATTTTAGATAGCAATGCATTTTATTTTTAGCTTTGCACATAGTATGTGTAAATAGCTGTATAGGAAATAATTCACATGCCAATATTGGCATTGCTTTGTATTTTATTTTCTTGTAAAAATGACTAAAACAGGAAAATTATTGAATGATGTTGTATGTAAGGGGTTTTCAGAATTTCACCAGATCTTGTGTATTTCACAAGTTAGCAGAGAAAAATAAAGCTTTCTAACTTTGTCTGCTTTTTAATTAATTTCTAACTTTTTCGTTCCATTTATTGATTCATTATATTCAAGTATTTTTCCTCTAGTAGTTGCTATTCCTTTCTTATAACTGAATGTCTTTTCTTTATACTGGCTTCTTAAATCCTTTTGCATTGCCTTTTGCCATTCTTTCTTTAATCTTTTTCCTTCTGTTTAATTTTTAAATCCTTTGCCCTTTATCTTTTTTCAGTCTTTTTAGCTGCTCTCCTCTCCTTTGATTCTCTCTTAAACATTACTGCGTCTTAACATTGTGTTCTTTCATTGATTTTTTTTTTCTTTTTGTTTTTGTCCCTTTTAATTTTTTTAAAGTTTTTCTTTAGTATGCCATCACACAAGGAAAATTTGATACAAACATTACCACTGGAATTAAAAACAAATAAACACAGAAAGGATTCAGGTATGTTCAAGGGAAAGATGAAACGTTTCTCTGTTTACTGAAAAGAAAAATCCTATTTACTTCAGTGGGCATTGAAACATCTTACCTGAGCCTTTCTTGCCTGATACCACATCCTGTGTTTCAAACCGAAAGCAATTACCATTTCAGTACTTCGTGGTACTATAGTGCTAGATTCGTTTTTTTTTCTTTCTTTTCTCCATCCTTACAGATGCCTTTCATGCGTAAAAGTCCACAAGCTCTGTCTTGTGCTTTACAAGTCTTCTTTGAATCTGAATTATTTTTGGAATACATTATTTAGAAAACATAAGATCTCTCTGTAGTCTTTTATGGACTTTTTTATTGATTATGTTGGAGAAAAAGATTAAATAGCTGAACATAAATAGCTGAACATTCACTTAAATTCATTTAAAAGAATAATATAGTTTAGAGTAGCCAGTAAATGTGTAGTTAAGTTACTGTCTATGTAGTCAGTAGTTAGTTAATGATTGCTGTATTTTTAAAAAGGACACTTTTAACTTGGTGTAAATAGTAACAGTCTTTCCCAGGTCTGATACAAACTTTATATTTTTATTTTATTTATTTATTTTTTAATTAAATGTCTGTTTTTTAATTTACTCTGATTTACTTGTGAATGGAGAATGAACCCTTTATGTAGGAACATTATGAGAATCTGGGAGAATTAAAAATGGCAGAATATATTATTTTGCAATTTAAATATATAAATTTCCAATATTCTCCTATGCAGGCTTTTGTATAGATAAGTACATCAAGGTGGTAGTCTCAGGGTCACATTAGTTTCTGAAAAAAGTTGTCAGATTGCTAGAAGACTTTATGGGAAGTGTCTGCCAAAAAGAAAGTTTAGCTGTTGTCTCCATATTTCTCCAATATACTAAATTTGTACACCCCAGAGAAGGACTGAGTGAACAAGTCTGTGAGAAGTTGGACAATGGGTAGGAATTTTAATATAAAAAGAAGCTTTTTGTGAGCAAAACTAAAATTGCAAATGATTTAAAAGTACTGCCTGGTGATGTGTGGTAACTGGCACACTGGGACCCTGGGACTGCATTGCCAACGTTCAAACACTTGAAAAAGAGTATACTTAGGTAGCAGAGAAGGATCTATGATTCAGCGGCAGTAGGCTTTTCAGCAAGCTGAGGTGTGCAGTTACCCATGTGCTGCGGCACTGTGGCTGTGTCTCTTCCATTTGGAGTGGTGGTTCCACCGTTTCAACAGAGCCAGTAGTAAGCTTTGCTTGTTTCCTGTCCTCAGTCTGATTAATAGAAGTGATTTGTCTCCAAGCAGCATTTTGGCTCTTAAAGAATTAAATTTCCCATTCTGAAACTATTTTAGATGGAAAGCAAAATGATGGATTATTGAAAAAAAACTAGGTTTATTGATTTTTTTAATACAGTTCTATATGTGAAAATGCAGGTGTGATGTTTGTATGTGTGTAGTATGCCATTGTTTGTCCCTCAACTGTTTTCAGGCTATGCTGTATGGTATTATGAGACCATGAATAACCAAGAATGATGAAAAAAACAAAAAAGAGAATTTTGGTGTATACTTGCCTTTGGGTCAAAGGCCAGAATTTTTGGGGGTCCTTTATTTTTTTCTGCATGGAAAAAAAAAAAAAAAAGATTACTCCACAGAATTCTGCATGAAAAAACAGTTTTCTAAACTTGTTTCTCTGATCAGATGTTATAATTTAAATTGGTTTAAATTATCATACACGGCTTTTAAAGATAGAAATTGAGATCTGTTTTGGCTGTGCATTGACAGCATAAGCTTGGGACTCATAGCCTACCATGACAGAACCCAATGACAGGGTGGATATTTTACTTTGGCAATACTCCCTAGTGATGATGTATTAATATTCTTTTACTCCATCTGATTTTTTTTCCCTGTTTAATATGGTAAACATATGTAATTCACTTCTCCACATGAATAGAATTTTATCTTGTAGCATAAAATCCTGTCATTGCTTTTTCAAAAGCACTTAGAAAATATTAAGTAATCATGAGGGTTATTGCTAATTGCAATGGCTTTAATTTGTCACTTTAAATGTTCTAATTATTTCTTCATGAGGTTATCAGCAAACTCTTAAATAGAACCTCACTGCAAATTAGGCCCTTGGGCCAGGTTATTTATTTTGACCCAAGCTTCAATTGAATATTATGATTAAAAATAGCTGAAGAATAAATACGTTTTAATAATGCTTTTTAAAACTGGAAAAGTTAGCATCTAAGCAAAATTTAAGAGTAACAATCACATCTTGTTATATTAATGAAACTTCTGTCACATTTTTTGAAGCTGTGGATGCTACACACATATAGTAATTTTTGAGTTGAAAATAGCACTTCCCAACCACCTTTTGAAATGTTCATGCTAAATGTGTTGTTGTATGAAACTAAGTGACCTTCAATAGTATTGAAAGACTGAGTAGAGTTGGTCTGAAAATCAGTTTGGTCAGTAAAATTGTAGGAGAGAGGGAGCAGCATAGTTGGAAAATAGTTGGAAAATGCTGTTTTTTCTTGGTGCGGCTTGGCAAGTCCTTCTCTCTTAGGCACACCATAGTGAATTTGGGTTACCCAGCATCCCACTTGTTACTTATACCAAATATGAATAAGGGACAGAGCCTTATCTGTTCCCAGAGAAGAAGAAGAAGGCTGTTTCTGGAAGAGCTATCCTCCACTGGGACAGAAGGTTCACTCCTGGCACTAGTGTTTCTGCCAGAGTGCAGTAAGTGCTGGGATATCGTTAGGCAGGCACAGGAGGGAGATCCTTGGCCTCTCCTTTTAACAGGCACCATATCTGTGTCACTGGAGACCAAGGAGGGGGTGAGCCATGCTGGATGTCATCTGCGTGCCCCTGTGTGAGGCTGCGTGCTGGGTGAGAGCGTAGTGAGGGGCTGATCACTGCCAATGCAGTGCTGTGTGTTTGCACATACCTGTGTCTTGGCATCACCAGGATGGTCTGGAGGAGCTCTACAGAGCTCCACAAGTCAGACTGTGTTTCATAAGTGTTATGAAATACGTTTATATATTGACTGGGAAATTCCATTTTCCATTCTTTCTCCATAGTCTGTGAAAAATACATTATTTTGTGCATGACTTCAGTCTGATTTTACACAAGGTCTTTGATTTGGCAATTATTTCCTTTATGCTCTTGGGGGAGGGATAATTATAAGTTGGTCTGCTGAAAACTGAGAGAAGGGACCTTTATCTAGTCCTCATTTACACTGTGAAGTTTTTGAGGGGAAAGGATAGTCTCTAGAAGTATGATTTGATTTTGCTGAGCAAAGCAACATTCAGCTTCAAGCTAAGTTCTCTGTTAAAAAAGTTTGCATACAAAAAGCAGTGGTTAGTGCATCCAGAATTGCCTTCAGAAGCAGCACCTCTTCAACAGGATTTTTTTTTTTTTTTTTTTTTTTTTTCTCATAGAGTAGTTCCAGTGTGTGGGCTGCCTGATTTGGACTTCTCCTTCCTGACTGTGTCCAGTTAGGTGGCTTACCTTCCTCCTGCACCATTGCAAACACTGCTCTGCTCAGGCTTACCTCTCCATCCTCTCCTTCTTGCCCTGGGGGCATTTATCCACCTCCCCTGAACATGTGAAAAGTTCTGTGAAAGGGAAGACAGTTTTACATGTACGTGCTGCTGGAGAAGAAACTTTCTCAGCTGTTTCTATATATCATTTATAAGATATATAGCTTTATATGGATATGTTTCTGTAATTTGCAGACAGATAAAAGCTTGCATTTCTTATGGCATTTTTTTTTTTTAATTTTGGGTTCTAAATTGAACAAGTTTGTGTAATTTTTCAAGCATATGGGCTAAGAAGGTAAATCTCACCTGATGCTGAAATGTTAAGGGAAAAAAAAAATCCTTTGATTCTGCAGCCTGTCCCACAAGCCAGATTTGCTGTGGAAGGACTGACTTAAAGAATTATGCTACATTTTTTTTGCCACAATTTTGCCGTAAGAAATCCTGATATTTGCTTGCTTGCTTGCTTAACTAATGGACTATTAACCTGGAATCCTTCCTGTCACAGCCACTTGTGTTGCAGCATTTGCACATCTTTCATTTGTAGAAATTTGACCTTTAAAATAGCTTCTGGCTCTCTTAGGATGATTTTTTTTTTTTTTTTTTTTTTTTTTTTTTTTTTTAGGAAGGATCCAGTTTGCTAAATGATCAGCTCAGTGACTTTTTTTCTGATTTCACTTCTCTCTGCACAACCAACTAAAAACTATTTGTGCCATTGTTTGGCTTCTGGGTGATAGATGGTTCATGTATTGTTCACTCTTTGCTGCATCTCTCTGGTGCTGCATGTCGCAGGGGCTGAGAAGTGCTGCCTGCTATGACTGCCTTGTCAGCATCTGTGCTTTCCATTCTATCTCACCTGGCTGCTGCACGTATTTTTCAGCAGTAGCTTCGAAGTTACTAAGTCCTTAATAAAAATGCTGAAAGTCAAGCATAAAGTCAGTTTCTGAAGAACATACTTGACCATTTCCTTGTTGAAGAAGTTCTCTCCTAACATAAAGACTTGTTTTAGTTCTGTTGTAGCTGGATAATTTTAAAGCAAATTTGAGAGAAAACTTGATCAAAAATTTCAATAATTTGATTTCCGACATAGAATCTCATTTTCCGTTTTCGCTTAAATCTCTTCCTGCAATCTTTTCACTTTTAAGTTTGCTCAAAGCTATAGATAGGCCACCTATTATAAGAGAAGGTATGACCATTCCAGTGATCTCCTGTCCTAAGATCTCAGCTTAAAAATATTTGTTCATTAGCTTGTCCTTTCTGCAACTGTCAAGAACCAGCCATAGCAAAAAGTGTCAAACTTAATGTTTCATCACTATATCCACATAACAGTAACCTACCACTAATTTACAAAGTTGTTACCTCTTTTAGCAGTGAAGGTAAGGTATAAAGTGGCTTACATAGTATCTGCTTCCAGCCATAAAAGAGACAAACTGGCAGTGTAGTTAGGGGAACTTCCATGACTACAGCCCAGCAACACCACACATTGGGTAAGTAATTTATTTCACTTCCTAGTTTTCTTAGTCTGACAACTTTTGCATGGACCAAGCTCATTTTAGCAATAAAAAGAACACATTATTTCCATTGCTTATGGATACTGTGTACCCTGTCTTACCTGGGTCACTGCGAAATACATTGCCCCGTGAAGGCAGATCTTTAGCGTAGCATCTTCTGCATCTTGTGAAGTATTTTCATTTGGTAGTGTTCATGTTTTAAAAAGATAGGTGAGTTGGGTTGCTAAGTAGTATCTTTTAAAGGTATCAAATATAGTGTAAAATCAGTCGTAAGTTGTTTATTGTTTGGAGGTTTATTCAATTATCATGTTTATGAGAGATTTACATGAGTAACTGTGCAGCACTGAGAAAACATCATGGCGTAACAAGGCATTATCAGCACTTTTACCTAGACTATCCTCTGGTTACAGCATTGAATCTAGTGTCAATAGTTTTCTTCACTGGCAACTCCAAAATCCCACATGCAGAATTAACCCATGTGCAAATTTAATCATAAAACAGGAAATAAAAATGGAAGGAGCATTAGTCTTTGATTCTGATGTTTCACCTACTGATACTCGGTGCAGGTTTTGAAACAGGAGGGGAATCATCACCACCATCAATATTAAAGCGACTGATCTACTCTTCGTGGTTCAGCTCCTTGTGTGCAATGGAGCTGATATTTGGATGATGTTTAATGTTTATCTACATTTGCAAGTACTGCCTTACTGTGTCATGGGAAAACTGCTAGTAGTCTGAATAACTGGACTCCTGTTTAGTTCTTAGTGCAGTGCTTGCCTCTGTCATGTCATATGTTTTGCATGATTCAGTTGTATTTTAGTATCTTCACAGTCACTTTGAGATAATCTTGTTGGTTCCTTTCTCACTTATGACTTCTTCATGCCCTTTTCAGTGTATCTGCTTTCATCCATTTCATGCTTCATCCTGGAATTTTCCAAGACCGTGTCCTTGGACTTTTCCTCTTTTTGTTTTATTCTTTGTTTCTAGGTGAGTTAGCCACTTGCATTGCTCTTACTGTTATGACTATACGGATTGCTTGTAAACCTTTCTTTCCACCAGTGTTACTGCACCTTCCATCTAATCCTGTGTCTCAGGTTGGATCTTTAACATGATGTCTTTTAATTATCTTATCATTTCAAAACAGAACTCTATCCACGTCTCTCCTTTTCTGTCACAAATGACAAGAACATTATCCTTCTTGTCACTCAGATTCAGTGACTCAAGTTTATTTTTTTACTCTTACTTTCCTCATGCTTCATACATTCTGACCAGAACCAGCTTTTGCACCTTTTTTCCCCCCTAATATTTCAGATCTGCTTTTTTTTTTCCTTCCATGCCTCTGTTAAATTTCACATTCAGATCTTCTTGCCTCTGTCCTAACTTTTGCAGTTTCTTTGATTCTTTTTTGTTGTTTTGCAAATCAGAGGTTGTCTCCCTTCAAGCAAAATGTAGTCAGTGAATGCCTTCTTTTAGCCTGCTTACATTTTTGTATCCCTTCCTATTTTATATTCTTCTTAAGGTCTCAGTCTCATATTAAAGCTACCTCTTATCACTCACAAATCTTTACAGGGGTACTTTCCAAATGTGGTGAGCAGTCTGGTGGTAGATTGTGAGGGTGTGGGAAATGGTCTGTGAAACCAAATGAGGTATCAATGCTACATTGCTTTTCTTTGAGAAAGTTTGGTAGAGATGACCCAAACCTCTTGGAATGGGTCTTTCAACCTTGTCATTCAGTGTTTACTTTCTATCATCAATTTTATGCCATGACTGTTCATTCTGCTTTGCTAGTGGTTCCAGGCTTGTCCACAAGAAGACAGTTTCTCTCACACATATTTTCTGAAGCCTTGCACTCATGAAGGAACCTCAGGCGCTCATCAGCAAAGCTTCTGCTGCATTTGCTCCTGCGTCCTTCTCATAAGCCCACTTTTGCCTTCTTGCATTCATAAATCAATAGTTTCCATATACATAATTTGCTTCTATTGTCACCTTTTCTGTAGCAATTTTGCAGTGGTTTGTCCTCAAATGATAGGTTCCTTTAGCCACAGACAATCCTTTAAACGATCTGTAAAGCATCCTGCAATAGTGAGACTGAAGTACGCAAAAATACAATAAATTCATTTTGCCATTCTTTTGTGCATTCTGAGTCTTCGTTATTCCACTCCAGCTTCCATTAAGGCATGACTTTTTCTGTTGAAAAGAGAAATATACAGCCTGCCTGTGAGGCCACTATTAATTCCACACTATCTCTCTTTTATAGTGCAGCTGGCACCCTACCCTCGGGAGAACAAGCTCATCACTTCTACCACATGCTTGTTCTCTACCAGTTCAGGCAGCAGGAATCCTAAGTTAGCTATCAAATATTGGTCTTGCTTATGGCAGCACAGAGCTTTCTACAATGCCTCTGGGCCAGCTGAAAATAATTTCTAGCACAGTTGGAGTGAAACTACGGCGGTGTAACATCCAAAGACATGCAAGTCCTGAGCAGGGTGGCATTCTGTGCTTGCTCCAGTAATGAACAATGATTTACAAAATAATAAAATAAAAATATTACAGGTTTAATTAAGCTTAAGTACAGTACACTTTCTTCTGGGTGAGAAGTAATAAAAGTATCATTGGTTGTAGAATAAATTATATTTCTGCCTTGTCAGACATTTCCTGTATTTCCAATATTGAATTGTCTCAACTTCACTTACTTTTGTTTCAGTAATGTTGTTCATATGTGTGTACATGTTAATATCATATAGACTTCCATATACACATCTGCATGCATGCTGCAGATACTACCACAATAGATTTCAATAGATTTCACAATAGATTTCCAGTCTATTGTTTATCAAAAAGACAGAATTAGCCATAAGCAGGCAGACTGAGGCATGTCATTTTAGGCAGAAAGTAGAAGATTATTATCTTGTTTCTTATATTATGTTCCTTCATATTTGGTTTAGCCATCTGAGAGAAGTCCGTTGCAGAAAAGGAATATTTTTCAAGAAATGTCTTTGTCCTTCAAACAATTAACAATACTTTAGTTAATACTGTCCGAGAGCAGTGGCTCTGTCTGTGCTTATACCTATTTTGTTGCACTTTCCTGTCCCTAAGCTTAGATGGAAGTACCAAAAGGGTTCCTTTGTATTCTCAGTATAACTCTGCATATTTTTGTAGCATGATTTTTTTCACTTTGTAAAGTTTTGTTCAACTGAGTATATGTCATAGGCAATTCTTCCTGGTATGATTCACATTTCATTAACTTACTAAAACTTACTGTGTGCTTTTGAGGAATTTTGAAGAGTGGAAAAGCTGCTTTCTCTTTAGTCTTAGTCTGCTGCCAAGCTGTACTTTAAACTTTCCTGTCATCCTATTACCATAAGAGTTGGCACTGTTTTTCTACATGTTGTCTAGGGCATCATTCAAAAAAAAGAAATCTAGTTCTCTCATTAGGTCCCCAGTTGATGGGTAGCTGTATTTCTGATTGTATTGAATCCTTGTTCTGTAAGCATCCAGCAGTGATAGACTAGATTTTTTATTTTATATTTTATATATAAAGTAGCAGGTGCTGCAATACAGAAGAGTGGAAGTTTTGGCCTCTGGTTGGACATGATAGGGTCTTTCTCCTTTCTTAAAATTGCTACTTCTCCCCAGCTGAGTTGATCTCACTGGAGGACCAGACTCTGTCCAGACAGGACTTCTATCCCATTTTGGATCCTGTTTCTCAGTAGACAGTGCTGTACACCACATGAGGTCTTTGCAATTCATGGCTGTCCCACTCTGCTCCGTCCCTTTTCTGGGCACCAAGCTGGGCTTGGTGGGGTGGGATCCCAGCTCTTTCCTTCTGAACCTGCTGGAACAGGGGCTGATGCAGGCATAAACTGAAGAGGAGGGGAAAGGAGGAAGGGCTGGAGACAGAGGGAAAGAGGACATAGTGCCAGCAGCAAATTGTTGGCGTGGTCCAGGCCGCTGCAGGCAGTGCAGGGCAGTACAGAGGACTGGCCAGAATCAGGTGGATTTTGCTGTGCAATGTAGTTTAATGTGTAAGGACACAACCTAAATTAATGCATTTGGATACATATAGGGTAAAGATACTCCTGTGTAACTAGTGTATCACCCTTTACTAACATCTGTCTAGTACAAAAGGCAGCATGATCTTCTTGCTTCACGGAGGTCATCACATATTCGTGAACCAAGAAGAGCTGTTGGACGTTTGCATGTTATAAATTTGGCTATGGTCAGAGGTTAGACATTGAGTGTTCTATCATCTGTTGATCCCCCTGCTTCTCAGTTACTTTTATGACATGGTGATATGTGGTAATTACATAGTATTATTGTTTGATAATAGTTTTAAGGTATTTTTGTCAAAATGGTGATTAAATCTGTATCTGGAAAGTGTGTTTTCCTCGTGTGAAGAACTGCCTTTCTTTTAAAATTGCAGAATAGGTCCAAATTCCGCTTATGAAGTAAACTCCCTTTGACTGTATCCACGTTTCATTTCAGTGGCATGCAGTGTTGCAATTTGAAGCTCAGTGAGCTCCTCCTCATCCATATAGCTTAAATTCTGTGAGCTGTGGGCTATAGTATTTCATTACTGGCGGTTCTTCCTTTTTTGCCCTGGTCATTTAGTGGCTGTACTTTACTTTTGCAACATTCTTAAACAGGAACAAATTTACTGCAAAGAATCCTGGTTCTAGAAGTTTAAAAAGCTGATTTTCTCAGGCATCTGTTATATTTTATTTGGAAGGATCTTTTGTTTATTTATTTATTCATTCATTCATTTATTTGTTTTGTCTTAACTTTAAAAAGTTGAATATATGCAATTTCATTACCTTTCACTCCCAGTAACATTTTAAATTAAAATGTTGTAGATGTCATTATTATGTTTAACTTAACCATTTTCTGCATTTTCTGGAAGTTCTAAGTCTTATTTTTTGTAAAGCATCTCTTGTGTCAGCCTTTTAGTTCTTTGAGTATTACTTTTGGTAAATTTTTATTTCATTGGCAATCCTTACCTATACAGTAGCAAAGTCATTTCTTAAATTGTTACTTTGCTTTCTTTGTTCTAAAACATGAAAAATATACACAGTCATTATTTGTTGTAATAAGAACATACTGATTAAATAAAATTCCAGCTAAGATTCCATGAAATAGCAAAAGGGCTTGGATGTTTATGTAGAATGAGAGATTTGAAGTTCTTTGCTCAAAACTTACTGAATTTACTACGAGTACCAAATGGCATATTTACAAGGTTATGTGTTAAATTATGATGTTATAGCTATTCTTAAAAATGAGAAAATTTTTGGAGCTGTTTTTGGAGCAACGAGTAATGTATGGGGAGCTAAGTAAAATGGTTGTGATATGGATTAACAGTAAGATTGTAGGATTTCTAACTGTAGACTGAAGTTCATTCCTTTCTGAAATCATTGGTGTGTGCGTGTGTATGTGTGCGAATGCTTGTGTGTGCTTAAAACTGGAAGGCTTTATTTATTTATTTCACTTTCTTCTCTTTTCTGCTTTTCATATAGAAAATAAAAAAAGGCCCTTTGGACTTGAAGGAAAGACCCCAAGCAGCATTCTGATTTGCCTCACTCAGAGTCCCTACTGTATTTATTTTCCTGAAGCTTTTTTCCTTCCTTTCTTTTTTTTAATAAACACTTATAAAACTATATTGCTTGAAGTTGCTATCCAGCTGAAATACCTGTGAAAATCTTACCTGCCTTGAGTACCTATGTTCCATTGCTCCTCTGTTCATTTCTTTCCTGCTTTTTTTTTGTAGTGTTATATTTTCCCCACCCTATAATCTTTTCTATATTTGTTGAAAAAAAAATCATTTTGAAGGTTATATTCAGCTTCATTTATTATGCAGTTAGTAATAAGTAACATGGGGACTCTGCAATAAGTAATGGCTGAGTTTCAGGCCAGGTGTAATGTAGAGCACTAATATTCTTGCCAGTAACAATAAGACGTCAACAGAAAGTTTATTGACATCTGGACGAGTGACAAAATAGTTGTTCTAAGATACCAGTTTTGGAATTGTATGAACTGGCTACTTATAGGCTGAGCCTCAACGTGATTAAAAAAGAGATAGGATCAAAGGTACTGATATGTGGAGCATGAGGTATTCTGTAAAGGTATATAGGAGGATGGTGGATGAGATAGTTTATAGGGGCATAGCTGTAAAGTGGAAATTACATGGGAAGTGTTACGTGGCAAATGAGGTTTAATCCTGAAAAAGGCCATCAACTGGGGAGTAACCATTCTGCATAGAAAAGCCTCAAATTTCTCTTCTAACAATATTGTCTAAATAGCCATAACAAACTAAGATCAAACGTTGCAAAAATGTTTTGAAGTGGGAGTAAAAATAGTTGTGGATGCATGTCCCAAATTAAAAAGTTTACTTTTTTTTTTTTTTTTTTTTTTTTTTTTTTTTTTTTTTTTTTTTTTTTTAAGCACAACCAACTGGTTTTACTGGTGATCTGGCTGGTTATGGGGTTGTGGTATTTACTGATATTACTGATGCCTGTAGTGCGTCAGCCAGCTAGGCTTTACCTAACTGAAGTCTCCCATAGTTGTTAGGATGCCTTTCTGTTTCCTGCCCAGGCAGGGCATGGAGTGCAGGAGGATGTAATGCTGTAGTGCTTAGGAAGTAATTTCCACAATTCATTTTGTTCCATTTTTTAGGTCTGAAAATAAGACCTCCTTGCAAAACCTCAGAATCCTAAAAATCACAGTTATTGGAAAAAAGGTTGTAGCAAATGTCCATTTGGTCCTCACTTTTCTTTGGTTTTGTGTTTTAAAAAGCTTTTAGTTGTTAGTCCATTCTTCATGCATTGATACTCTTTAAAATGCTTTTATACCATTAGTCTTTCTATTTTCCTGAGCAAGCCATACTAATACTGCCTTTTGCATCCTCACCTGGTTAATTATTGTTATTCAAAGAGAAACTGATTGTCATTTAGATGACAAATGATCTGTGCCATCAGTCAGTTTCTAGTTGTGTGTTTTCATGTCTTCATTAAGCTCAACTCCTTTTTGTTGCATTTTTTGTAATTCCTGCAGTTTTTTTTTTTAAAGAAATTTCTAAAGATTTCTGGTTTGATCAGTCTTCAAAATCTTTTAAAATATAGATAAATAATTTTGCCACAAAACTTTTGTTCCTCTAGCCCTAAGAAGAATTTGTAGCAGCACTATTGATGATAGGACTGCATCCTCTCCAAATATATCTTATAGACTGCCTTTTCTCAATAGCCTATTTTTCTTTAAAGCTTCAAAAGTAATCTTAAATACATGTTACTGTAATATCTTTTCTGTAGTTACTTGTTGTTATGTACGTGTAGTGGTTATTTCACACTGAAAGACACCTAAACTCCATCACGCCACTCTCACTTCTCAGAAGGACAGGGAGAGTAAATACGATGAAAAAAGACTCATTGGTTGAGATAAGGACAGGGAGATCAGCAATTACCATCATGGGCAAAACAGACTCAGCATGTGGGGGATTAATATAATTTATTGCCTATTGATAATAGACTACAGCGGTGCGAACTACAATCAAACTAAAAACACCTTCCCCCCGTTCACCCTCTTCTCTGTCCTCCCCCCAAGCAGAGCAGGGGAACGGGGAACGGGGGCTGCGGTCAGTCCCTGATGCTTCGTCTCCGCCGCTCCGTCACGGTCCCTCTCTGCCCCTGCTCCACGCGGGGTCCCTCCCACGGGATGCCGTCCTTCCCCAACTGAGCCTGCGGGGGCTGCCCACAGGCAGCAGCTCTTCAAGAACTGCTCCCACATGGCTCCGTACCACGGGCTCCATCCCCCAGGAGCAAACTGCTCCAGCACGGGTCCCCCACGGGCGGCAGCTCCCCCCAGACCCCTGCTCCTGCGTGGGCTCCTCTCCACGGGCTGCAGCTCCGGCCCGGGGCCTGCTCCTGCGGGGGCTCTCCATGGGCCGCAGCCTCCTCCAGGCCACATCCACCTGCTCCACCAGGGGCTCCTCCACCCATGGGCTGCAGCGTGGAGATCTGCTCCGTGTGGGACCCATGGGCTGCAGGGGGACAGCCTGCTCCACCAGGGGCCTCTCTCCACAGGCTGCAGGGGAACTGCTGCTGCATGCGTAGAGCACCTCCTGACATCCTTCTGCACTGTCTGATGGGCTGGTTTTCTCACCTCTTTTCACTCCTCACTCTCCCAGCTGCTGTGTTGCAGCAGTTTGTTTGTTTGTTGCTTTTGTTTTGTTTTGTTTTTCCCCCTTTCCTAAATCTGCTCTCCCAGAGGCCCAACCAGCATTGCTCACTGGCTCAGCTCTGGCCAGCAGCAGGTCCCTTTTGGAGCCGGCTGGAGCTGGCTCTGATCTGATCTGCAGGAGGTGCTGGGCTCTGCTCACAGAGGCTACGCCTGCAGCCCCCCACTACCAAAACTTTGCCACATAAACCCAATACAGTATGTTCTGTCTAAAATACTATATATATATATATATATATATAAAAAATAGCTTGGATCTAACCAAAATTGGAAAGGAATGTACTTATTCACACCTGTATATTGTCTATTTAAAACCAATTCAAACAATCTTCATACAAGACTGTCAAACAACTTTTGCATTCCAACTTAAAGCTGTATGTCAGCGCAGTGTGTCAGCTTGAAGTTGTACTGTCGGAGTGATAAGAAGTGACAGATGTGTGTGGGGAAACAGACATTTTTGATGAGTTGTATTAAGCTATAAATATTTCATATTGTTGTTTACCATTTACTGTTTGAAAAGTTGACACCTGTATTTTTAATGTATTTGGTTAGAATTTAGCGGTAAGTCAAGTCCTGATTAACTGAACAGACTTTATGGATATGTGTTGCAAATATATGAAGATGAAGACTAGAGAATCAATACAAAATTTTACAGGAGGCATTTTTAGTCAGACAGTGTTTTAAACTAGGCAGATGTGAGCATTAATGGTTACACAAACACATTTGTTTATATACCAGATGTAAAGTTTGTAATATAGATGCAAAACATGTTTTAATGCTTAATACCAGAACATCTGTTCAAGTATCTGAGTTATTAGATGTGCATGGAAGACCTGTATTTGGATAATTTCTACTTTTGTGGAGGTATTTGACATTGAGGACATATCTCCTAATAGAGAGCCTTTCATCCTGTAACAGTGTTTCAGTGCAGCACTACTAAAAAAATCAGTGATAACAGCAGGGAGCAGTGTATCTGCAACAGCTAGGTAAACTGAGCACAAATGGAGACAGCACAGATTCTCATCTTCCACCCCACCAATGCTACCTGTTGGGAAGTCTTCTAAAGGCGGCATTGGGATAGTCTTTTACTACCGCAAAATTCTTTCTGCATTTTCATATGCTGTCCTGGGTACACCTCTGAGCAGCCCTGGCGATGCGGTGCTGTGATGGCCTAGCAGAGAATAAAGGAAAAGCTCATACTATCAGAGATAATAAGCAGATGGTTTTCTGTGCTGGAAGCAGTAAACACATTGCTTGTTATGTGAAGATCATTTTCTGTGTTTTTTTTTTTTTTTTTTAAAGTAAAGATGCCACAGGAAAGAAGTGTAAAGATCAAAAGTCTCATATTAACAGAGATGTGAAAGAAGTATTTTATTGCCTTCTCAACTTTTTAAAAGAAAACACAACTTCAGTTGTTGCTATTTTGAAGTGTCTATTTGCAAGGAAAAATAGTGTCTTTTCACAGCCTAATTCTAGAATAGGAGACTGGTTTACATAAACTCTGTTAATGGGGATAGGCTCCTTCAGAAAGCAGTTCAGACCACTGTAGGGGTCTGTGGTAAGTCTCTTCAGAAAAGTCATTTTTTTTTAACCTTCCATAGTCCGGTTAGAGAATTCTTTTGTTAAAGTCATGATTTGGGGAGCAACATAAGAGTTTTACTAGAGATGCTTCCTGTCAGAAGTCATTTTAAAACAGGCTGATGATACTAGTTCATGCTGAAGAATGTTCTTGGTGCTGTGAATCTTCTTGAAAGTAATTGGAAAAAATCTTTGCATATCATGATTTCAACATGATTTTAGCCATGCTGCGATTATCGCTTGAGGACAACTGCTTGTCATTTTTGTGAATTTGGTCAATATAATACTTGTTTCAATTCATGTTCTCTGTTTACAGTTATGAAACGGTATTTTTCTATAGAAATTTATAGGAATTTTCCCTGGTTGTATTTGGAAAGCAGCAGGAAATGATGTGGAGAACTAAACCACTGTGCCCCATAGCCAGGCAACGGAAACTTCACTGTAATGTTTTTATCAGGTACTGGATCCTAAATATTTAATTATTGTGAACATTATTATTTCTATTTAAGCATTGTATTAGTTCCTAAAAGACGCTGCACGTCTGTAAATACTCTGCTGAGCCATAACTAGACAGTGTCGAACAGTGATATTTTTTGTTACTGAAAATAGAACTGCTATAGTGAGAGCAATCTCTGCAAGGTTTTGATTACAAGTTAACCTTTCTTTTTTTCCACCCAAAGTAATGTTCTTAATTTGGTTCTCAGCAGTTTACAGACAGGCAGCAAGTCTAATGCTTGGCTGACACCGAAGCCTTGTGGCTTGTGTAGTTAGACCTCTGGTCCTTCTTGTGCTGGATACTGCTTTCACAATACAAGGACCTAATACAGTACAATGTAATCTGCCACTATGTGAATAACAGTCAGGGTTTGTGATTCTAGCACCTGGCTTTTAAGCACAGTTTACAACTGTAGCAATAGATTGTT
Source organism: Anser brachyrhynchus (assembly GCF_964034855.1). NCBI lineage: Eukaryota > Metazoa > Chordata > Aves > Anseriformes > Anatidae > Anser > Anser brachyrhynchus. The sequence goes on along the minus strand of NC_137694.1, from coordinate 28,522,386 downwards.
TTGAATTGATGTCAATATTTTCAAATATTGATAAACTGTTAGTGTTCAAGAACTTTTTTGTGTATAATTACGGTAAAAGGAATACTTCAATTCAACTATCTTTACTCAAATATGTTAAATGTCTACAAAAAAAATAAAGTGAGCACCCAAACTGAAAAAAAAAATGTTCAAAAAGCCAACAATTTCTTTTTCAATTTTCTGACAATAAAGGACTTTGGTCTGGGGTCCAACATAATCCTCCAAACCTGTTTTCCAGGCTATGGTGCCCTGACATGCCTCACCCTCACGCTTTTTTTTTTCCCCTTTTTCTTTTTTTCTTCACTACAGTACTCAGATAAGGTTTATTATGTCCTTTACCTAACTGCTGTCTATATTGTGCAGACAGTATCTTAGCACTCGTTCCGTTTCCCTACTGTTTTCACATCCTGCATGCTCATACTGTAGCATAAGGAGATAATTGAACTCATGTTGCACCACGTTTTGTGTGCAGCTTTTTCTAAATGCTTTGTGTGCCTCTTCTGTTGAGATAAGTCTCAATTTTCTTCCTCCCTAATGACTACATTGAGGATTTGCTAAGAGTGCAGTGACAATGCACGTGAAAGAGCTCTCGGTATCTGACTGATGACACTTCAGCAGCTAATTGCTCATAGAATTTTACTTCATAAAATGGTTCATACACCTGTTTCACTCAGTACATTACTTTGGAAATTTACACGGTGAGTGAAGCTTTGCCAAAATGTGTGAGATATATTCTAAAAAACAAAAGCGTAATTGGAATTTATAAGGGATCTGCTCTGAGTGGTTCTTTTTTTCTCCCACCTGTAAACTTTATGAATAGTAGATTTTACTGACAGAATGTGTTTATGAAATTTCTGAAGTTTTTACATTATTTTACTTCATTTGTCATTCTGAAAGATAGTTTTTGTTTTCACTGAAAATGACAGACGAAATCACTTACTTAAAAAATCATCTGATTATTGTGAAAACCTGTGAAATTGTGAAATATATTGACTTCAGTTTTTGAAAGGAACTTGAGGATTACGTTGGTGAGTTATTTCATTAGAAAAGAAAGGAAAGGATAAAGCAAAAAGCAAGCCAACAAATCGTTAATAAATATGCATCTGAGAGACACTTTTTCTGATAATTTTAAATTGATCTCATGTAATTTCAGCTTTCCTTGGGCATGGAATGAATAAACCGAGCAGTAACCAAGCTTGTTCAAATATGACTTTGTTTAGCTCAGTGGATACTCCAGTTAATTTCATCAATGTGCAACACAGTATGCTGACTTCAGGGATACTGACATTTGTGGGGCAGCAGCAGTTGGCATAGTTTCATTTTTTACTTTATCAGAGGTATTTATCAGAGGTACTTACATTTTGGTCCTGCTGCTGCTGTTCCCATTCTTCTTAATGGTCTGTAATGGTGTTGCTGCTTGCATCTGGAGACACCAGCTGTGGAAGTGAGAAAGCACTGAATTTTGGGTTGTAGTGAGATAAATACAATGGACTTTTTTTTTTCTATTGAAACATTCTTAAAGATTTGTGACTTGCTTAAGTGCCTAAGTATGTTTGGCCCCAAATAAGAGGGTACATCTCAAAGATCTCACAGTCAGCAGTAGGTGACACATAACATAGGTCAGGTGTAACATGTAGAGTGTGGTAGGGAAAAAGTGATAGAAAACTCAGGGCAATCACAAATACACTTAGCCATTCAGTGACAGCAGGAAATAGGCAGGCAAGAATATCAGATTGCAGTACCCAGCCTGTTTCCATCAGAGTCCTGGATTAAACTTTTTAGCTTTACTGACTTCTACAGCATAGGCAGAGTGACAGTCTGAGGAATAAAAACAGATTGCATAGAAAATACAAAGGACATCTAAAAGCTATTGTAATTATAGTTCACTTGCTTGTAGCTTTAGTGATCTGGAAAACCTCAGTTCTGACACCTGTACTAACGATGCAACAAAATACCTAAACAAACGTTGCATGAAACATACAGTGAAAAAGGGTGGTTTTCTAGCACAGCAACACTTACATCTACCAATTTCCGTACAATGCATCTTGTAACCTCCCGAAATTTATCCGGCTTCTCCTTGAATATTGTTAACTCTTTCCATGTCAGTCCTCTCCTTCCTCCACCACAGTAGCTTACAGACCTTAAAGTCTGTAAACTCCTAGCTCCCAGGAGGTGGGAAGAGCAGTAAGAACTTCAAAAGGACAGTGGTAATATTAACAGTAGTAGCTTGAAATCTATAATACTGTCCAAAATGTGAACTGTTTCAGAGATTTGAAGGGGTTCGTTCTTGCACAAAAGCAGTGAAAGGGGACAACTGAATTTTAGGAAGTGTCAGATACGCTCTTCAGTAGTCTTCTCATTTTGAGTGCCTAATCCTGAAGGAGTTCTACTGTTGCCAGATGTCAAAGCTACTATTCAGTAATGGACTGAATGGTCTTTATCTATGTGAAGTTTGTATGAGAATAAGAATGAATCAAAGATGTTAAGTGAACCAAAATACTGTGTTTGTGTCTCTACTCTCCCACCTTCCCTTAGCTCCTTCCATGTTCCTTATATGCCCTTTTCCCCCTCCCCAACCCATCTTTTTTCACCAATGCAGAAGGGCCTGATTGGTTGAAGAATATCAGAAATCCTTTTGACATTTCTAGCTAGTCTAATCTAATGAAGTTTTTTGGAGTGTGGAGTGTTCCAAGAAAAGTTGCTGAAAACTGTCAAGTTCTTGAGTAACTCAATACTTTCCGTATTAGAAAATAGAAAGCCTAATGTCTTTCTAATGAACACACTACATGAGCTCTAGTGGCTCTTGTCCATTCTTATATGCTTTGATTTTGTTGACTGCTGGGTAAATAGACAGATAGATAATGTTTTCCTTCTTCAGAAATTGTATCGTCTTTAAAAGAAACTGTGAGAAATATCTGTGAGAAGAAAAACATGCCACAAAGAGGCATAAATTCAAAAGTATCACAGTATCACAGATTTCTAGGTTGGAAGAGACCTCAAGATCATCGAGTCCAACCTCCGACCTAACACTAAGTACTCTACTAAACCATATCACTAAGCTCTACATCTAAACGTCTTTTAAAGATCTCCAGGGATGGTGACTCCACCACCTCCCTGGGCAGCCTGTTCCAATGCTTAATAACCCTTTCGGTAAAGAAGTACTTCCTAACATCCAACCTAAAACTCCCCTGGCGCAACTTTCGCCCATTCCCCCTCGTCCTGTCACCAGGCACGTGGGAGAACAGACCAACCCCCACCTCTCTACAGCCTCCTTTAAGGTAACTGTAGAGAGCGATAAGGTCGCCCCTGAGCCTCCTCTTCTCCAGGCTGAACAAGCCCAGCTCCCTCAGCCGCTCCTCGTAAGACTTGTTCTCCAGACCCCTCACCAGCTTGGTCGCCCTTCTCTGGACTCGCTCGAGCACGTCCATGTCCTTCTTGTAGCGAGGGGCTTGTTGTGTGTTTTCCTCTTTACTGAGTTTGTGTTCCCCCATCTACCGAAGCCATTAAGAGATTAAATAAGTTTAGTAGATCACTCAATGTACTTTAATAGTGCATTTTTTCCTTTTCTATATGAAGCAAAGCACAAGTAGTGACAAATAAAGGTTCTTTATATATGAAACTCTTATTAGTAGATGATGTTATTTGTTCTTATTGTAATTGTATTACTTCATCTGTCCTTCCTCTATGCATGCTAATACTCAACCTGATTTTCTTGAGTTATGTTGGCCTGAGTCACTAAGTTTATTATTATTTTTTTATCACAGCTGCAATGCCATATTTTTATTCACAATTCCTTAAAAAAAAAAGTTATTTAAAATCATAACTGGATTTAACTTGAACCAGTTCTTCTCCTTCTTGAGGGCCAGAAGGACTGTGGCAGTCTATATGAATCTGTCAGAGAGGCAGAAGTACATCCCAAACCTTTGCAATGGTTTCTGTAAATTCAAGAGTAGGCATAGTTGGACGTACAATGTAATTTTTAGATTTATATCTAACGTAAAGGCTTTTACCAATGTTCTTATCCTTCAAAGTAAGTTAAGCTGAATATTAAATCCTTTTCAAATATGGGTTTGGTAAATTCTGACGTGACTGCCAGTTTTTCATATAAGAGCATTGGTTGTCCAGTAGCTTGTCCTCTGGTGTTTGTATCAGGCAGGCCTATTTTATGTGAGCGTGATTTAATTTTATTCTTTAATGTCTTTGATGTCTTTGATGTCTTAGTTTTTAGGTGAAACTAAGCAGGATTTGTCCAAGAACATAGTCTTCTATGCTCAGCATAGTCTGAGATTGTTGCAAAGTGTGTATGCCTCCTTTTTGAGAACCCCCTTTGTTTTCTAGAGCTAAAAATGAATATAACGCATTACTTTTTAAATGTTCTTACTGATCCCATTATTCTTTCTGTGCATTTTACAAATAGGATGTGATGTTTTGAGTATGCTTCAGGCTTCAGTAGTTTGTATAATGTTCTATTTTCTGCAGCAAAAGCATGTCAAGGTGATCTCTGTGGGTGGTTAATATTTTCTGGAGTTTATTCTTCAACCATGAAAATATGCAAAGCTGGAGAGGTTGGTGGTATGTCATATATTTAGATATAAAATATATTTTTTCTCAATTTTATCTTCATTAAAGATAACAGAAAAAGTCACAAGTGTAGTAGTAAATGCTGTTTGTTCATGGGTGAACACAGCAATTGTCACTTCTGACTTGTGTTTGTTGTTATACTGGTGAGCATTTCTTGCAATAGCTTTGACTGTAATTTTGTGACAGTGTGGGGTAGAGGTGTCATAAATAATGCATTAATGTAATATTTTAAAACATTATGTTCAAAATCATAACAAATCATAGACTGGGGGGAAATCTGCCAAATTTATTAAATGTTTGCATTTTAGCTAAAATACTCTTCATTTGTTTGAAAGTCTTGAGGTGTTATTTTGCTTGTTTTCATATATAAGTACTTGTAAAAACAATTATGCAAAGCAAAAATAGCAACTATATAAAATAAATATATAAACATTGTAACAAAGTATTTGAATAGGGAGGAATTGTTAGAAAATTGATTATTAGAGAACTGAAAGAGGCAAAAGCTGAACATAATTAATGAAGGCTTTCACTATTGTTACAGTAGTAAAAAGAAAAAAAAATGGAAGTTCAAATCCCAATACATCCATATACATAAAATGCATTTGATTTATGAAAAAAAAAAAAGGAAAAAAGAATATGAAAAAAGCTAATGAGCATTTCAATAAAACAAATTTTTTTTCAGGACTGAGCAAACATATAAGGAAATTAACTGTTAGTAAGAAATAATAATGTGCCTGCATGCTGATTGCATGCTGATAGCATGTTTAATCATTGCTTCTGTCTTCTCATTTTGTTTCCTTTAGTGTCTGTCTCTGGGAAATTGTATTTCTGCTGTTTGTAGAGCATATAGGGGAAGTGAGTCTTTGGTTGTAAATGGGAACACTGAATGTTTTCTAGGTGTGCCTTGCTAAGGTACAGTAAAAAGATCCAAAAGGTGTCTGCAGCAGAGATCTTTTCATATCTCTTGCCTTTCCTGACAGTTTGATTTACCTCATTAAAAGGCTGGAAAAACCACACACTGCTCCTCCAAGCTCCAGATCTTTTTTTCTCGATGAGAATTTCTCTCATTTGGAGCTTAGGCTGTTCGTAGAACCCGTGAATTACTTTGGTGCATGTCTCTGGGCATCATGTGGAATATCACACTCATGTTCTCCAGCAAGAGGCAAACTAAACTGAGATCTAGAAAGAGTTAATTGTTCTGCAGAAGAGCTGCAAATACATCAAAACCAGAGAATATCTATGATCAGTTGTCTGGTAGTTATAATCTCTGAAAACATGGCCTTTTCATGGATATGGATTTCAGATTCAGAAACAGGAAACTAAGGATTACGTCCAGTGTTATACTTTGTTGTTACTGTCCACTCAACCTGTTCCCTTCTCAAGACAGCAGGACAACTATATCTTGTATCTTAGAAGAGATTTCTATTTAGCATTCGTCTCATCCGTTTCTCATCCCATAGATGGAATGGGAAATTTACCGTTAGCATATCCAGCAGCTTTATGGATATGAGCACTCCACAGAGTTGAGTGAGAAGCTTGCAGTTTTTTGTTGGTAGTCTTGGTAGTCTTTTGGAAGTCCCAGGAGTAATTCTGGTTCCTTACACATACATTCCTGTCACAGGCTCCTAATATGCTGCTGCTACTCTTAGGTCTGAAGTGTAGGAAGGTCACTGTAGCAGCATATTTAGCACTACAGAGAGTCCACAAAACAAATCACCTGTGTGAAACAGCTGGTTGGAGATAGTGGCCAGTACCATCATACTCTATTCAAAGGGTTAGTTGAACTTTCTCCTTTCTTTGTGACTGAAGATAAATAAAAAGAAAAGCAGAGTTTTGTCTTGGTTAGGAATTTGATTTTACCACCAGATCTTGACTTGCTTCTTGGAGTTGGTGTGCTACTGTCTTTACATGCTGCTAGACTTGCTAGCTAACAGCTATTATTGGTAGCTGTCTCATTTTTGTGAGAAAATTGGAGGTATCTATTACTCACAGGAGATTTATCCTCCTCTGTCCGACAGTGGTGGATTCCTTCTGCTCGCCACCACTCCTTCTGTGTGTACTGTAGCCAAAGGTTTCATTGAGGTTCATTGAAGTTCTTGTTTATGCAGGGTATCTTCTGGTATTCTGGGTTTCATTTTGTTTTTTATTATTATTATTATTATTTTTATTCTTGGAAGCTCAGTTTGGGAGGACAAGGGGCTTGATCCATATGCTACTACAAAACTCTTGTCTTTTGCCTGCAAAAAGTAGGTTCTTTCAGGTCGCTCTTTGGTCTTGTACCTTGATAAGCTCTCTGAGTGTTGCCCTGACTGTGCTGTAATCCCGCCACCGTACATCGTAAAAGTGATGGTGGATCTTCTTGTACCATTCCAACAGACATACTATGCTGTACTTTCTGTCAACTGAATTTGGAAAAGTAGTTTTGCCATTAATGTTCTCACAGAATTTGGAGATAACGTACAGCATCTACGTAAATTTCTAGGATTATAAACAAAACACATGGACAATTGCTTGAAAGAGATGAAGAAACCGTGTTTTGAAATTGTGTTCCTCCTGTACATTTTCTATGTTTTGCCCTCTATTGTCTTTCACTTTTAGTTCTACATATTCTGGGATCTGTGGTTTGAAATAAAACTAATAAAAGTACCCAGGAATAAGATTGCTATTTGTTTCTCAGTATAAATCCCTGCATGCATATCACTAAGTGAAAAGTCTTCAAATATAATTGTAGAAGGCACTTTTTGATTCACTGAAGTGTACAACAGCTGATTTATTTTACTTTATTTTGCTTTATTTTTTAAGAATAGTACCTTTCAATGGATTTTATATACCTTACCTCTGTGGAACTTTTGAAAATTTCATAACTTTGGCTACCAAATGAAAATGCAGTACTATATTTTCACTTGTGCAATAGCCAGTCAAATAATACAATTCACCTGTTGCTTTGTGATTCTCTTCACACATAACAGTACAGAGGTGCACAAGCAACACTGAATTTATACTTGTATTGGAATTAACATTTAATACCGACTAAAATCCCTCTATTTTACACTTCAGTGACTGAAAAAGAAACAAAAGAATTAACCATAGTAATTTTGGTCAGAGCTTATTGACTTCAGCAATGAAAGAGATTAAAAATATATTGCAAATATACTTTTTTCTCTGTGTGTCAGTGAACACAGTTTTAGTACCTAGCACATGACAAAATAAAGTTGGATTTTGTCACCAAAATTCATGTGTTTGCTTTGTAATTAATATAAACATTAAACATATTAAAATGTATTTTGTATGAACTAGTTGGGCTAAAGTTGAAATAGATCATATAGAGAGTTTGGAATCAGGGAAATAATTTATAGATTCATGATACAAAAAATAATAATAATAAAAAAAGGAAGGGTATGGAATTCTTTGGGTAACCCTCAGATAAGCTTCTAAATGCAAAAAATTAGCCAAGCAGATTTTGAATGTTGCTTACAGCTGATGTCTTGTAAAAATAATGTGAAATCTGCTGAACATAGCATAGTCTTTTTATACTTAACATGGTCGGTTTGATTCTGTGTCCTGCAAATCTGAGATCTCCCATAAGGGCTGGCAGATATGACATGGGAAATCTGCACCCTTCTGAAGTGGCAGCTGGAGGCCAGCTGGGGTTACCTGGACGCTGTTTGCAGAGTTATGGGGATGAAGGATATTTTGCACTTGTCTTGAATCCTTAGAAAGACTTGTATGTAGAGTTAGGAGTATTATGAACTCAAGGGCCAGATCTTGTTTGCTTGTCTCAGGCAAGAGCCACGGTCAGTAGAGTCAACAGGATGCTGAGTTGAAGTGGTCCCTGTTGTATATTTATTTCCCCTTAAAACATACCTACTGAAAGCTGTACAGTGGAGCAGGAATCACGGGTAACGGCACTACATGAATCCCAGTTGTGGAATCCACAAATGACAGAATTTCAGATGTGCTCAGTTTTGGCTTTAAAACTGTTCTACTGAAATCGGGAAATTTCACTGTGAAGGGTAGCCTAGTTACATCGGTACCAGCTGATGTACTACCAGCTAGCCTGGAAATCTCATCCATCTAGTATTTCAGAAAGCACTCCTTATACTCCAACATTTAATGGTAATATCAAATGAAATTAAACTTATTTGTATTTCATTGAAAAGCTTCAATTGCTTTAAACAAGGACAGTTTAAATTTCCTGTGGGCGGTATACAGCTACTGCAGTGCAAGCCCTTCCTGTGACTGCTGGTAGACAGTTGTCCAAAGGCCCTTTTACAATGCAATGCAGGGCAGCAGGATCAAATTTAAATAAATGCTTCATGACATTAGGAAGACATGACTTTAATCTCTCTTACTTTACCTTTGACACCAGCATATTGGTGATTGTCTTTATCCACATTTTAACATTTTCACTGTTTATTCTTTCATTGTTCTCATTCTTTCCTTCTTCTCCATCATCTGCCTTTCATTTTTTATTCCTATCTTCTTACATTACTTAATTCTTCAGCTGCTTGCATTTTTCCTGTTAACACTGCACAAGGCTGCAGATAAGGGCAGGTGGAAAAGCTGCTGCTGAGTAGCATCTGAAGTGCATCTGCTCTGGTGTGACAGACCAGCTGCATGCTTCAAATGCCAACTTGCTTGATCTCGTTCATTTACTGTACTGGAATTACGTGTCTGTCCTTGTGCATGCGTGGTCACATGAGTACCCAGAGCTATCCCAAAGCAGTAAGAGTCTACAGCCCAGGCCACCCAGCAGGAACACAGTTGCCTCCAACACTTGTTCTTTCCTTCTTTTTCTGTCCCAGCAGGTACATACTGTGGCTTCCACAGCTTACTCTCAGTGTCCTCTTTTGCTTTTTGCACTTCACATCTGTCACCATTTATCCCATTTTCATCTCTTGGTTTTGAACAGAAATATTCCCCATTTTTTCTAGGAAATTTGTGAAGCTTGTCAGCAAAAGTGACATGCTTTTCTAGGTTTTGGGGTGAAGGGAGAAACAAAAGCTTAAATGAAGATAGGTCCTTTGAAGTCTGCTGACACTAGCGAGTGCTGTTCTGCCAAGGGAGATGCGTGACAAGGGGCTTGAGGCTAGGTGGGGACTGGCCTACTTGGTCTAAAACCCCAGAAAGTAAATCAGGAAAGCACATTGTTACCATAGTAAAATTATTGTTTTGCTAGACTATGGTAAAAAAAAAAAATATGAACTGCTTTTGTTCAAGGAGAGGCCTTTGTTCATGGCATAGTAATATCTGGAAGCCTAAAACAGGTTAAGATACTACATCGTCAGTTCTCTGTGGAATTTAAATGTAAGCTTTTCTGGTTTGTATTCCTGATTTTATGGGGGCGGGTGTTTACTTTCTGTGTGTTAGAGACCATGTATTTGTGCCACTGATTATGTGTAAAGATTAAAGCAGTTTAGGAACAGAGCCTGTATATTACCTGACAGTTTTTAATGAGTCCTAATGAGTAAGTGGAAAGATACTCCTTTTGGGACATTGGATCAGACTTATATCCCTGACTGGAATTTCCACAGGAGTGTATTCAGCAAATTGTTGTAAATTAAAATTTGTTGGCTCTGCCACAGCCAAAACAAATCATGTCACTGGCAGAAGTAATCACACCACACATTTTTGAAGTAAAGTACTTACCTGCCATGATTCTCTTAATGTTTGTATTTCAATCATCCCTTTTAAAAAGAAAATATATGTTAATAATTTAGAAAGCAAAAACATGTAGATTAGCTTATTAATATTTTTGAGTATTTATTTCATATTGAGTTTATATGTTTATATGAGGGCCATTTTATTCATGTAAGAATGATTGATTAAAGAAAGTCACAAGATGAGCATAAATAGAAAAATGTCTGTGTCCAAGAAAATTTATTGCTTTTAAAATATAAAAGCTATCCACATTCCCATTATGTTTTGATTTGTATGTTTCCAATAGAAAATATTTTGTGTTTCACGAGTAGCATGTGCATCGTACAGTGTAGGATGTTGCTATGGGAATTGTTGTATTCATTTATTATGAAATTCGATGCAGAAATGAGAATTTATATAAATGCTTAAATTAACTTGTGCCCTTCGTTTTGTTTTAAACTTTTTTCTTAATCCATTGAATAGATTAAATTCATGCCACACAGTTGCTTCTTTATAAGCAAATATAATTTCTTATCTTATGAAAATCAAAGATGAATGCTTTGGTCACTGTTTCTTTGGCTCTTGCCATTGGTTTAAATCACCAGGGTAAGAGGATTTGCTGCTGTGGCAATATCATCCAAAAAGCAATTAAAAAAAGTTGAAGAAGATATATATATATAGATACCTCTGTATGTAACCCGCTGAATGGGGGGAGTCGTACTGCAGCTCTGCAGTTATGTCAGACAGCTTCCCAAAAGTTACAGCCAACATTTGGACCCTACATACATTGTTCTTCGAAAAGATGAATTCAGATTTCTTCATATGATTTAAAGTTCTTGTCCAGAAAGTTGCAATGAATCTGAGAAGAGTGTGGCTAAAGCACAATCAGGATGTTGCAGAGCAACTACTTACAGCAACCAAGTAAAAAATAATTGAAAAAGCATGTAGTTATGTTTTAACATATGTTCCAACTTAGAAACTAATCACTTGTGCAAATTTTTCATCATAAAATATCAAGTTGTTATATGCAAGTTATCACATACTTCACTTTGGTACGGACTGTTAAGGAAGATCAGTAGGACTAGATTTATACTCATGTGTCTGATGTTCTGATTTATACTCATTTACTGATGTTCTTATCCTGCTCCACAGCACGTACGTGTTAATATAATACCATTGACTTCAGTCATAATTAGAAAATAACATGAGCATTTATGTTGTTTTTGAACAACAACAACAACAAAAAAGGATAAAAGCTTACATGTGAAATGTTCTTTTTTCTTCACTGAAGATCTTGTTATGTTAATGAAATTTTCTGCTAACGAAAAGTGATTGACTTCCTTGGGGTTCACCTATGTAGCTTTTGTCATGTGGGTGGGACATAAATCTTTCAGGAAAACAGAGAACAATTTATGAAATATTCACAAGAAAAGTATTTTAAAGGGATAATGGTTTATAGCATTTTATTTTCTTCATAATTAATAAGGAACTGGATCTTTGTATTACAGTTAGGATACCCTGTAGATTAGATATTTGAACATGTACCTTTTAGTTTACTTGCACAATATAAAGCTCATGAATAATCCCTTTTATGTATCCTTGAGCATGCATGTTGAGAGAGATCTTGAGAGAGTTCTCTCAAAATCACATGAAAATTCTTTCTGGTTCATGTTTGAAATACTTCGTGTATGATTTATTCGCAGCTTATCCCTTCTTCTCAAGCAAAGTGGTGCCCAGTATTCTGTTACATCCCTTGTCCTCTTGCTCAATGCACTCTGTTTCTGTAGTATCACCCCTCCATAAAAACTGTATGAGAAGAAAAGATTGGAAAGTCGAAAAGGTCAAGTTTCCATCAGTACCCTGTCCTGTGATTTTCTATAGGTATCAGTGGCTGCTATTTTCATACTTTTTTTTTTTTTCCTGCTGACATTGAAATGCAAGTACAACAAAATAATGTTATCAAATGAGTGCATCCAAAAGTAATGTGATTGGAAATGCCTTAAAAATGAAAGTGGATGACCTGGACTCTCTTGAAATCTAAGGACACATTCATAGAGGACAGTAGCACAGTATCTGGTATGTCTAATAAGCCACAGGTCTCTGTTGACCAGCTGTAACCAGCCATACCACTGTCATGGCTGAAGGCAGCATTTAGTAGCAGCATATGGCTCCACCAGCATGACACAGCAGCAGTCACTCTCCAGAACTTAAGGCACACTCGGTTTGCCTTTCTGCTGCTTTCTAGGAACAAGGCCTCTTCTTTTTGATGACTATCATTCATTAGTTACAGATGAGGGTCAGGACATCAGTGAGTGTGCTTTTAGATTCATCTAATTTACAGGAAGAAAATAGATCCCATTGTGTAAGTGATGGCACAATGAAAGGTGAGGGAGGACATGAGTAGGACATGAGCTTCTTGAGAATTGGGCATAGCTACAGCTTGATGCCTGGATGTCCCTGAAAATGAGACGTACCAGCGCCAGTTCTCCTTCTCTCAGACAGCTCTTACCATTTGTAGTTATTAGTGCCTTTTGGTCTCCAGGAAGCTACTTATTTCTATCTAGTCTTTCATTTTTTTTTTTTTTAACGCATTTAACTTTTGCATGCAAGAAACATGTCATTATTTTATACTACAGAAAATAATACAAGACACTTTTTAGCATATGGGTGGGTGGCCCACAGTTGTGTTTGATGCTCAAGCCAGCTTAGATCCATCAAGGACTTCAGCATCTCTGCTGCTCTGGAGCTCAACTATACGATTTGTAAGAAACCACTTCTGTTTGTTTGTTTGCTTTGAACATGTGTCTGTTAGCTTTGTTTGTTAATTCTTATGCTGGAATGCTAACCTCCTCTGTACCCTTACCAAGTTTTGGACGTTTTTCATATCCCCTTCAGTCATCTCTTTTCCAACCTGTAGGGTTGTAGGCTATGCAGGTATTGCCTGTATAGAAGCCATCTGTACTTTTGACTGTTCTTTCTGTTTCTCCCTGTCTCTTCTACAGGTCTGCTGTATCCTTTTTGCTATGGGAAGGGAAGGTTCTAGACACTACGTACTATGTACCAACTTCTAGCTGATGTTGCATTACATGATGATTTTTTTAATGCTTTGTTAGCACTTTTTATTGTTCCATTTAACTGCTACTGAAAACGGAGCTGAGATTTTCACAGGAAAATAGTTTATAGTTGTCAATGCTCATTTTAAGGTTGTTCAAAGCCCATCACTGCATAGTTAGCATTGTTTCTTCCCTACGGACATAGAATCAGAATCATAGAATATCCTGAGTTGGAAAGGACCCGCGAGGATCATTGAGTCCAGCTCCTGGCTCCACACAGGGCCACCTAAAAATCAGACCCTATGTCCAAACGCTTCTTGAACTCCAGCAGGCTTGGTGCCGCGACCACTTCTGTGGGAAGCCTGTTCCAGTGCCCGACCACCCTCTCGGTGAAGAAACTTTTCCCAGCACCCAGTCTGAACCTCCCTTGATACACCTTCATGCCCCTGATACAGCTTTGTGCCCTGAGGTCCTGTCAGTGTCCCCAGAGAGCAGAGTTCAGCGCCTGCCCCTCTGCTCTCCTTGTGAGGAAGCTGCAGGCCGCCATGAGGCCTCCGCTTAGCCTCCTCTTTTCTAGGCTGAGTGAGCTCAGCTGCTCCTCATCCATCTTCCCCTCCAGACCCTTCACCATCTTTGTAGCCCTCCTTTGGACACATTCTAACAGTTTTATGTCATTATTGTTGTGCCCAGAACTGCACACAGTGCTCGAGGTGAGACTGCACCAGCCCAGAGCAGAGCGGGACAAACACATTCCTCAGCCAGCTTGCAGCACTGTGCTTGATGCACCCCAGGATACAGTTGGCCCTTTTGGCTGCCAGGGCACACTGCTGGCTCATATTCAACTTGCATCAACCAGAGCTCCCAGATCCCTTTCTGTGGGTCTGCTCTCCAGCCTCTCAGACCCCAGTCTGTATGTACGACCAGTGTTGCCCCTTCCCAGACACAGAATTTGGTACTTGTGGTTGGTGACTGTCCAGCCCTCTGATTTGTCAAGATCTCTCTGCAAGGCCTCTCTATGCTCAAGGGAGTCAACAGCTCCTCCCAATATAGTTTGCAGACTTAGTATACCTTCACGTCCTGTATCCAAGTTATTTATGAAAGCATTAAGGGGAACTGGCCCTAAAATGGAGCCCTGGGAAACCCTACTAATGACTGACTGCCAGCCTGATATAACCCCATTTACTATAACCTCTTGAGCGCGATCCATCTGTCAGTTGCTCAACCATTGTATTATGTATTTGTCTAGCTGTGTGCTGGACATTTTGTTCAGAAGGATACTGTGAGGAACAGTATCAAAAGCTTTGCTGAAATCCATAAAGATTACATCAACTATCTTCCCTTGGTCAGCTGGCCGGGTAACCTTGTCATAAAGGGAAATTAAGTACGTTAAACAGGACTTTCCCCTTGTGACCCCATGTTGGCTGTGACCAATGACTGTGTTGTCTTTCAAGGTGTTTTTCAAAATTTCCAGGAATAATCTTCTCCATAATTTTTCCAGGCACTGTAGAGAGACTGATAGGCTTGTAATTACCAGGGTCTTCTTTCTTACCCTTCTTGAAAATTGGGACAACATTTGCCAGCTTCCAGTCAACTGGGACCTGTCCAGATTCCAAAGACTGTTGAAAAATAATAGAGAGAGGTCTTGCAATGACATCAACCAGCTCTCGGAGTACCCTGGGATGAATCACATCAAATCCCATAAACTTATATGGACCCAGATGGAGCAGCAAATCCCACACAAGTTTGGACCTGGTTGGAAGTTTATCGTTCCCACAGTCAAGTAATTGTACATTTCATCTTATTAGATATTGCCTCCTATTTATCACTTCACATTCAGTAATATATTTTCTTTCTGTGGTTATTCCCAGCCTGTCCTCATCTTTACTGCCTTTGGTTTAGTGTTAGACAATGTCACATCATGGCTCACTCCCCTTTCTAGGTAATTTTTGAATATGCTGAATATCATTAGTCTTCTTATAGAGAGGTGCCTTGGGTCTCCATTGCTAATCTCCTTCTGTGACATACTGCAAACTGTCATTTATTCTTCATATTAATATCCCTTCTTTTAATCATTTTAAGCAGTGCAAGACCTCCCCCCTCCCCACCTTTTTTTTTCCATGCATTTTTTTTAGAGCCTTTGGGTAAGAGAGCTGATAAAATGATTTTTGGAAATATATGGCTTACAATTTGACCTCACTTCCTTGTTTTCTGAGGGACTTCTCCAAAAAGCTGTGATCATTTGAGACATGGCTTTCCTTTTCATACTGGAATGTTGACTCTCCCCCATATATATTGACATAAACATATTCTTTGTTGTAGTCTCTCCTGAGTTCCCTGGTGTGAACTTTATGTGTACTGATCTGTAGTTTTTTGGATCTCCTCTAGATTTTTTTTTGATTGATTTCATATTCACCATCAATTGTCGTTCATGCCATTTGTCAGCTATTATAAGTTCAGTTATTTCATATTCATGTTCTTTTAGAGCTGTTGGTGGCATAAACTCCAGTGAAACAATTTCTTAGAGCTCAGTTTGTCTTCTTGCTCTAGTCTTCTCTAACGGCATTTCAATTTAAGACAGAAATCTCCTGTATCTCTGTAGGAAGGGAGTTTGGCCTAGTAACTTCTCTGATCAGCAGATGGAAAAGCAACTTTGTGTGTGTGTGTGTGTGTGTGTGTGTGTGTGTGTGTGGCCCCTTCCACACACATGCCAGCCATGGGCAGGGACTCTTAGGTGGTTGTGTGTGTCAGGCCCCTCACTGGGCCTGATCCTGACCCCTAACACTGGCCTGTCCCTGTGGAGTCGCCTGATGCTCTGGGCTGGGGTTAAATCTGGCTGCCCCCAGGCCTGCCCTGCTCCCTGTCCAGGGATGGCCAGATCCTGCCCTGCCCACCCGGTGGACAGCCTCCACCTCTCCTGGACCTCAGTCCACAAGCAGCTGCCAGCCCCTGTGGCTTTCTGACACTTTAATGTGTATTTACATTTAAGCCTGCCAGACACTAACATTCTTTCTCTTTTCCTCACTTGGACACAACTTGAAGTTTTTAGAAGAATAGCATCCTTCTTTCTTTTCTAATATTTTTTTTTCCTAATAGCCTCCTTTATCCTGTTTGTTCAAGTCAGCTCTCTTCTGTGGACTTTCTTAGTCTACTTTGATAAGTTTTATGCATTTCTTCTGAGCTTGCAAAAGGTGTCTTTAATCAGTCTCTGTGCCATCTGTGAAGATGTGACTCTTGTAGCTGTCTTTTTTCTTCTTTTTAACAAGCGTACTCATTTTTATTCAGTGACCCTCTTTGAAATAGTGGTAGATTTTTTGATTTTTTTCCTTTTGTTGCCCCGTCAAGGACATAAATTCCAATCCGCATCAAAGCACTTATTGACTGTGGCTAGGAATTTACTTTGGGTCATAGCCCAATGTGAGGTTTACTCTTACAAGACAGGTAGAAATATCTAACAGCCTTAATTTTTATCTACCATACTTGTAGGGACATTTCAGTGTTATGAAGGTGCTCTGTTTCTTAGGTTTCTTTAGCGATTAGTTCAGAATATGGGTTATATTTATGTTCTTTGTCTTTCTTGATGTCATCTCTTTTGGCTATAGTTGAAGGAATAGGTGTTGGTTGTTTAACATAAATAGACTGTCAAATTCCAGATGGATGTGATAATCAAGAGCAGTTGTTCTCTTATTTTCGTACAAAATCTGTATATTTTTATGAGCTGACTCTGTGTCTGAGATGAACCTGAATCACAGAATCACAGAGTAGTTGAAGTTGAAAGGGATCTCTGGAGGTCATCTGGTCAAACTCTCTAAAGCGGTCTGTATGGAAATACAGGATAGCTGAAGGCTGGATTAGGCATTTGCTTCTGTGGGGAGGGCTGGTCTGTGTGTACAAGTTCTCTCTCTGCAGTTTGGTGTGGCTCTAAGTAGGGAAGTGAGGAGTGGATGACTGAGAGAAGTGAGAGCAGCGTCCTCTAGAGAGGCCTCTTACTCTCATCACGGGCTGTGAGAAGGAATACACCATCAATGACATTGCAGTCTCCTCTTTCCAAAAGACACAATAAATGAAGCCATACCCGATGTTGGTGTTAGGGTAAGGACCTCTGCACCGATCTGATTATGTCACAGGCATATTTTGCAATGACTATCTGCAGCTGACCTCGGTGTTTGGATCAGTATTGAACCAACCTCAGAAGTAGTGTAGGCAAAACGTGCCCAAACTGAACACGTGGTAAGGCCATGGAAGCCCCATGTTGATGAGGGAGTAACCCACTGTTCAGCCAAACTGGGAAACATCTACTTAGCAAATGCTGCTAATGGTCAGCTGATGGAGATGTTTGCAATTAGTGGAATGGTTATCTGTATTTTCATGGTGGTATTTTTGGCAGGAATTTGTAATTGTATAAGTTATCTTATAACCTTTCTGTATTTGTTATTTTCTCTTCCATTTTTCATAGTTTGTTCGGTTTATTTTTATTTATTTATTTATTTTTTCCTGTTTTCCTTCTGGTTTTTAGCAGTTTGGTGGGGGGTAAGGGGGTGGTCAGGAGCTGTCTTTTTGCAATATATGGATTTTTTTGTGTATTTGGTTGATTAGGTGGGATTCCATCTTCATTTCTTGGGAGTGGAGATAAAGTTTTGTTTTTTTTTTTTTAAATGAGTTTTTAATATATTTGTTTAGGTGGGATTTTTGGGAATGGAGAATAAACGGGCTAGAAGCTCCACATGCAGAGCATCATTAGAATAACTGCTAAGTGGCAGGACAAATTGAATGATGGGAGCTCAGTGATGCAAGCTCTACAGAAGAGAAAGGCAGAGAAGAGGAGGGGACTTTCCCTACAGAAAAGAATTGGAATGAGTGGAGATGTTCTTTGTGGAGGCTTTGACTCAATGTAAGGGAAAATATTTTCATTAAAACGACAGTTATGTAGCAGAACAGGTTTCCTAGAGAAATCAGGTTGCAAAATCTCTTTTTTTGAAAGTTTTGAAGATGTGTCTGGCTGATGTCCTAAGTGACCAACTCTAAATTCAGACAATTTTTTAAGCAAGACTTTGGACAAGACAACCTCCTGGGTCACTCCTAGTGTTATTGAATGAGTCTGTGTTAATGGTGCATGCATCATAGCAGAAGGGTAAGGTGCTCTTTGACTTTATGTTTTGCTAATTTGCAAATCTGTACACACATCTCTCTACAAGAACAAATTAAATACATAAGAAAACCTATGATGTTTACCATCAGTGTTCTTTTATAATATTTTCTAAAGTTGTTGCTTTTACATTCTCGTCTGATAGTGTTCCTGAATCCCTTCTGGTCATGTCATATGGAAAAATGGGAGAAGCAGAAAAGTTGTAATCCTGTAAATAATAAACAAAATTGCAGTGTCATTGTGTTTGTGGTATAAGTAAACTAGTATTGTAGTTCAAATGCTTTTGGACTAGTTATTTGCTTTTGTTTTTGTTAATGTTCTTCTCCCCCAATTACTGTACGCTGCTGCAGTTTAATATAAGAGGCATAAGAAAATTCAACAACAAGTGGGAAGTGGATCTTCTTTGAGCTGTCTTACAGTAAATTATATGTTTTCAGAAGGAAGACAGACATGCCTGAAGATAAAGTAAGGCATAGTATCTGCACATGTTGGATAAATAGTTTAGAAATCTCCATGAATATGATATTGGCTCGTGCATACTTAGAAGATTAATGTCAACATGGGTTATCTATCATGTACGTACAAGTCAAGCAAGTTAGACCTGCCTCAGGGGTGGTTTAGTCTGTATACCCAGCTATTCAGACAATGTTCCTGTGAAGGTTTGGGAAGAGAAGATTTTGCTCCAGGCTTTCTGTTTATTCGTACTGTCTCCATTTTCTCCATTGTGTCTTAATAAGTAATCAATGTCCTATTAATTATTATTAAGTGTAAGTATGATCTGAATGGAGAAAACAACTGAGCCCCTCCCAGCCCTCTGCACCCAAATGAGCTGTTATGTATAACCTGTACATCATTTACAGAGTGACTGGGACATTTCAGAAGTACACAATATATTTGGTCCATGTCGTAATTTTTTTTGTCCTTTTTTCTGTCACTACGCAATTCCCAAAGCATTAAATACTAAATTTTTAATGGTTTTCTGTAATTTTTATTATTTTTTCTTGACCAATTCCTTTGCAGTGTTGCATGATGTTGTGATTAATTGAGTACAGATATTTTGATTAGGGAATTCCATTTTTGGAAATTCAAGATTAATTTTAGTGCTATGGAGTATAATGTGAAATTCTGTAAGTACATAGCTTTTGTTTAAAATTTTGGAAAAGAGAAAGTTGCAGGAGGTTAACAACTCAAGGAGAAGTGTTCAGGAATTAATTATTTTCTCCGTGCCAGGTAAAAAAAATGATTGCTCCCACAACCACAGTGCTTCTGTTTGGACCCAATGATAACAAAATCTAGCCTTCATTTGTCTAAGTATTAATGTAGAGTGGCATGTAAAAATTAGCTAATGAGATCACAGTAGTATGAAGGTCTTTTTGTAGGCTCATTTAACTTTGGAATAATTATAAAACATAACTATTAATTTATTTTGCATGTTCTTGTTAATTATAATGGCATCCAGTAGTGCTCATCTAGTTATGAGCTTCTGAGTGTTTCCCAGTCATGGAACCTGTCCAACTCAATACTTAGATTCAGGAAGAAAAGCAGTACTTCTTCTTTTTTTTTTTTTTTCTATTTGCAGTGCTGTGATCTACATAACACTCTTTAAAAATGCATTTTTTTAAAGTGTAAACTAATGTCTTGAAGTAGTTTAAATATAAATATATATATATAGTCTGATTATTAAGTAACTTTAAACATTTTTATTTCATACTTCCAAAATATATACATATGTTAATGATGTATTTTCAAATAAAATTCAGGATGTCCAGTTGACATAATGTAAATTAAGACTTGCTCCAAAGTCCTATTATAAATTAGGAGTTCTTTTGTTTTTAATTGCGCAGGAGGGCTATATGTTTGAAAGGTGGAAGGTATGAATACCAGTGAACATATATGGTATTAAAATAATAGTCAGTGTCTCTAACAGGTAATTCTTGTTTCGTTGAAACCAGCTGTGTCTTTAGCCCTATCTGTATTACTTCAAAACAGCAAGCATATCTAAATATATCTAATATATGTGACCTTCAACCATGTTCTAGAATACTCCTGAATGATTTGTTGAGTTGAAATATTTTATACAATTACACACATAAAATAGTAATGCACAATTTGAAACATTTTTATAGAAAAAATGTGCATGGGCAGGCCTGACGTGAAATAGAGACACCTCAGAATGGCTGCTATCTAACAAATAGTAGAACTGCTTAAGAGCTCTAGTGTACTTCTGTGGAGTTACTTAAATTTTCAAAAGGTACCAAAGGCCACTGACAAGCCAGGATAATGAACATGAGCATGTAATGTAAAAAAATAATTAAAAAATTAAAAAAAAAGTTGTTGTAGAGACTGTTCAAATATGTAACAGGTAAGCTTATCCTAATAATTTATGATCTAAATGTAAAATGAGCTAAGAGATGAATGCAGTAATTAAATGAATGAGTTAAAGGGAATTATTTACAACATGTGGGCATTGTATTAGTTTATTTAAGTTTCAAAGGAATATCTTCATCAAGAGATGAATTTGGATTTCATTTTGAATTGTTGTTATGTTTTTGTGATTTCTGAAACAACTGTGACGATTCATATAAATAAGAGCCAAATCCTGTTAGTTGTACTCATAATGAACAATGTAAAAAATCTAGTGCAGGATATCATACAGCATCAGCATATCTTGTGACAAAATGCTACACAACCTGTATAACAATGTCTGTGTGTGAAAAAGGAACTATCACCTGTAAAGCTTCTATACTAGATGGATGATCATAATTGTTGCACATTTTATCATTTTGAGAAGAATTTGAGTAGAGTTCTAAGTCTATATTTCTAATGAACATCTACATATCAGATTTATTCAGTTGTTGACCCATGCACTTTTCCTTTCTCAGGTATTACAGAACTTTGTGGTATTTGCTTGTTTGACTCAAAGTTCAGGGACTTGAATGAGAAGCCAAAGACAGGTGGTATGCAGGTGACTTCCAGTTCGACTGTATTCTGCTGTTTGCTTGATGAAAGTGTTCATGTGGGAGCAGATGGTAGTCTACTTCAACAGTGGTCAAAGGGATGGAACATGCTGGCCTAGTTGGAGGGAGGGTAGAGATATTCTGTTGCTAACCTGAAATAACTGGAATGATCCAGGTCCATATTTTAGGTTGCAAACAAAAATGAAAACTAATCAGTGTTTACAACAGGAGTAATATTGTTTTAAGAGACTGCTGTCTTCATCAGGTAAATTGCACTGGAATGTAATGTAAATGAAGTGTAGGTCAAATGATACATTTCTAAAGGTGAAGATTTATACTGGTAAAAAGAAAGTTCATAAGTAAGGCTTGCCATCTATCTGATGTACATATGTCACATGTACTATATGCATGCCTTCCTACTGTGAATATTCTTTGTTGATTTTTGAAAATTCTAGAAATCCTGATAATTCAAAAAGAACAAAGATAAAATATTAATGATTGAGACTAGCCAGTGTGGTTATTTTCGAATTAAGACTTATTTGTAAGTGAATAATGATGATAAAATGTTATCATCAAAAATTTCTTACAAGAAGTCTGTATCTCACCAAAATAGGTCATGCTTTGATGTAAGATTTCATATAACTATCATGTATTGGCTTTCTTTCTGGAATGAAGCAAAATGTGATGTTTAATAGGATCCAAACTGAGAAATCTGATTATCTGAAACATTTTTGGAGTAAAGGAATATAGGGAGAAAAAGAATACAGATACTGATGTTCAAGGCCCACATACTAACATCTATCAACAGACAACACATATTGTTGGAGAAATAAGCATAATTTGTATTTCTGTCTAGACTTTAAGTGCAGAAGAAAATTCAGAGGCATAGCTACATATACAATGTTTTAATAGAAAACAGGAGAGGAAGGTGAATGCTTCTTTCAATTGGTCGGACATTGCCATTTTGGATGTAGGATAACTACATGACCACCACACAAAGTTTCATTGACACATATTTTACTTTCCAGCAACTTTTAAGAATTGCCACCCATCTTCACCTCCTCCTATTTGCCTTAGGATCCTTACCTGTTTTTAACATTTTCTTCTTTTTTTCTCTTTGTATTAAGAGCTCATAAGATTTCGTTCTCATTTCCCAGTGCTGTCCTACTGTGCAGAGGTTTCACGTAGTGTTTATTCCTCTAGCCTGTCGTTCTCTGCTCTTCCTTCTTCACTTGCTCTACTACAGAGGCTGCCAGCTAGCTTTCAGTTTTCTAGGAACTTCGACCTTCCCAGCAGGTTTTGTTATGCTCTACAAACAAAGGAAGAAGTTAGAACTGGAACTCTTTTAAATGTCCAAAAATCTTGTAACAAAGTGTGTATTAATAATGCCAGTTGGAACACAGATTTTTTTTTTTTAACTGTGGGAAAGCAGTTTTCTCTTTATAAAATTCTATATTCATTTTACTCTTTAGTCTGCTGCTGTCTGACCTTGTCAGCAAGGGAGAATTGCCAAGAGGCACTGTTGAGAGGCTACTTCAGAAGTTGCAGAGTTTCAGGTGCTAAGGCTATGTCTGTATTAGTAAATTAAGCCATGATTGGAAATATTTCCAGGCCCCTGCCACATTTTTACTCTTTGCAAACTGGCATTGTTTCAGAAATTTTGACAAGGGAAGACTGACCAATGTCATCTACCTGGACTTCTGTAAGGCCTTTGACATGGTCCCACATGATGTCCTTATCTCTAGATTGGAGATACATATTTGAAGGGTGGATTATTCAGTGGATGAGGAATTGGCTGGATGGCCACATCCAGAGAATTGTGGTCAACATCTCTATGTCCGGGTGAGGGCTGATGACAAGTGATGTCCCTCAGGGGTCCATCGTGGGACCAGTACTGTTTAGTATCTTTATCAATGATATAGAAAGTGGAATTGAATGCACCCTCATCAAGTTCATAGACAACACCAAGCAGAGTGGTGCAGTCAATACAGAAGGAAGGGATGCCATCCAAAGGGGCCTGGACAAGCTTGAGAAGTGGGCCCACGTGAACCTAATTAGGTTCAAGAAGTCCAAGTGCAAGGTGCTGCACCTGGGCCAGGGCAATCCCAGGCAGGAGTGCAGACTGGGAGAAGAACTCGTTGAGAGCAGCTCTGCAGAGAAGGACTTGGAGTTCTGATGAATGAAAAGCTTGACATGATCCAGCAATGTGTGCTTGCAGCCCAGGAGGCCAACCGTGTCCTGGGCTGCATTAACAGAGGCATGGCCAGCAGGTCAAGGGAGGTGATTGTCCCACTCTACTCTGCCCTTCTGATGCCCCACTTGGAGTACTGCATCCAGGTCTGGGACCCCCAGCACAAGAAGGATATGGAGAAGGAGTTGTTAGAGTGAGTCCAGAGGAGGGCTACAAAGATGATCAGGGGGCTGGAGAACCTCTTCTGTGAAGAAAGGCAGAGAGAACTGGGGATGGTCAGCTTGGAGAAGGCTCCGTGGAGACCTCATTGCAGCCTTTTAGTAAAGGGGGCCTATGAAAAGGAAGAAGAGTGACTTTTTACATGGGCAGATAGTGATAGGACAAGGGAGAATGGGTTTAAACTCAAAGAGGGGAGATTTTGATTAGATGTTAGGAGGAAATTCTTTACCCAGTGGATGGTGAGGCCCTGGAAGAGGTTGCCCAGAGAAGTTGTAGATGCTCCATCCCTGGAGCTGTTCAAGACCAGGTTGGATGGGGCCCTGGGCAACCTGATCTTGTGGGTGGCATCTTTGCCCATGGCAGGGGGTGGTGGAGCTAGGTGATCTTTAAGATTCCTTCCAACCCAAGCCATTCTATGATGCTGTGAAATTTTTCAGACATTCATTTGGCCATTTCCTTTAGCTTGAATGCAGGCCTTGTATTTTTGGAGGGTATGTCAGTATTCTAGCATAGACATAGGCTGGTCTGTGCCATATGATTTCAGCAAACAGAAATGTGCTCAGACATTGCTTAATTTGGTAGCATAGATGCAATGTTGAGAATCTTTCTACAGACCTGCATGGTCTTTATTTCTTTTGCCTTGTCCAACCCTCTCCCTTTAATGCAATCTTATAATCTCAGCATTCAAGCTGTTCTTTTCTTCTTGTCCTTTCAGCCTCCCTAAAATACATACAGATTTAAATTTCATTGCTGTGCTGTCTCCCAGCTTCTGTACCTTCCTTCACATGACTGAACTTATTGGTAGTTGATACTATGTGCAATTCTTTGTCAAGAACAAACTACTTCAGGGAAGCTTCCTACTTGCTTGTCTTCAGATGCATGAATAATAGAAATAGAATTAAAAAAATAAGACTAGACTTTGAGTGATGCCTTATCTGTCCCTCTACGGCAAGGCAGAGACTCAATGAACAATTATATTTCTTTGTGGAATAGTGAAGGTACTCTTTAAGCTGACTACTTGTTAAGAGAATCTTTCTCTTTAAACTCGCTCGGCCTTTTACCCAAAATATTTATGTCAAAATAGAAAAATTGAAAATTATAACTCATTTTTTTTCTTTCAGAATACTTACGAACCAGCTTATGCACAGTGGAACTAATTAGGGGATGTGATAAGATCTTTCCTGTTTTGCTTTTGTTGAATGATATCTAAATAGCTGTAAATATTCCTCTCTGTCTTTTCAGGATGGTGATACTGGAATTGATTTTGGACATCATTCCAGTTCAAGGTTGAAGTTTAAGGTCTTCTTGAGGTTCAGAAGAAGGAGGTGAGTACACATGAAACATTGCAAATCATTTGAGTGTTATCTTCTGCAACTTTGTTTTGTCCAGGAATTGCTGTTCTTGCTTATCAGTCCATATTCAAATAGCTGATCTCTCCTTCCTCCGATTCACTGAGCTATATGACTACTTGTGTTCTGACTAATAACAGAGAATATTGAAGTCATGTAGGCTTTCCCTGGTTTTTGGGGCCTGACACAAAAAAGCAAGTGAAAATGTTGTCTCACCAAGGTCTCTGGAACCTTGGAGGAGGTGAAGTGCAGTGAAGAAAACTTCAGTATAACAAGTCAGATTTTAGCTCTACCCTACAGGAGTATTCCACTTTTTTAAGTTAGGAAAACAATACCATATGTGTTTCTAGAAGAAAAGGAAAATAGCAAGATTATTCTTCAAGAATCAATAACAAAGGTATGGTATAAAAGATATTGTATTGGATGTAGTCTCTATTGCATTTACTCTGAGTCTTTCTGCAGTAACACTTTTGGAATTTCTTGGTTGGCTTCTGCTTTAAAAGGAATTCAGTACAGTTAGTAGGAAGAAAATAACTGATCACAGCTATAGTTTTGCTCTTTAAGTCACTCTTGCGTCTTCAGTGACTAGAGTTAAGGCTCACTGTACAGTTTTGTTACACCAGCTGCATTAAGATTATGATAATTTGTTCAGAAAATTCTATTAGATTATATTTGCATATTTTTCTAACAATAATTTAACACTTAAAAGACAAGGTAAGATTAGTAATGAATCCCTGTGTTCGTATATTCCTAATTTGCTGAAACAGGAATTACCTGTGTTCCATTGGGAACCAGGAATATTCCATGATGTTAAAGACCATGATTTCAAATCTTGTCTGAACTGTGGTGTGTGTTAACTATCTGAACCTGCCTGTAAAGAATTACTGTTTGTGGACATAGTACTACCCTGGGACTTGGCACGCCTGCACTTAATAATAATATTAATACTATTATTAGTACTATTAATACTTAATACTTTGCTTGCTCCAATGATTAGTTTAAGATAAGAGCTTAGGAAGACACTGGCATCTATTTCAGATTTTTCACACGTGCTATTGCAACAAAGAATTAATGTACATGGTAGGTGTTGTAATTTTTCACATTTTGCTATTGCTACGGGTGTAGAAAACACCTTGAGAATATTTCCATCATTTTTCAAATTCAAAATTTTAGGCAATATTGTCATGTATAAGTTTCAAAATTTGTTCAACAGGTGCCAGGTACTGAATCTTCTAGATGCAGGTTTCAACAATGTACAAAAAACTAACTCACCCCAATAGCAAGCAAGCTCAATTGCTTCTATGTACACCACTATTTCTGTAGTAAAGACATATCATTTCCCTGCGTGCCCTGTGTGGCAATTGCTAAGGCATTATGAAATATTCAAAACCACCTATATTCTCCTTATTATTAATATTGCCATCTTCATGGACTGATGACTTGGAAGGTAAGAAATAGAAAGAAATAGTTCCAGGAGCAGTTAATGATGGTGAGAGTAATTAGTGCTGAAACTATGTTTATAACAAGTTCTCTAAAGTTTCACCATCTGGCAGGAAGCACAGACCTGCTTAACCTACTTCAAAGTGCTACCAAACAAGAGAGTCATGATATGTGTTTCACTGTGGCTCTCTTTACCCATTGGGTAATAAGAAAGGAAAATTCCTTTCTTCCAATTTAATTTCACCTTCGTCCAAGGACTTAAGGCACAGTCCTGAAGGGTACAGCATGACTCTGGTGGAACTATTACAAAAAAAAAAAAAAAAAAAAAAAAAAAAAAAAAAAGAAGAAAAAAAAAAAGAGGAAAACAGATACAATATTAACTTTAGCAGTGTTGTAAATCAAAGGATATATACAGCACTGTACAGAGAAACTGTAGACAATGCTGGTATCACATAGAAATTTGTGTATGGTTATATGTTAATATGTAGCAATGTATTTACACAATGGTGTTTTTTTTCTTACATTACCCAGAGGAGAAACCAGTGAAAAAGGTCGGATTCTTTGCTTTCTAGCTAGCAATGGAAGTATGATTGGATTCCTATCGTGTATTTATACATATATGTCTGAGAGGTGTAACTTGTCCTTAGTAATACTAGATTCTTCATAGACAGTGTCTATGAAGTAGTAGTATTTTGGAAAACAGTTTGGTTTGGTAGAAGCACAGTTATTTTATTAAAGTGTAGTAATTGAAATCTGGTGAGCCAACGAGTTTTTTTTTTTTCTTAAGAATGTTTTTCTGGAAATTTACTGTGTTCTGTACCAAATAATGTCAGAAATGCAGTAACACTGACTTGTGCATCTATAATAGTTTGGCAGTATCATTTTATTGAATTCCAATATGTCTGGAACTTAAGGCACATGAAGGAAAGTAACAGTTATTCTGTTTCCTCCATTATTTTTTTTCCATAACTTGAAGTTAAATACAATCTATAAAAATGCTTTTTGTGAAGAAAGCCAAAATCTTTTTTGGCCTTTTTAGCACTGGTCTCTATTTCTTTCAATATGTGAAAGTGGAGAGGGAATGTGTTTGTAGTCCATGAGGAAATAGTAGTAAATTCTAAATGCTAGTTCTTCAGTATGTCGTATAGGGTTGATATTTTTTTTGTTGTTTTATGGCAGGACATAGTGTCTTTCCACTGACTGAAAACCAGGATTCAGTTGTAAAAGTAGTGATAAAAATATATAAAAATAAAATTGCATTCATGAGTAATTTTTTAATTAGCATTGAGAAGATTTCTGTATGCTTTCTATTCCACCTTTCGTTAAATGACTTAGTTTAGGAGGAAGTTTGAGAAAACTGAGTTAGAGTTGGAAAAACTGAAACCAAGACAAAAATCCATATTGGAAAAATGCAGAAGCCATGAAAAAATGTTCTATTTTTAGACTGATGACTTAAATGGGGACTTTTGGGGACTATTAGCAATCCAGTTACTTCTGGATTTTCAGACTAAATTAGGTTTTGACAAAAAAGCTAAGGTAGTTTTCTAAATGTGAATGTTTACTGTATTTTCTGTGTTAGTGAACTGAATTGTAGTTATATAATTAATTATTATTAAATTGATCTAGCTTTACTGTCCTGTTTTGGCAATTTGTGGGAAAGGAGATGTGCTTATTCTTGGCTTTTTCTCATACTATAAGATTTGAAACAGCATGACTTGTGTACACTTACAGTATATGTATGTACGTTGTTTATCTACCAAATATCCAGTCTCTCTCTAAATCGTTATTTTGCATAGGGCAAAAATATAATTTTGCATTAAAATATTGTAAGATTAGTACAAAGATAACTCATATAGTTACCTTGCAGCTGAACTTGAACTCTCTTAAGAGCCATGGGAGGACGCATTGCTGGTGATCATGTCGATGACCAAGGTGTGAAACATTAGATACCAGTAAATCATACAAGTCATTCCATTAGCTGAATAATGGATTGGCATTAGCTATGTCCATGAAGAAGGCTAAGCCTTCCACACATCCAGTCAGAAGGCAAGTAAGTTTTGATACTGGCATAGGTGGAGGAGGATATACAGCTGACAGGAAAATACCACATCTGCTTTCCCAAAAGTGACTGGATGGGGGCTGAATGGCATTATCTTCAGTCCAGTTTCCACCAGGAAGACTCTGAAGCATAAATAGTACTTTACTTTTTTAAGGAATTGTATTAGAACAGAGACACTGTTTATTGTAGAATATTGAGTGATCTTTGAGGGGTGATTGTGAATAGCTGTAATAAATTACTGATTTGGGGGAGCCTGAATGCAATGAAAATGAAGGTAACTTCTGTCAAAAAGTAGTTTACGTTGATAAAATTGGATTTGTGTCCTGGAACTACGAAGTAGTAAATTTTTGCTATGATTATACAAAATATCAAACTATGGATTTAAACTGGCCAGCTTTTCAATTCAGCTGAACATTAAGTATACAGTCTTAATGGTCTGATTTGCTGGGAAGAGCACTATTACAATAATCTGCTTTTTACAGCCCATATCAAATATGAACTTGCATCACTTATTACAAAGTTTGAGCTTTGGGAGATATTTTCATAGCATCTAGTAGTGATGCCCCACATTTCTTGGAATTAGTCCTTAATGATATCATCTTCAGAAATGAGCTGTTGCTCAAATACACTGATTATTTTGTGGTTTCTGTCATGGAATTTTTTAAGGAAAAGCTAGTTGAAATCTGATGTTTTTTCAAGTAATTGTATGACATGAGAGAGAGGTAGTGTGCATCTTAATAATTTTATGCTTCTTTTTTTCTGCGTGACATGAATAAGAGAGGTGAGAACTCTTAATTTTTAACTGAACTGGATACACGTTTCTAAATGTGGCCTGCTTGAGAACAGAGAACCATTACTGTAGTTGTCATGTAAAATAAAGTTGGAGTCTGAAGCTCCTTTTTAGCTGTCAGCTTTATTAAGGAGCTACTGGTGTGTTGAGCTAGGCACACACATTATATAAGCAGTGTAGGGTAGTGTCTAGGGAGAATTTTCACTCTCTTCACTGCTGCTTTATTAGGTCTCGCTCACTCATTCACTGTTGCCCTGTCTTACTCCAGCTTTCTGGCTGCAACTCACAGCACAGTAGGTCTAATGTAGATTGACGCCTTTGCCAGAGGACTGATTGAAACTTGTGTCTCATAGTTGCTAATGCTCACTGAACCATTTTATTGAAGATAAAGTAAATAAAATAGATTGCCATATGAGAATTCTCTGAAATCAAATGGAATAATTTGACAGGTTTAAGCCCATGAAAAAACCCAGGCATTGAAGCAGATGGGAATACTTTTTATGCACAATATACCAGGAAAAGGTGTCTGCTGGCTCAGTGTTAATCTTTTAATGTTTTTTACCAAAACTATAATTGTTGAAAATCTTATAAACAATTCCAGTGGAATTTCCATTGTTTAAATTGTTACTTTTCTCAAACAGTGGACTTTTAATTTATTTTTATTTGATTTAAGAGCAATGGATATACTGATTTTATCTTCTTTATTGCTCCTGATCCTTTAAGAGACTAGTCATGATCATGTCGATGACCAAGGTGTGAAATATTTGATGGCAGTGAATCATTCAAGTTAATCCATCAGCTGGATAATGGCTTGGCATTAACTATGTCCACAAAGAAGGCTAAGCCTTCCATGCGTCCGGTTGGAAAAGAAAATGTGGATCACCAGTTAATTTAAAAAGATTCAATGTGGTACTATTTCTAGAGTGCATTGCAAGATCTTAAAGATTAACTAAGGGTGAGTTTATTATTTGAGAAAATAATTATGAAATAATGCAAAATAGATTACTACTTTTAAAGGTTTTAATAATTACTAAGTAACATAATTTTGAATATTACATGTGAAGTGGCTAAAATAAGCCCTGACATTTCTAAAGGCATGTGTGATCCCGTACATTAAAGATATGAACTGCTAAGGCTATTGTGCCAAACTATTTAGAATAATGGTCAACAAGACCCAAATATTCACATTTTTCTTTTGTAAAGAATTTCTGTAGCTGAGCAGTGTAGTATGTCCGTATTATTTTTAGAAGTAAGATCATTCATAAGAATAAGCAAGTTAAGCTGCAACAGATAATATATACCTCTTACTCATTTACCTGGATGGCAATGAGTATTGGTCTTTTTAGTCACACTAGTGGGTGTGTGACTAGGAGTAGCAGTACACACAAGTTGTGACTTGGACCGCTTCAAGAAAGCCAGACACTTGAATGATAGTTTAATACAAGAAATTACTTAAAACTCTCCTAGAGTTACCGGATTAAATAAGATCAAATATATTAAAAAGTATATGAACAATGTTTCCAGCTACCTTGGATTTCTACCTTGACAACACAATTGTTTAGATACCAAATATATTCATTTTGCCAATACCAAATATATTCACTTTTTAAGAATATATTAATGTTTAAACAAAATTACTATGTTTGTATGTGTGTGTGTTAGACAATTATATTTTATTTTTTAAAGTTCAAGAAATTTATTATAAAAGACTGTTGTTAGTACTTAAGGATGAGATGCTTGTGAAGTTTCACAAATACTGGTTTTGAAATAAATTATGAATTAGCTATTTGAAAATGGCTTTCAGGAGTGAGTTGACAGACTGGAAAAACATAGTAAGGATAGATTTCCAGATTTAACTGGTAGCCAGAATACACAGTTATTTGTGCCGATGTGAGCAGTGACAGGGATGGTGCTAGTCAAAATCATATTTCCAGTGTGATTGTGAATAAATCTAAGAAAATGTGAATGATATTCTCAGTTTTTCCTGTCTCGGTCATAATTTTAAAAGGGAAAATTACTCTGTCCTGTTTATAATCCAGAGCACTGGCACCAGCTGTGCTCTGGAGAGATCTTTTCTCTTTGTTGTTGTTGCCATGCTGATGATTGTATGTGTCTGGCCAAACTCATAATGCTCTCACAGCATCCCAGACTTTGAATTTCCACACTTAAAAAGCAAAATTTAATGGCTGGTGTGCCAGCAAGATAGGGTTTCCCATCCTCCTAAAGGTAGTCTCTTCTCATTCATCGTATCGCACATGTAACAGGATGAAAGAGTCATCAGCAGCTGTGACTTTCTATAGGAGGGACAGGAGGAATCATGAGTCTTTCCTAATCCACATTTTAGTTCTTTCACTTTCCTCTTCTGCATTCTATGAAATAAAGTTCTCAGAAAGTGCTGTCTTTTGGAGGAGGCAACAGAGAACATGAATTTAAATAGATTTTAATTATATATGTGGAGTTTCCATTTTTTTTTTCCCCTGGTGACTGATCCAAGATAAAGAATCACTGCTCATTTCTGTGTTGGGACATCTTTCCTATCTGTCACAGGTTTTTCTAGTTAAATTGGAAAGTCATCAAGCATTACTGCAGGTCTTGCCTGTAAACTCTCCAATATAGATTGATATATTGTGGTGGTTTTACTCGGGTGGGCTCCACCACAACCACTCTCTCACTCCCCCTCCTCAAAGAGGAATGGGGAGAAAATACGATGAAAAGGGCTCAAGGGTTGAGATAAGGACAAGGAGATCACACAGTAATTATCGTGACGGGCAAAACAGACTCAGCGTAGGGAGACAGTAAGATTTATTACCTATTACTAACAAGCTAGAGAAGTGAGAAACAAAGGAAAGAAACCAAAAGCACCTTCCTCCCCATCCACCCTCTTCCACCTCCTCCCCCCGAGCGGTGCAGGGGAACGGGGGAGTGGGGGTTATGGTCAGTCTATAGCGCTTCTTCTCCGCCGCTCCTTCTCGGTCACTCTCGTCCCCTGTGCTGTGGGGTCCCTCCCACGGGATGCAGTCCTTGCTGAACTGATCCTGTGCGGGCTGCCCACAGGCATTAGCTCTTCAAGAACTGCTCCAGATATGGGTCCGTACCACGGGGTCCATCCCTCAGGAGCAAACTGCTCCAATCTGGATCCCCCACGGGCAGCAGCTCCTGCCAGGTCACCTGCTTCTGCGTGGTCTCCTCTCCACAGGCTACAGGTCCGGCCCGGAATCTGCTCCGGCAGGGGTCTTCCACAGGCCGCAGCCTCCGTCGGTGCAGGTCCACCTGCTCCACCGTGGTCTCCTCCACGGGCTGCAGCGTGGAACCCTGCTCCACCATGGTACTGCATGGGCTGCAGGGGGACAGCCTGCTTCACCACGGTCCTCACCACAGGCCACAGGGAACTTCTGCTCCAGCGTCTGGAGCACCTCTCCCCCTCCTTCTTCACTGACCTTGGCGCCTGCAAGGCTGTTCCTCACTCCTCTCACTCTCCCAGCTGCTGTGTGGCGCAGCGTTTTTCTTCCCTGTCTTAAATATGCTCTCACGGAGGCGCAAAACAACCTCACTTATTGGCTCAGCTCTGGTCAGCAGTGGGGCCCTTACCAAACATGGGGCAGCTTCTAGATCCTTCTCATAGAAGCCACCCCTATGGCCCCCTGCTACCAAAACCTTGCCACGTAAACCCACTACATATATATAGAAAAAAAACAGCAAATTTTATCAAGAGAAGTAGCAACTTCAACAGTAGTTTACTCTGGATTTCTTTAAGACGTAAGGAAACCAAATGTGGTTGCCCAGAACAACTTATTTGTGCCGTTTTTCTGCATAGTCTCTTATTTGACCATATCTGAAGCAATTCTGAAAGACTGATTTTCATGATACTGCTGTCTTGTGTTTTCCAGAAACACGGTAAAATAAAGTATCTGTATTTTTGGGATGCTCTCAAAGTTACCTTATCCTGAAATCAGTCTATGGTACATGTGGTGAATCAGGTATTTAAAATGTTCGTCTTAAATAGAACAAAAAATGCAAGCAATATAGCAAGCCATTCAGTACAACTAATTGCACATGAAGAAATAATAGCAAATCTAATTCCTAAAACTGTTCAGGATCTTCAAAATGAAATAGATGTTTATTTGATTGCTTTTGGAGTTAACCTCCCTAAAAAAGCTGATTTTATTTTAGGTTTGTATTTGTAAGTGGTGCTTGTTAACTGTCTTGGAGAGTGATTTCTCTTCTGGAAAATGCATTATGGGATCTGGCAAAGAATGAGGTAATTTTTTTGATGTGGGCATTGTCATCTAAGAACTGGACAAATATCACTGTCCCTTAGGAACAGGGCCTCAGAATTTTTAATGCTGTCTGTAAAACAGCTATTTAGTGATAATTGTTGTCAGTCATGGTGTACCTGAGATAGGTTTTCAGTGGTGATTTGAAGGGGAAAACCATGCTTAAAACTGCATTAGATTTTTTACACGATTCAAATGTACAGAGTTTAATTTTTGAAGGAACTTATGTTTTCTTTTTCTTTTCCTGAGGTTGAGTCATCTGTAGAAACTAGGTAATATTTTGGTAATATTTTGGTTCATGTGGTTGCTCTGGTCCTGCAGCCATGCATACATGTATAGATTTCATTACATGCATGAAAATTCAGTGAATTATGACAGATCTGGTAAAGGTTCTGCAGAAGGAGAAAATACCAGGTATATATTCCTAGGCTGCAAATTCATAGCTGCTTGCTTATAATATAAATAATATATAAAGTCTTTTCAAGAGTAAGGTATAGGAGTCAGTGCATTAGCACGTACAAAATAAAAAATTAGTTCTAGAATCTATACACTTTGGTTATTATGTATTTTTATAACTAAACTATTGGGAAACAGACTAAAATTTCAATTCATTGTTGTATACTTGAAGAAGAAACTGAGTTAAATTTTGGTTTACATTTATTGAAATATACATAGATGCTACTGTGCTTGAATTGAATTCACAGCCTAATAGTATTTTGTATTATTTTGGTCAAGTTAACTAAACATATCAAATTAGAGGTGATGGATATTGTGATATGACAAAGATGTGACTTCATGTCTTTAATGTTTTGCAACTAACTTTGAAACTAGTATTTATCATCTGAACAGGGTGTACTACAATCAGGTTGGTGAATATTTAGCTTTCTTCCTTTTAAGGAAGAAATGTCTTTTACACGGCCAGTTACCATTAGTTTTTACTTTGTTATCTGTTTGCTGTGAGATACAATTTTTTGACGTAATACAAATGCAGTTCTCTACTTCCATCACTTATTAAAGAATTAACACATAGAGATTACTTAACCCAAAGACATTTATATTAGTTTTGTATAATCTTATTTTTCTCAAATTAGATTGTTACTAATTGTTTAATAAAAAGTTCAGAATTTTGTAATCTTTGCATTGTCATCCTATCAGTACTTCTAAATGGAGATTTTGCCTCAGAAAAGTTTCTCTCTGATGGTTATGTGGACCAAATGAATGAGAGCATCATTATTTATTTTATTTTTACAAATATGGCTGATTGGCTGAACTGAATTACCAAATTGAATGTGAAAATAAGCTAAGGTTTCTCTTTTAACAAAATTATTTTGCATTGACCTTTTTGAGCCGTAGTGTTGCAAGAAATATGGAAGGTAAGCACACCCATTTGTAAAGTCTTTTTTTATTGCAGAAGTATTAGACTTATTTTTATCAATAATCCTTTTAATAGCTAAAGCACGTAATTAATTTAATAGAAAGGTGCTGCAGTTCTAGATATCTCTGCCCTTCCGTAGCAATTCATTATTGCTACTACACAACCTGTGTTTTCTTCCTTTCTCTCCTTCAACGTAATACCAAAGGCCCCCCAGCTGATGCAGTGGAAAATCCATTGTCTTAGACCAAGACACTTACCATATCAGCTTGAGCTGTGCTACTTGGCTTTGAAGAACAGTTGCTTAGGAGGGTTCGTATGGTTCCTTTGCCAACCCCTGAGTGGCAGCAGGCAGCACTGGTATTGGGGAGGTAGCAAACAGCAGGGGAAGAAGGGAGAGGGCAGGAGCATCCTTAACTGCTGCAGCTGTTTGCTAAATGAACATATGTCTAAGCCCTTGAGCCTCCACAGAGCATCTTTGTACAGGTCAATGCTTAAATCACATGCATAAATTGAAGGAATACAGGGTTCAGGTGTTCTAAAATAAGTTTGATCTGAGCACCTGTTTATTTGCTTTCTAACACTAGGCCTTCTGTTTTGGAAGTCCAGCAGTTCTTTACTTTCCATTGTAAAAGATAATGGGGTAATGCAGTTAGTTATATCAAAGTAATATTCTTCTCTAAAATTGTGCATGTTGGACTTTTAGCAAAATGAATATTTGCTTTTTCTCTGTCCCTCATTTTCTACGGTGAAAATGGAAGATTTGCTAAATATTGTACTTTTGGACTATGTGAGAGATAGAAGTCAGGTAGTATTAATGTTACTGTAGTCTTATCATTTATATTCTTCTAATTTTGCAATTCAGAAATATTTTTAGTTCAAGGTATTTAAAATTTATTTGATTTATTAGGCTTGGGAAATATGTATATTGAATTGATTGAATATATTTGATAGGACAGTGTTTTGAAGTTATTACGTTATGAACTTGAATACCCTGTCCAATACTTTAAAGATCCTAGAAGATAATGTGATTTAATTATCTCTTTTTCATTTTACTAACTTGACCTCTGTTCCCAGCCTCGAGACAAAGAAAGACAAAGTACTGTGAGCAACTGGCAGTTGATATTAAGAAGGTATCTCCCACACCTCTCTCACATCTCATAGTAACAGCCAGTCCTCAGTATGGAAGCGAGACTTCCCCAGAAATATTCTATCCTCCAGCTGGCTTCGTCTTTCAGGTTCTACCCCAAAAAACCTCTCTTTTCTATGTGAGGTCTAGCTGTGCTGAAACACCTGGGGCAACATAGCCTACTGGCCTCAGTAGTCTAAGGATGGTTTTTGAGAGTGGCCAATTTGGTCTTCTGCAAGAGATAAGAACAATATATAGACTGTTTTTGTGGTGTGATCAGGTGTTTGTGGAAGTTGACCGTAGCTATTTGTTTTTGTGAAAGACACTGGATGCTGTCTTTACAACCTACTAAGGATTTCTCTGTTTTCTAGGAAAAAATTGCTAAAGCAAAATCCTAAGATGTTTTAATATTTAGGATCTAAGTCTGTTGGGGCAGTGAAGGCTGATGATAGTTTGGGTGAACGTGGGGGGAATTTGTTCCATCTGACAGTGAAAGTCTTGTATCATGACAATACATTAGGCTATGCTGAAGTCATACAGGAATAGATAAGTCTTTTTAGAAAGCTCATGTTTGACAGAGGAGTTGGAGAGAAATTTTCAGTCATCCATGCAGGTGATTTGCACAGTATTGGCAGTCTATAGCAAAAACCGTTTTTGCAGCATCTTTTGATTGCCTTTGCAGCTGCCAATTTTAAATGCAAAATATAAAGCTTTAAATGAAATTGTAGTTGTAGATAACTATTTTATTAAATATTTTGGTTTCTAGTTTCTAGTATCAAACAGTGAATATTATTATATATTAATAGATAAAAAGTTTAAAGTGTAAGGTGACAAACACCAAGAGTGACTTCAAACAGCCAAAATGACCCATACTCTTCCTCCAGCAAAAAATCAGATTCCAGCAACTACAGAGGAAGTTATCAGGGAGCTTTAATTGAATTGCTTGGTGCTTTGCTGTTTTAGATTTGATCTATGTGCTGTTCATTTCCCTTAATCCAGTAACATTGCTAGTTATTTGCACTATGCTGGTGCATGGCTACTTCTCTGAAAGCTTAACAATTATGATTATAGTAGGACTGTAGGATGAAAAAATGTTCTGTGTATTCAAACTGTGTAATAATACAGGAATGAAAAGTATGTTGTTTAATTGTTTGGTTTTGCCATGTAGTATTATAGTTACTGTTAAATATGACTTTTCTATTGCTAATATAAGAAAAGAATTAAAAACAACAGAAAAATAGGTTTGACCTCATTTGACCTTTCTGACGTTCAGTCAGTTAAAAGGTTTGTAAGATGTTTAATTACCAAATGGTATGATCATTATTCATCTCATCATTTGATATATAATGTCAAGTGAATTGCCTCCCTAGAGTGCACTGTGTTTCACAGATCAATAGATTTAGTAAGAGCTTGAAGGAGAGCTTTATACATTCATAGAAAAGAAGGAAAAGTATATCTGCCTTGTAAAATGGCTTATGTAGTTATTCTGTGAGCTTGACAGCATTACTATTTTATTTACTTCTCGGGAATACAGAATCCTGTATCACAAAGGCATTTATTAAAATATATTAAAATGCTTTATTGAAATTTAAAAATACTGCTTCTGTCTTACTTTATATAATACAGTAGCTTTAAAAGTCTGTCCTGAACATCTCCACTGAATTGTAGATACAGCTTCATTCAAATCCGTTAAAATAATTATGCTTATTATAACTGATTTTTTGCTTTGACACTGCACAACAAACATGCTATGACAAAAGGCTGTCTAAATACACGATTGCTTAAACTCTTCACATTTTGTTTTTCTGCATTTTTAAATAGGTATTTAACTTTTAGGAATAGGTATTTTAACTTTTTTTTTCTTTTTTCTTTTTTTCCCAATTTGTTGTGATTTCCAAGAATGCATATGCACACATGGAGGAAAAAACAAACAAACAAACAAACAAAAAACCAACCTTGCCCCTAAATTGGCTAATTTAATACTTATGCATTTAGAATAAATTTCCTATGATTTTTTTAATTAGTTGCAGAAAGGATAATTACTTATAGGATACTTCATGTTTACTTTGTTTCTTCCTGACACCAGGGGTTTGGTCATGCCAGTCTGATCCCTTACCTGTGAGGGAAGGGGTTTCCAAGTGACTGAACAAGACTCCAGGGGGAGGTCAGGCACTGTATTTGTTGCTTTTCTTTCTTAGCAAAGTTTTAGCTGCTCAATTTGCTATCTTGACTTACCAGTTTTCTGCTTAATAAGTAAGAAAATAAAAACATCTCTCATTGGTAACCGTTATATTAATGAGGATAAGCTTTTTATCCTAAATTTCCGCCTTCTCGTTGGTGCCTGTGTCAGTCAGGCACTGAGGAAGCTGTAGTTCAGCAAAAGCAAATCCTCCTGCCTGTGGGACGCAGGCAACATTTACTTGAAAATTCTCCTTCCTTATTCATGTCACTTACGACCCATCATCTAGTCAAAGATTAATTTGAATTGTGAACAATATCTAAGCTTCCATAATCCCTTGCTCTTGTCCTTTTTCTTGAGCTGCTGTTCTGTGACAGAGAGGCCATAATTCTGCAGTGCCTTGTTCCTCAGGCCTACCTAGAGTAACTCCTGCCAGGAGCTGTTTGATTTTTTTTAGCAAGGAAATCCTTGCCTGTTTTTTGAACAACCTGGAGAAATTGTCAGGAGGCTTCTGCAGTCTGATGTGCTCACTGTCTGTAATTCTTGTAAATGTAAAACCTGATTTGTCCAGGCTCCTTTCACCAGCACTTTTTGAGATCAGATGGAGTTGTGTCAAGTCCAGGCAGTGTTTCTGAGGTTTCTTTCCTGTGTTTGTACTCACAGTATTTTTCAACAAGTTAACAAATCGAGTAATACCAATTTCTGTAATAGCTAAGGTAGCTGGAATACACACCACATCATCCTTTTTACTTATTTTGCCAATGTCCCTTGCCGCCACTCATTCTTTACCACTTCCTTGAGTGTCTCTGAGGAAAAATACTAATTCAGTAGTTTTCTCTCTTCTAAATGATGTAACTACTGCTTGTTCAGACCTTCTCAGCAAGGGGCTAGGATTTTAAAAGAAATACAGGAAATCTGCAGGTTTTTCTGCTGAGGTTGAACATCCATCCATGTTTTTGTCAATGAGAACACTTAAGCATGATTAAAGTAGCTAATGTTGGAATTCTGCAGAAGCATCAACTGTTTTGATGATACATTCATCTGTGGCTTGCCTTGACAAAGTTTGAAACATTTGGACTTGATCTAGAAATATGTACATTTTATTTCAAGACTGAGTAGATCTTTGGCCGAATAGCCATCATTTAACACCTCTTAACATCTAACACCATCATCTTAACATTTAACATCTCTTAGGACTGTGTATATCAACAGTCATCTCTTCTAGTTTGTTCTTAAAGATAGAGCACCCTTCAAGTCTCCGCATATGCATTTATTTCCCTATACATTTACTGCTTAACAGTAAATAGCTTAATATAATGTGTATTTGAAGTGTGAAATCAATTTTGGATGAAAATAATAGAACTATTTAATTGCAGCATGATCTCAATGCCATCATTTGGTAGGTGCTGTGGTAAAGGGTTGATCAGCGGCAAAGTACAGCAAAGTGTTGAGAGAAGCATGGCAGCAGTCATGAGTAAAACTTTTTCATAGTGCTTGCATGAAGAGAGTGCAGTGGTATGAATAAGGGCAGTGAAGCCACAGTGGCCAGTGAACTGTCATATTTTAGGCAGCATTTCTATTTTTTGTTTGGCATAGAAAGTACAGCATCTTCTCAATGCTTGCATGCAAAATTCTTACAAATAAACTCTCAGAAGGAAAGGCAGTTAAGAAAATGATTCAGTTAAAACTAAGGAATATCTATGCATTTAAGACACATTATGTCACTGTATTTTGATGCACTTTTAGACATAGCACATATTTTCTTCAAACTTCAGGTATAAATATCGTTGAACTCATGCACAGAACTGTTTAATGAAAATACATTATGACTGTGCCATATCTATTACTGATTGGTGCACCTCATAGTGATGATAATACAGTGTGAGCGAAGGCCAGATCATCTCCTAAGTGGATTTGTCATGCTGTCAAATAGGATGCGGCCAGTTGTTATTGGTCCTATATAGGTAAATTTCATGCCATACTGCTACTAGGTGTGGCACGAGGTAGGCTGGTTTTTCTAAGAGCTCTCTTTAAGGAAGCATTCCTGAAAGGTTTGGTGGCAAGAGTGAGACAAAGAAGCTTCCAGGGTTCCTAAAGCACCACTGTCTTTGTCCTGACGTCCTTCAGTGACATTGAGCAGAGGCATTTATGCCTGGGGTCTGTCCTGTCCCCTTTTAGGTACTGGAACTTAAAAAGTTCTCCTAGAGTTGTTCCAGGAGTAAGGAGCAAGAATGTTGGGACTTGGAAAGTTCTTTGGTCCTGTTATAAACTAAATGATTCAATAAGGAATATATTAAACATACAAACTTACAGAACAAAGTATCCATGAATCTCTGCCAAATGCAAATGGAACTTTTATTCTGTATATTGTTGTTCAGAGCTGAGAAGTAGAGTTCAGGAAACTACATGTATTGTGATGCTGGGCGTGGTCCTAGGCAACTGCTTGTATGTGTCCCTGCTTGGTCAGGGGAGTTGGACCAGATGACTTTCAGAGGTCCCTTCCAACCTCAGCCATTCTGTGATTCTGTGATCACCATAATTATTATGACTACAGTTTCAGATATCCATTGATAACCATTTTTTGTAGCTGTTTGAAGCACCAAGTAATGGAGTTTGCAGCATGTGATTTTCATAATTGGAATTAAGAACATTCAAGATCCCTGAATGAAGAACATTTAGAACCCCATTCCTCTACATTTCTTGAAGAAAAGAATCTTGAGAGACACAAAATTCTTGAACAAGTTCCTTCAGAAATAAAGTTCAGGACAGATACAGGAAAATCATTGGATGTTTATGCTTCATAAAACAACTGCATCTGTTCTATACATATAAGACATAATAAAATCCATTACCCTTTGTAAATTTAGGAGGCCTTTTTTTTCAGAAGATCATTAAAACAATTTTGGTGTAGGTATCCGTACAGAAATTCCTAGAAGTGTCTGTATTCTTAAGCAGTATGAATTTATTGTTCCTTTATCAATGCTTTGTTTGATGCAGATGTTTCATAATTTTTCTCTCAAGAGACAAAATCCAAACATCAATTTACACAGAATCTCCTGTC
The DNA here is from genome assembly GCF_964034855.1 of Anser brachyrhynchus. Classification (NCBI taxonomy): domain Eukaryota; kingdom Metazoa; phylum Chordata; class Aves; order Anseriformes; family Anatidae; genus Anser; species Anser brachyrhynchus. The sequence continues at coordinate 28,480,931 of NC_137694.1, read as the reverse complement.
ACATCTGCAAAGCTTCAGCATCTTTATAGAGTCAATGGTCCAATGCTGAAGTTGCATTAAATATTTTACCTTTACACATTTTCATTGGTTTGCACTTGCAGGATTTTTGATAAGCATTGCAATCTCATGGTGAGGGAAAAGTGAATTTTTTACAGTGTAGAGGATAAATAGCAGTATGTGCCAATTTTCAAGAGCCCTTAAGTTCAGTCAGAGAGTGTTTCAGACAATAAAGGAGGAAAACAAAAATTTCACCAAAGAAACATTTGGCTGGAGCAAAAAAAAATAAATCTGTGCTGTAACTGCCACTCCACTCCACATCCTTCAGTATATGTTGATGTTGTCTGAAAAATATCAGAAGTAGTAAATATGACTGTGCATTTCAGTACTGTTTTTTCTATGGTTCTAAAAGATGTCTATCTACTGTATTCCTAGTCATTATGCAATGACCTATGCATAAAAAGGGAATTAACAGAAGGATAGTTGTTCACTTTCAAAACTCATGAAGTTTTGATTATTTCTCCTATAGAACATTATTGTTTATTCATTGAGAGCCACAGATAGTATGTACCACAGTAAGTGAGCTGGGTGGAACTTGTACAGTTAGCAAACATTGCAATTAAGTATGATCAGTTCAGGATTTTGTGGAATAAAAGGATAACAGACTGCAGAAACAAAGTCTTCTCCAAATTGTATCCAAGTTGAATAGCTTCTTTATGCTTTGTTTTTCTCTTTGGTTAAAAAATACTATTGGAAATTCCATAGCTATTAATATGTGACTTTCCCTGTAATTCTTAATTTGTCACACCTGGAAGCTGTCGTGTCAAAAAAATAAGTATGCATGTTGTACAGGTATGGTGAAGACATGTGTTGAGTCTGTCTGTCCTCCTTCTGCAATTATTTGTGTGCTGGTATTTAAAAAATGCTTTAACTACAGAAAGTATTTATAAGAGAATTCAGCATTTTTTAACAAGCTTTTAAACTTCGAAGTGTTTGTTTATTGAAAAAACTCTGGAAATAGATCATCTGGAAGTGCAGGGTTACAGTATGTACTGATATCTCTCTACAACTTCCTGAGGAGGAGAAGCACAGAGGGAGGTGTCAGTCTCTGCTCCCCGGGAACTGATGACGGGATGTGCAGGAATGGCACAAGGCTGTGACAGGGGAGGTTCAGACTGAACATTTGGAAAACTTTATTTGCCATGAGGGTGGTAAAACACTGGAACCAGGCTTCCTGGAGAGGTGGTTGATGCCCCATGTCTGTCAGCGTTTAAGAGGCATTTGGATAATACCCTTATTAATATGCTTTAACTTTTGGTTAGCCCTAAAGAGGTCAGGCGGTTGTACCAGACAATCTTTGTAGGTCCTTTTCAAATGAACTACTCTACTCTACTCTACTCTACTCTACTCTACTCTACTCTACTCTACTCTACTCTACTCTACTCTACTCTACTCTACTCTATTCCTAACATGATTAGACTACAAGCAAGATTTTACATGGATTCTCCTGAGTATTCCTGCTTTCAAAACTAAAACAGCAAAAAGCAACAACAGCAAGAACAAAAGCCCCGCTGTGGACTTTATTATCATGGAAAGAACACTTTCAAGATTATGGCCCTTGCATATGACCTGTGCAATGTTGTCTGTCCTAAATTGTTTCACTTTCACAGAACAGTTGTAATGTGTGTACAGGAGCTAGAGGTAGCTTTAACCTTGCTGTTTCGGAAAGCAGTAGCTATAGTGCAATCCTCAGTAGGGCTCTGCAAATCCATCTGCAACAGTATGTGCTCACCTGCTGAAATGTGTGTTGCTGTTTTCTGGGTGTCTGCACAACTGGAGTAACTCTGGATCTGATACACTTGTACAACCTGGTGATGTGTCCTGATTTTGCAGAAAGCCTGAAGCAATATCTCTGAAATGTGGCATCCTTCATTCATTTTATACCAGTGATATTATTGGAGACCTTGTTTATTATCTCCTTTTATGTTTATTATGATTTTCTTTAAAGTTTTTTTTTTTTTTTTTTTTTCCCAGCTAGCATAATTAAATTAATACAAACCTCAATAGCCTAGGAGAACTCCTAAGAAAAAAAGTTGTCTGTTTTATTTTATCAGGGACAGTCTCCACAGGTACTAGTATACTGTACATCTTAACCCATAAAATGGAATTGCACTGCTACCAGTCAGCTTTGAACTTTTTTTTTTTTTTTTGGTGTACGTAACCCCCTGTAAAGATCAACAACCTTTATTATCACGCTGTTTGTCGAACTGTGAGAAAAAGCAGAAATGTTTGTATTATGAAAACCTTGCTATGGCTGCTCAATTTGGATTCTCATCTATGGGATATGCAACCTGTCCACTGGGAAACATAGGTTTACTGAAGTAATTTAAGGAATTTTATTTTCTGGTTCATTGAACAATTAGATAAAAATCTATGAGATGATAATTTACTTGTTGGCTTGTTTTTTAAATGTAGACATTCTTCTCATTTTCTTTTGCCCATAACCTTTTTCTCCAGCAAAATAAACAAGCAAACAAACAATAGAAAAAAAAAAAGCTGGCAATTGAAGTAAACTGTACATGATCAGAAAATTAAGGAAATACTGGAATTACAGATTTTCTGGTCCACATAAACAAGAATTTCCATCTGGAATTTCCATTTATTTTGAATTGATACACTGTTCTTCTGAGGTTCCCAAGCTGTGGCTATGCACCATTTCTGAGTTCCCATCCCATCAGTTTGAATATTGTTGAGAGGGGAAGTTTGGGGAATATTTTTCTCTAATAATGCAGTACTTAATCAGTAGTTGTAATTAATTAGTGGTTTAGAACTTGATTTATTAAAATACCATAGTGAGGGACAGTGTCCTTCTTAGGTAAGAGTGATGGGTTGTAGATATTTGTGATCTGTTGCAGGTATTTGGTTCAAAAACTCCATTTCTTTTCTGTCCTGCAGCAGTACTTTTTTCCTCAAATGTCATTAATTTTTAATAGGGTACATGTGGAATGGAGAGGCCAGAGCCAGACCTTGAAGACACCCTCTCTTAAACTGAAATTTTTTAAATGAGTTGTATGTTTGTAATTATATTAAAAACAAAACAAAACAAAAAAACAAAGGTGTAACTAGAATAAAAATAATGCCAAAAACAACAACAATAAAAAATCATTTTTCAAAAATTAGTACCTTTTTGTTGCATTTTAATATATTTAATATATGATATTTATATATATATATTTATATTTATATATATATTTAATATATTTAATATATGATACAGTCATCTTAGGAGACTCGATAGTTCCTGGTTCCTCCGTTCTTCTCGCTGTTTTCACTAGTCATTTTCTGTGGTTCTGATTCTGTGCTTAACACTGAATATTAGAGGTATTCTGAGGGCACTCAGGGCTCTCATTCAATTGCAGCCCCTCTCTCTTTCTCCCCTCTATAGCAATCAATGGTTCCTGCAGACCACGTCTATCTTGGTGGGACTGGAGTGCAGAGACAATTAAGTAATTGGGTATTTATGCCAGTTCTCAGGCAGGTTTTGCATACTGTGCTGAGTTCCTCATCGCTGCATGGGTTGTGATACGTGGGCTTTCTAGTTACAGGCTTGCACATGGAAAATGGAGTTTCAGCGGTGGCTGCAGTGTGCTTGGGCCTCAGTCTGCATCTTTTAAGGAACATGGAAAAGTAATCTGAGCTTAATTTACCTATCCTCCTGTCTAGGATATATCATGCTGCTTTGAAGAGGTCTGTCCAGTCTCATTCTCTTTATAGAAGTGCAGCAAAAGTGCATGCAGAATAGATGCAGCTAGTCTACTATTTGAGATTTCATAACTTATTTGAATTTTGTATTGGTACATTGATATGAGAACATTTACATTTTATTGCAATTCAAACATTTCACTGATTTTCATATTGGTAATCAGTTGTTAATGACAGTTTGTTTATGATGGACTGAGACATATTAAATGTGATGACACATTATGTTGCACTTCATTTAAGAAGTAGGTAAAATGGTGTTTTAATAAAAATGAACTAAAGGTTTTGGACTGCATAAGAAGCTGTATGGATTGATGGTTCCAGTGGTAGCGATGGGGATGTCGTAACTACTGACCATTAAAAAATAAAATTTTATTTTATGGTGCTAGACAGGTACACTGAGTCATCAGATGTGCTCTGCCAAATATCTGGATCTTTCTTTGTTGGTTCTGAGCCCAAAGACCTGGGAAAAATAGCAGGGAAAATGTACATGGGATTTAATAATTCTGAAGCCAGCGTAAACAGAACCATACACGTATGTAGCAAAGAAAGGGGTATAATTATTAGCCATCTAGCTGAAAAGATACTGGTTCAGGATAGGAATACAAGAGAAATTCAGGATCCAGAAAAAACAGGATGGTGTTTGCTAGTGGTGTCACAAGGGAAAGAGGAATGATGTAATGTCAGAAAAGCTTTGGTGAATGTAATATGCATTTTCTGATATTTTTTTTTTAATTAAGTCAGGAATAAGTCTTGCAAAGTTCTGTGAAGATCATGAATAAAATCTGTGCTGAACTCTATGTCCAGTGATATTGTTAGTGACATTGATGGTTGGAATACTTTAATTTCTTTGCATTTTATTGGTTTTAGATGTTTTCCTGTTGGGACAGGCAGCCAGGAAGGCAAGATATAATGTTTTTTCGTGTGTGTGTGTGTGTGTGTGTGTTTATTTAACAAAATAGTTTTTTCCTGCTACTATACTGGCATATGAAATACATAAAATGCATGTGTAGGTGCAGGTTGCACTACAGTGCTAGCTATGAATAGTGTATGTTTAATGAAGTTTTGCAGTTTCTAACTGATGGGTGATTCTTCAGGGAGTTGCAGTATTGCTTCTTTAAGTAGACTGCTTGACAAACGTGGTCTCATTCCAAATCATTATAAATAACAATAAAATACATACACCCACACATACATATATATATATTGCATATATATATATAATACAGCAATTAAAGTGTAAGAGTTCTAGAGCAGTATGCAGCGATGTTACAAAGGAGTAATGTTCTTATGTGTTTTTTATTACATATTATTAATTACATAACTTAATCAGAAAAAATACAAGGCATCTATGAATTCGGGGGCTATAGCACCATTGAGGAGGCTCCTACGAGGTCATAAAACATGAGAGCAAAGCTTGCCTAGTTTGTGTAGTCACAAGGACATCGTGGTAGAATTATAGTCCCATATTGCAGCATTTGTGTTATATTTGTTTTATTTTTGAACACGTTTACTCATGTCTGGAATTCATGTCTGCTTCAGGTAGATGTTTCGTGTTTATCTCCAAGTTTCTAACTTTCTTTCTTCTTCCCTGTTTTCTTCTGATTTTTGTTTCTGAAGGCCTCCATTTCAGTCCTCAATATGGCACTGGGAAAAATGGAGGGAAGGTTTTCCCTGTTGCTATAGTGTCATATGTAATACATGAAATGCACATGTAGGTGCAGGTTGCATTTCAACACTAGCTATGATTAGTGTATGTTTAATGAAGTTTCGCATTTTCTAACTGATTCTTCAGGGAGTTGCAGTATCCTTACTCTAAGTAGACTTTAAGTAGACTGCTTGACGAATGTGGTCCCATTCCAAATTGTTATTTATAATAACACTTAAATGTTAAAAAAGTCTTTAGCTGTTTTTCCATCCATCCCCTTTAACAACAACAAGAACAAGAAGCAGGCTTCCAGTTGAGAAAACTATGTGTGAAAACATTGTTTTCTTGAACATGTATAACAACTGTGAAATTCTTCACCATTTCTTGTGTTATTACTGTATTTTCTAGTTTGTATAATGATGTTGCAGCTCTTCTTTATGCAATTTAATTGTACTACAATATTTTGGATACGAGAACATTCTCAATAGTAAAATTTAAACTGTAATTTGTGTTCAGTTGCTTCACACTTAAATTGGTAATGCTGTACATCTTTGTGATGCCATTGAAGACTGCGAAAATTCCTTTATCTGTAACTTTTTATTTAGAGAAACCCATTCATGAAATAAATAAGGTGGATATGAATTTCATATCTATTACTTAGGAATGAAAGAGAAAACGAGGACACATAACCTGCTTATATAAGCATTAGTCCAGTGTGAATCTGGCTCTGCAGTCCTCTTATCAATAAAATAAGAGTAGTTGTAGGTGTAACTTTTACTCCGATGAGTAAGTAAGAGTAAGTAAAATATGAGTGCTGGAGTATTCAAAAGCACGACTGAATTACTTAGAGGGGACTTATTGCACCTGAGCTGATGACCACATACTCATAGCAGTTGGAAGTACAATGCTGTATTAATCCTTGATAAAACTCCATTTGAAGTACTGAATTTTAAATGAATTTGATATGTCATGTTCTCTTGCTGCACTAATACCAGACTATATTTTGTAATCAAAGAAGGGAGCTGTTTATTTTAAAAATTACTTGGGATTTTGTTACAAAATTAAACAGAAGTTGCAAACAACAGGTAACTATGATGTGTTAAAATATAGTACTTCTTTTCTTTTAAGCGTGCTATTTAAAATATTCTAATTGATTAATCTTATTTTAAATAGTTAATGTAGTACTGGGCATATTTGTATCTGCTCTTTCTTTTATCTTGTTATGACAGTTCATCAGATTCAGAATTTTTACTGCTAGCCATGAACACTGAATTCCTGTGTTCTTCTGGCTTGGCCTTCCCTGCAGAAAGTGCCCTGCTGTGGAATTGTCTATCTCCTAGGCTACCATAGCCTAGATTTGCTATTTTTAACATGCTTTGTAAGAAAACAGAAGTTTTGTAAGCTGATACAATCACACTATCTGTCTTGTCTGTCCCCCACAATAATTCTTGGACCTGTTGGTCAACTTTAGACAAATCTGACATAGAAGTAGTAGCCTCAAATATACTAATATCCATGAAAACAGTTGGCGTGTATAACAGACATCCAAAATAGTGTATCTGCTGCGGAAAAAGGCTGCATCATTAAGTATGGCCCTACTGTTAGTCATAAGCTCTGTTGTTCTCAGAACTGTTTTTGTAGTCATTTGGCTTTCACCCATAATCATTTACTTATTTATTCATTCCATGTCACTGCAGTACAAGTGTAGAACTACTTAATTGTCACAAGTTATTTAGAGTTTTATTTCAAAATTACTTCATGGGATTAATCTTTTGCAGTTGGTAGGAATCCCCGCTCGTTCAAATACAAATTTGTTTGTATTTTAGAAAGAATGACTGCTTCACTTGTTATTTTGACATAAAATCTTTAAAAAGTTAATTTTTCATTCAAGTTTAGAGAATGAAAAATTTGTAGATAAATAACTTTAGATTATTTCTTTTCAGAATTTCAGCCTATGTTGGCCACAGGAACTAAATATTTGTGAAAGTTAGTTTATGAGAGTTTGTAGAAAAACATACATGCAGCAGAGAATATACATGATGTGAAAGCTTCACATTTATGTACATCTCAATACCATAAAGGTGGTGTTTTTGACACCGTAGGAAGTGAAGAACATGTGTTTAATGGTAAAAAAGATTGTTCATCCGTTTTTTCTTTTTATGCAGGCTGGTGAAAAAAAATTCTTCATTGAAGAAATACATTTCTTTGGAATTGAATTCTGCTTCCCTGTTGTGTTCTTCTAGTTCCCAGTATCCATACTTCGGCTACCTGCCTTCCAATTTCAGTAGCAAAGGAAGCATAGGACAGAGCCTACAGCCTCTGCACAAAGTAACACTAAATTAAATAACCCCAGTTCATCTTCAAAACTCAATCTATCCAATGCAGTGATGAAACATAAGTCCTGGGGAAATAAATAATGTGGGACATAGTAATGAAGTATGGAGGAAAGGTCATGCAGTGGAGGTTGAAATAATGCTGTATGAACAGCTTTACTTCAGGCTTGTTCTGTTTTTTAAATGCTTTGCTTTTGCATTTTCAGCATTCTTTTAATGTAGAAAATTAAACAAAAGTTTCCTTTTTTAAAAATAATCATAATAGCAGTTCCATTATACAGATTTACCTACCTCTTATTCATCATGACATCATGAAATTTAGGTCCACACCTCAGACTTCACCCTTCCATCTAACTAGTTGCAACATTATGTTGTTGTCTTTGTGGCACTTGAGGAACTACAGAAAAATGAGACAAACATTGCAGGTAGACTTAATAATTATTTGTTATGAATTATTTAATATATTTTAAATGTAATATATGCATGTGTTACATTTCATTCAAAAAGACCCCTAAGCACTTTAAACTGTGCACAAAAGAAAATTGCTTTTTTCCACTTGCTTAAATGCACCCTCTGCTGGGGTAAAACACAACAGCTGTGAAGTGCAATGTGATCTTGAAGCACAAATGTTCAGGAATTCTATTTTATGGCTCATCTGCAATACTGTGGACAGCCAAAATCCAGCTATGTTCCTCTTAAGACAAGTCTGGAAATTGATTTAGTGTTGGCTCACAGAAAAAGGTGTCACCTGTATAGTCTTGAGCCAGTGCTGTTTTTTCCATCTAAAAGCCTATTCTACTCGTATATTCATAGACCGAAGAGATACAGTTCCAGATAGCTTTATTTGTCCTTCAAAACTTCCATGTGTGTCAGCCTGATGTATTTCTGTTAAAGGCAGTTGAAAATAACATCAAGAAACTGCTTGACATTGTGTTTGTCTTCCTGTGTTGTGGCTAAAACCACTAGGTTTCTTTTCAGAAAAACCACACTCATTGTGGGTGTTCTACTTTAAAGAAATGACAACAGTAGACAACACAAGCTTATCTTGAGCTTCTTGTTGCTTCTGAGAGTTGTATTAATTTCCTAGGAGTCTTGCCTCAGGTGGCAATGAGTGACTATGGGGACCAGAATCAGAGGCTTGTTTAGAGATAGGCTGTACTATTGTGTGTTCTTTCCAGTGTATTACCATTAGAAGCCTTTCAGAAACCTTGCAGGTAGTATAAAGGAATTGAAAAGGAGAACATTTTCCCTCTTGATGTAAAACAGGAGTCCAAGAAGAAGAAAGCTTGCCAGTAGGTATCCCTTCAACAGAGTGGCAGGTTTTGCAGAGCATTGATGAGTTTAGTGGAAAAAAGTCTTAAGGTGTAAGAATGGAAGGAATGCCCCATTCCAGAATGAGTGACTTTCAGATTAAGCTTTTTTTGTTTTGTTTTGTTTTGTTTCATATCTTTTGCTTTATTTCAGTCTTTATGTTTTTTTTCTTCTGTCAGGTTTCCACCAGTCAGTACCATTTAAAAAAACAGTGTGTCCTACTAAAGGCCATGTGTTACTTAATCATAATACTTTATCTGAAAGACTAGTGAAATAAAGAGACTTACAAGCAAATAGAATTTTTACTGTATATTCTGTAACCATAAGGGGATTACTTGACCTCTTGTGTCTTTTGCACACATCAAACTCTATTCTAAAGTTATCTTAAAGCTTTCAGGAGCTCATCCTCTAGGGATTTTCCTTTTGTCTGTCAGTCCACAGATAGAAAAACATGTCCAGTCGTATTTAGTCATATGTAGACCATCTCTGCCTTTTGACTGTGAATATTCCTATCAAATACAAAAATACTTTCAGTTACATTGAACCTGATACTGGCACTCATTTGGACTTTTCTGATTAACAGTTTCTGCAACTTTCTACTTGGCATCTTAATAAGAGTTGACCTCAGTAGAGTCTTTACTAAAGTAACACTTATTTTCCTCCAGAACACTGTAGAGTTGTCTGTAGAAGACTGTTTTATGAAGGCCGAGAGTTTGTATGGTTTTGAGCTTTAATGTTCAATGAAATATTCCCACATCTCATACATTCCTCTAAACATTGCTTTGCAGCTGTAACTAGAGACCTGCATTGGCATATGGATGCTGTTCCAGCTCAGGGCCTAGTTTCAGCTGTCTGCACACAAGAACATCTAGCTGTTCCTTCCATATAATTTGAGTGACAAATGCTGAGTAAACTCCTGGTTCTTGACCATGGCAGTGCATGATGGCGGCCATTATCACCGTGCAACAGAGCTCTTTTCATGAGGCAACATTAGGCTTGGAGGTGGTGGAATATGGTGCTGCAGCTACCAGCGAACCTGTTTTTAAACCACCAACTATGGCTTGTTTTTCTTTTTTTTATTTTTTCTGACAGTTTATCTTATTTCATCTGCCATTTTGTTTGGGATGTGAGGTTAAAGTGAGTAACTCTACTCTATTTGAGAAAGCCTTACACACTTGCTGAAGCTGTTTGTTTTTCAAGTATGCCTTGAGAAGTACGGAGAGCTCTTCTTTCTCTTTTCAGTCCCTTGTCAAATTAGGGACACCATGTAACTGTATGCTCAGAACCTGGTCTAAACTGTACTTTTCTTTTTTCTAAAATTTTCAGGACTATAGGGAGTGTCTAATAATTTTCTTATGAAGTTCTACATGTCCCTATCTTCCCAGTTAATCTTGGTCCAGGTGAGTTCAGTGATTCTGTGTTGGTGCAATCAAATTAGTAATTTGGGTATCTGCTTGTAGATGTGTCTTATTCAAGTAGGTGAAATAGGTCATGCTACATGGTTAGATAAATATCACCTTTCTGGGTTAGCTATCTGACTGCCAGCCAGTATATTTGTTATCTAAAGGACTGAACAATTAAAAAATAAAATAATAAATAAAAATAAAAAATAAAAACATATTTTTAACCATTTTAAAGTGTCTTGATCTCAGTATGTTGCAAAATTGAAATACGTATCATTACAATATTTATGTAATTGCAGATTGAAAGAGGAAAAAAATTAAATTCTCTAATATGGACAGCGTAAGTTCAGTGTAGCTTGGAGTTTTCCTCCAGCTTCCTCCAAACTAGAATGATCTGAAGAAAAATTAATTTTAAGTGGGATTAGATGCCTGTTGGGCATTTGTAGGTTGATACATACAAATGCTTGCCTTACTTCATTTCAGTTAGCAGCACTGTCTCTAATTTTGTATCTCCTCAATTAGCAATATGAGGTTTTTAGAGCTTCCCCATCAAATATTTGGTATTTGTTTTGCTGTTTTGATGTCTATCTATAACGTCGAATTTCTGAGATAGAGAAATAAGAATACCGATAAGAAATGTAATATTGTCTTTTCATCCAGAGGGTATGCTGCCTGTTCTTGGTTCAAAATTGTGGAAATATTTCTGCAAATGTTTACTTGGAGCACTTATGTTCAATATATTAATCTGCAGCGTAGTCTCAGTCTTAAACGAGCAACTATTTGGGGCACCACAGCAAATAATGGGGCAAAAGGAATGACTAACCTCCTTTTGTGCTAGCTGCTGCTGGGGTGACTGGGGTCTGAAAATGAACCAGATTTTGACTCCCTTTTGCAGGTTTCTCAAACGCCTTGGCTGATAGACCTGCCAGTGCTCCACCAGGTTATAATTCCCCTTGCTTAGTGCTTAATGTACTTAGAAAGTATATCCGAAGTGTTAGGATCTTATCTGATTTATAATCTTGTTTCTACACAGCTGCATGAGTATCATCACAGTATTTTGTAAGATCAGGTTGTTAATACTCATCATCTAGTTCAACATAATAAAACTAATAATCAATAAAACATAATCAACATAATAAAACTATGTAGTAAGGGCTGAGGGGCTCTGTGCATGTCATGATGACAGGAAATTGTTACTGATTGTTTGTTCCACCCTTTGAGGGGCCAAATCTAAATCCCTGCCATAGAAAAAGATATTTATCATATAAATATTTATCACCCTCAGAGATGGTAATTGTCACCAAGAACAAAAAAACTTGAAAAAGCCCTCCAAGTGGAGTTAAATCACTTACCATAGGTTGATCTTACCATGCAGAGTTCCACATGTTACTTTTGCTTGTTAAATTCCAGTAAAATTAGTTTTCTAACCAGCTTGTGCAGGTTAAAGTGTCAGGTAGGGAGCCAGGTTGAGTATTGCTGGTGGTGATGAAAACATCAAGCTTTTGAAGAATAAATAACAATAGCTCTTTTAATTTTTTTTCTTTTCTTTGGTTTTCTGCTCTCCAGGTTGCAAACATAAAAAAAGAAACTTCCCTATACTGAGTGTATAAATCAGTATTTATGCAGTGCACAATTGGCCTCTCTTCCAGCTTGCTTAATGCAATTCACTTTACTTTGAGCAATTTAGAAAATATTCTCTGTAAGTAGTACACATTAAATTTAAGTAAGAACATAACATTATTCTCCCTGTTCTTTTCTTACTGCAGTATTTTTCTTATATTTCATATTTCTGGTCTTGAATCCCATTCTCTGAAGGTTCTCTGCATTGTAGGGGTTTATTTTGTTTCTTTTCAGCAAAAGCAGATATGTGTTCACCAGCTGTAGAGCTGGCCCATGCGTTGAGTTATGGATACATGAAATATGACTTGTATAAAATCCCTTTGTGTTTGTTTCAAGCTCAAAATGCACTTCAGCATAACTCATATATGTGGCTTGCATGCATATACCATGAATTTTTGAGTCCCACATAAAGAAATCTAAACATTTCCAGAATGCCTCTCCGTACCCAAATGCTTACAAATAATCATGTAATAGTAATGGTTTGCCTGTGCAACAGTAGGTAGTTAAATCATGTGAATATTTTTAACTGTCCCAAATTTAGTCATTCTTCATCTTTGAGATACTCAGAAACTCTCTAAGCAATATCTAGCATCTGTGCTCACTTTTAAAAGTTAGAATTCCTGCATTTTCTTCATCAACATTCACCCATGCGTCAATGAATTCACTCGGAGGGTTTCATTTTGTATAAAGAAATATCTTTAAAAAATACTGTAAAGTAGTTTGAGATTTGGCAGCTGTGAGTTGTGCAGTAAAATGGGATTTCAGATTTAATAGATTACTTGCATTTCTAGATTCCAAGCAGTTGTCAAATGGTTGCCTTGATCTGTGGAAAAAGCAAGGGATAAATGGAAATATGTGTGTCTTCAGCATCAAATCTGGATTTTCTAGTTTATTGTGACCACTGGGGAGGAAAGAAAAAATAAAAATAAATGAAAGCCTTTATTTCAATATGAAATGAATACAAAAGAGAAACTGACCATGTGCCTGATTTCATTAAAAATATCTTGTATAGTAAATATAATATGAGTTGGATTTGGCTTTGATATTGTATGTCTGCGACAATTTCTTGTACTATTTTTTCTCCAAGTAGCCTGCCCAGTACTAATTAAAACCAGTGAATTTAACTTCTCTGCTCTTTTGTGAAAATGAAGCTGTTTGGATTAATATCTTGACTGTAAACTGAAAGGAATTTTACAAGATTGTTTTGGATAATTTGTGAACTCCTAATAAAAGGTGCAAGGTAACATTTGTAATGATCATATGCATGTCTACTTTTGCAAATTTAGAAGGTGTTTTCAACACTCAATGCATAAAAATACCTTAAATGATCTAGTTACAAAATGGCATATAATAAATTATACTGCCATTGCATGCTTTTCTAGGAACTCTCCTATTTGTATAGCAGCAACAGACTCACTCGTTGGAAATAAAAGAAGTGAAGTAGCCTGAAAAGTATCACATGATGGCACTGTTTCCATTTCCACCTCCAATATTATGAAATAAAGCTATAATAAACTGGTATTAAAATGGTATGTAATGCCAATGTACTTTGTATAATTTATGTAAAAGAAAAATCTAACCACTGTGGTTATTAATATAGGTATTAAAATGGATGTATAGTTTTCCTCAGAAAAGTGTTTTGTAAAACTTTGCATATATGTAATCCTTATTTTGTTTGTAAAGCAAGAATTCTGCACCATATATAATGTTTATCAATGCTGAAATGTACAGATTCTTTTAACATTGTATTAGGAAAAAACTTAATTGTTGTGTAAATGAGATGTTTTATTTTTTGTTTTGATTTTATTGTGGAAAGAAAGCTAATGGCTGTCCTTTTTGTATTTAATATAAAGCCTTTTTGTGGTAAATTAGATCATTAATACAGACACATTTTTAAAAAATGCAAATTAGCTTTCCATGAGCAGAAAAGAGCTTAAAGTGTAGTAAGGTCAGAGGCAGGATCAGACATATTTGTAAAATGAATTATATTCAAGTAGGAATATGAGGGAAATATGAATGTAAAAAAATCAGTGATTTATAGGATATAGATGTTAGATGTCATATTATTTCATTTCTAGGTACAGATATTCTGACTGTAAATGTTCATGTTCTTTTTAATAAAATAAATTAATAGTCACCTCTAAATTAATATTTTCTATTTGTAGAAGCATAAGTTTTCATTTTTAGCAAGAGAAAAGACATTGCTTTTTTAAAAAAAAAATTTGGTGGGTGTGATTCTACCATACTGCAGTTTGTTTTAGAGTAAAGTAAATATACAGTCTCATCATTCTATCATATACAAATTTGACAATTTTATAAATTTTGGTATTATGGGGGATCATTGCAAAAACAGAACAGAACAAAAACCCTGCAAGAGGAATTAAGAAAAATACCCACTGGTGATACAGAGCTAATGGCTGGGACTTGGATATATGCCAGACTGGGTGCTTGCACTCCAGGAATGTCCATTGCCAGTATAAACTTCTGTTTTGAACAGAGTGAGGTTCCTCTGTGTGATTTTTGGTGTGAAAGCAGGGGAAAAATGCATGTATAAAATCTATCGTGTAAAATTTAACTTAGGTGTATTGAATTATCAAATGTAACTAAATAGAAGAGGGTATAATAAATTCCCCTGAACTTCATCAGTAGACTGGTCTTAAATAATAACAAAAATGCTTTTGGAAAATCTTCAAAAGAATATATTATATACAATATGTCATAACATCTAATCACTAAAGAAAATTGCTCCTGTTGCTAAATCAGTAGTAGAAGCTCACTATACTGATTTATTCAAATGTTTTAAAAATCATTTGACATCTTTAATTTCCTTGTTCTAGTCTGTAAACAGTATTTTCATCATTAGGATTGGACATATTCAAATCTTCTTTAGATATCCTGGCTAGGAGCACTGTTTTGCACAAGTGTTCCAGTGTTACGCTACGTTTCTCTCAGTATCTGATAATCCTCACTATTATATTCTTTCAAAGCAAGAGATAAAAATTATTGTTATTTGGATTTTTCTTTTCTTTCCTCTTTTTTTTTCTTTTTTTTTTTTTTGCAAACTTTAAAAAAGATCTAGTGACATAGCAGGGCTCACATAGTAAATGACAATGTACAAGAAAAGCATTCATTACTCAGAGCTGTCTATTCATTTATATGTCCCATTTGTTCATGTATGAGGTGAAGAATTTCAGAATACACAAAGTGGAGACTGCTCAGTGTATTTCACCATTCAAATTACTTGCAATTTCAAAATGCCAGTGTTACTTTTCAGGACAAATTTCATACAATAGTAATTCTGTGATTATTCATCCAGTTTAATTAATTCAATTAAGTAAGTCTGCTGTCAGGTGTTCTTTTAATAATTGAATCAACATGCAGATACATAATAAGCATAAAAGCATTTCTATGGCTGCAGTAAATTTAGATCCAAAAGAATCTGCTATTCCACTACATTTGATATAGATTATTCTATAATATTTCAGTAATGGGTTGCACAAAGGCTGCCTTTTAATTCTTTGCTTTCTCAAATGTCTTTATATATAATGGTTTAAAACAGAAGGTGTTCAAAAGAGGGTGACCTTTTTCCATTACCATAGTTCCTGTCATTAATGCATTATAATTTTCTTTAGAAGTCTGGAAAAAATGTGTATATGTGCACTCTGTAGCAGGTATGAATCAAAGTGTGTTAGAGAAAGTTAAGAATTGTCTGTTATTACTAAAAAAAAAAAAAACAAAAAAAACGAAGGAAGTAATTTTATTGTTATTTTTACTGTGAAAGTTTAAACAAACCTTACACTTTATACAAAGCAGTTACAGACTTGAAAGTTTTGGCATCTGCAATCTGAACAGCAGTTGACTGAGTCAGATACTAAAAATAATATGCCCCTTAACTAAATTTAAAGCCAGCAGAATGTTGTGTTAGACTGGACTGTGTATAAAGGATGATGTCTCCGTTCTCTGCTATATACTACCATAGAATTTATTTTGATAATATATATATTAAAAAACAGGGTAAATGATTCACTTGGTGTACTCTCAATGGTGCTTGATGTCATAATTATTGTAAATATTAATTGCTGTGCTAAAAATGTAAGCAGGATGACTTTGTATTAGATGAAAAATGAAAATAGTCTGTGTACGGGTAAATAGATAATCATACAAAAGTAATTGGGGTTTTAAAACCCCAATCTATTCTGCCAGCATGAGCTCGTTTGCATGTTAATCACAAGAGTGATTTCCTACTTCACAAGGAAGTCCACACTCTTTCATAACCACTTTTAATTGCATTTAAAATGTTGCAGGGTTGGGATATTAGAAATGGAGGCGTATCAGTGTCAAATTAATAAAAAAAATCTCTGAAAATCTTTATAGGCTGTAGATTATAATATTATAGTCATTTTTGTTAGGAAATACAAAATGTGCATTAGGATATATTTTAAGTGAGGTATGTTAAGTGATAAAAGCAGATTAATTTGTACATCTGTTGTTTCTTAAGAAATTTGATAAATGGAAACCTAATTGTAGCTGGAAAGTATAGAATGCATTTTTATTAGTAACTTGTTTTATAGATTAACTATTGCTTGATATATTCTTCCATTAATTTCTCATTTATCAATAAAATAGTAAATTAGCAACAGTTAAATTTTTTTTTTTTTAATTAAATCATAAGGCAGTCTGACAATAGGAATTTGTATGCTAAATTTCTTTAGGATATTACAGCATTTTAACTGCATGTTTATTCAGAGAAATCTAGTTAATGATTTTTAATGGAAAATAATTTCTCAGCTTTCACAAATTTTTACTAGTTATTTTGAAACTGTATACTAAACATAATGGATACAAGAAAGCAATTACAGATGAGAATTTATGTAATTTATATATGCTGAATGCTGTCATTTGAAATTGTACTAGGAAAATTGTGACAAAATACATCTATTTTATTGTTTATAGTAAGCTCTGCCTTTAGAATTAGAGATAGGAATAAGCACAGTAAAAATCTTTTAACGCTGCTTTTTTCTCTCAACGTTCGAAGCTGCAGAGTAATAAACGGACAACATTTTAAGTGATTTTGTGATATTCATATAAGATTCAACAGAGCTTCCTCTGTAATCTGTAAAAGGCCAATGTCAAAGTAAAGACAAAATGACTTGCTCTCTGAAGACAGGAATGAAGAAATGTAGCTCTCTAATAAAATAGTGTAAGTTCACAATGGTTACAGTGTGATCAGTCTCAAAGATACAAAAACTAATTTTTAGTCAAGCTGTTAAAAATTATATATTTAAGAAGATGAAAAGTTTGAGGATTAAAGAAAAATCACTCACAATTTTAAAGAGGGTATATTTGCTTTCATCACCAGGTGTTCTTTCTAATATAAATTACCAAGATGATGTTTCCATAACATAGCTTGGGGTGCTCTGGAGATTAAAACTACCAAAACAGACCTATTAAATTTTTCATAGGGAGGGTCCACCAGGGATAATAAGCCAATATTCCTTGTCCCATATTCCAGATGTTTTATGTAATTCTGCATCTTTCTAAACCTAAATCGTAGCTTTTCCAGAAAAAATGTACTATGGAGACTGAGATGAAAGGCAAGAACTGTTGAAATGTTAATTTTACTATCTGCTGTTGAGGTCTGTTACCTTTTTTGTATTTTTTTTCTTACTCCCAGTAGCTCAGTTCTGTTTTATGAATGTTGTGGTATTTCAGTTGTTTGAAGTTTTGAAACTTGGAGCATGACTTCGACTTAGCAAAACACAATGCCACATGGTGTGTGACACACTGATGGATAGCCTTTGATCCATATGATTCACACTCTTTCTTATTTCAGCCTTTTTCTGTATGATAAAAATAAAGTTTAACAGTAAAATGATCATAACAATAATACTTGTATTAGAAAACCAGAAAAAGCGTAGATTAAATAATGCTCTTAAGTATTTTTCCAAGTAATGATTTAATGAGCAATAATGTATTTAGTTGATTTTTTTTCCACGTAGACTGTGGACATGTAAAACAAATACTGGGGGTATTGCACACTATTGCAGACTATTTCTGCATTGATCTGAAACAGTTAATGCCTTTAGAATAATGTATTACTGTGCTTCACAAATCAGTCAACAAACATATGATGGTCTAAATGCACCAGGCCAGATCTTCGGATTCCTGGTCCTTGGCTTCCTATTGATCTCCAGTGACAACTGACCACCAGAAAAAAACATGGATCATTATTCCTGCTATAGTTTCGCACAGCCTTAGGTCTGGTCTAGATGAACCGATGTCTAATTGGCTTTTGATCCAACACAAGATATAGGTGGTGTACTCCAGGATGCTGGAGTATACAAAGGGATGGAATTAGTGCATTGTGAAGTGAAATTCCTTCACCTCCCATCCAGGGGCTGTTCAAGTAATGTTTAGATATACCTGGTTTCTGTCTGGTTCTTTTTTTATTATTTATTTATTTATTTATTTATTTATTCTCCACTGATCAATTGTGTTCAACGCAGCAGTTCACATGCGTTGTTCTAAGATAGTCATTTCTCACCATATCACTTTTTTTGGGGTATTAATTGACTTTCCTAAAACTGTTACTTTTATTCTTTGTAATTTATTGGACTGCAGTTTCATACTTTCAGAAAGTGCAGTATGAGTTATATGCAGACTTGTGCTATTAAAGGCTAATGCCCTGATATTATAAATACTTAATGAATGCTTATCATTGTCTTACATTTGATGTTCCTGATTCTTTAGCAATTCAGTTCTTATCATCTCCCTCTCCCTCTCTCTCTCTCTCTTCAACCAACACGCACCCCCCCCCCCCCCCCCCCCCCAGCCTTTTCTCTCCTCTCCCAGGTTAGGTCAATTTCGCTTTTTTTTTTTTTTTCCAGAAGATTGGAAAAAGAGTAAAATGATGGTATCATGTGTACTAGGAAAATGCCAAAAGTTATAGGGGAGAGAAACTGCTGAAATTTTACCATTGATTTAATTTAACATAACTTGATTTAACTTGCTTTCATATGGAAAACAAAGCTGGGTTTTAAGGAAAAAAATGCCACAGTATTTAAACCCTCGAACTGGAAAGTTCCTATTCCAGTTTTTTTTGACCTCTAACTCTTTAGAAAAAATACAGGGAGAGGTGTGATTATCCTCCTGAGTCTAAACTAAGAAACCAGGTAACCTCTGTGTCTGCTCCATATGTTTTTGGGAAAAAAATTCTGGCCTTCTACATCATAAAGAGGGAAAGAAGTGAAAAACATAAACTGTTTTATATGTGTTTTTCACCTTTGGGAAGAAACAAGTAAGAAAACATACAATTAATTCCTAAGGAGATTTACTCCTTTCTCATATGGTGGCTACAGTGCCTGAAGGTATGCTATATATAATGCCCACGAAATAGTATGCAGAACTGTGTCAGTACTAAAACATATTCTGAACCGTTCTAAACCTGACATGTTTGGCCATGACTTTAAACCAAGTCTATTTAACAAGCTGTTATAAAAACAAATTTTTAAGAGGACTTCAGGAATCTAATTGTTCTGCTGGTTCTGTAACTTCAGAGAAAAAGATTTTTGTGAGAAAAATAGGCACACACTTTTTTTTCTTGTCACTATGTGGTTGATTGTTCATCCTCTGAAAATGCAATGTATTTGATTTTATTCTTGCTCTTATAGGCAATATTAATGAGACTGATGTTCTTTTTCACACTTGAGATTTTTTTTCTTTGCATTTTATTTTCTTCTTTTGCCATAGTTTAAGTATTAGGGCTGAAAAGTGGGGCAAAATGATCCTTTTATCTTTTAAACATGTACAGACAGTGATTGTAGCCATTTTCCCTAATCTGTTTCCATAGTTTGTTTCTACTTATTTCCTAGAGGCAGTATGGTGTGATTGTTCTGCCACAGTTCATATTAGTTATTACAAATTTTGCACAGTTTTCAGCTCAAGTCCTTTAATGTATATTGTTAATAAAACAGCAGAGTTCTCCAGCATGGGTAGAAGTTTTTCAGTGTGTGGCAATGTATCTGAGTTGGATGCTTGATCTCCAATGGTTTTCCACGAGAACGAGTATCCTCCAGTTTGCACTTGAAAAATAAAAAATCCTTCAGAAGTACTATCTACACTTTAAAACAAACAAACAAACAAACAAAAACACTTATTTTTTACTTTGTTATAAAATAAGGCCATGCTATTCACTGCGCTGAAGACTTTGTAGTCTAAATAGGCATAGTGTAGTCTGATTTATTGTGGAGCAGCACACAAATACACTTCTTGCTACAATAACTTGTACGAATCACTGTAGGAATCACTGTTTGCCCATTCCATGTATTGTTTGTTGGCAGAATAAAGCCTTACACGAACGACAAGTAGGATAACCAGCTGATGGTGCTATGTGATGGATGTTAGCATTAGTAGGAAGCCTGCCTATGGTAAGCTACTTTGTTTTAGGGAGGAAAACCTTCTCAGGGTTCTTGCATTTTTTGTAGTAAGTGTGAACTTTCAGTGTTTCATTGAAGTTGTAGATTGGAGGGATAGTGTAGTGGTAGAAGTAAATGCTCTCTCCACACCACTTCCAACCACTGATGTACTTTCTCCTCTCCTGCACATGTTTCACAGTCACAGCCACAAATCCAAACCACTTACACAAGACGTGTACTTCTTGCAAGCAGTCCTACAGAACATTGTGAATGTCAGCTCTTAGTAGTTAGGTTTATTGTGGTAATGTTAGCGTAGAAAATAGGAAGGTGCCAGATAGAGCCTGCTCTGAGGAGACTCATTACATGGGATGCAGAGGAAGAAAGGGAAGGCAGAACAAAGAATGATGGAGCTGCATTTGCAATGCTGAAGGCCATCCCTGTGAGCTGTCTTTGGGCCCAGTCAGGCTGTGGGAGGGACTTGGGCAGCTCAACGCTGCCTGTCCTGTGTGGGCCTCTACCAGTTCTAATGAATCAAACAGGGCCAGAGGTTATTTTCAACCCCCCAAAGGAAGACCATATGCTATCTTCTGTCCTGATCTCTACACTCTCTTTCCCTTTACTTCCCAGGCAGGGAGGCCTCCACCGTACCATGAACAGAGAGCAGGCCCTGCTGTGTGCAGGCCTGCAGTTTGGGGCTGAGCATGGCCTGAGTGCTACCCAACACTGGCCAGGATTCAATGGTACAGGCAATTGCGGTATGATGCTTGAGCCTGTGCTGTTTTAAAGTGTGAGTACAGCTTCTGAATCACCCATGGGGCCTTAAGGCAGAATTGGTATTTTTGGGGTGGTGCCTGAAATGCTGAAGGCAGCACATGGGTTCCTTGCAGAAGGATGCCGGAGGCTCCAGCTTTGGGGCACTGGGAATGGTGTGGTTCAGCTCCGTGTTGTTGACATGGAGCAGGCCCAGGAACTATTTGTCCTTTTAATTGTGTCTGAATTTCTACTTGAAAACAAGTAGTTACTTTGCTCTAGAAGAAAGCCTTGAAGTTAATTCATACACCAGAAATCTGATGATCAAAGGAAGGACAGAGGAGGGTGCCAGCTATTTTGTCATCTTATGATTTTCATTATCATGTTAGTCTATTTTTTTCATATTTTTTTTTTCTGAAATTTAAGGAGGAAAGTGCCAGCGAGAAGAAAGAAAGAGGTATGAATATAAGTTTTATGGGAAGAAATTGTGAGGGATAGCAGAGATTCAGACCAAATGTCCAGCCAAAACAGGACAGAACTGCTCCTGTAAAACTTTCAGAAATTTCTCTCAAGGAGCTTATGTTACTCTTTTGCTGCTTCTTTTGCGGATTGTTCTGACCATTTAGCCCTTATCCAGGTTCCCCCTGCATATTTCTTTTTTTTTTTTCCTTACTAAAGATCTTCTAAGGGGCCTCTCCTCTGTAATTCTGAGTTGGGAAAAGGAGAGACCTGGAGTATGCATTGCCCTGATTTCACTTCACCCTTGGCCTCATCCTGCAAGAGCCCCTTCATGGCACCACCTTTCTAGTGCTCCTGCTGCCTCACCTCAGGGCTGAAAACAGAAACACCTGGGAAGCTACAAATACTGCAATATTTACTGAAGTCTGTCATTGTCGTGCTGTTTCAGTTACATTAACTAATGTAATTTATTTGTAATTTTTTATGTGATCTCCTATCAGTGAAATGAGGGTCATACATATTCATTTATTTGAAAATTTGGAAACAGTCTGGCTTTCAGGTATATTTGTCATGTTATTTAGTTGCTCAGCCCAAATAATGTGTGTTGGGGGGAAATTGTTTTATTTTGTTTTAAAGAAATGAGGATCAGTCTCTTGCTGACCTTGACAATGTGTCCTCATCTTTGATACAAAGGGGAAGAATCTGGTTGAAATATATATATATATATGTATATATATATATAAATTTATTTTTAATTCAGCAATATTCTCATTGGATTGAGCATTTCATAAGTGGACTCCAATATGACATCTGTAATTATCTCAAAATACCATAATTAAAGAACAGCCACTATAGTCGCGCTAGCCAGGCTGCAAATGGCTTTATGCAGGGAGCATCAGCTGCTGCTGCTGCTGCCATCTATAGGTCGCGTGGGGAAAAATGAAGCAGGTTGTGTTCATGAGTGTGGCAGAACCCATGCCAGCACACTGCAGCTCAGAGGAGGAAACCAAAACAGGGATCCTGTCCCAGTAGGTACTGAATTTTGAATCATCTTCTTTATATTTTGGGTTAGATTTTTTACAGGCTGATAGAGTATGAGAAACTGATCATAGCCTTGCTATGAATTCTGCTGTTGGACTTGAATAATGAGTCAAAAGAAAGTCTCCTCAGTCGATATGGTTTTATGTGTGAAAAAATGTTATATCCTGAAGTTTGAAAAAGTTGAAAGTTTGGAAAAATGAAATTAGCTCATTGTTTTGTTTGTTTGTTTGTTTTATATACTTGCAAACATTTTGCATGGTTGTCTTGTTATGTCTAAGATAGATGCAGTGAGAACACTGCATCTTGTATTGTTGTTATTAAACAGAGAATTTAAGCAGATGTAATGGCTGGTTATTGGTTGTTACAAACAGATGAGATATTTGCTCTATTTAGGCCAACTAATTTCTTGTAGTTTATTTTACATTGGAAATTTCTGGTCATATCCGTAGCTTGTATATTTGTTAAGTGATTATACAATTTTGTCTGAAAGCCCAATCTCTCACTGTCCTCTGGGAAGCTTACTGTATGCCCACTTTTAATATATTGTATAAAAGCAATGTTTCCGCCTCGCTTTTGATGTAGTGATCAGTCAAATCTGAAAGGTTTGCTGCTTTTGCTTATTATTCTGTCTATCCATACAGGTAGAAAATTATCAAAAGTTCTGATACTTGTCTGTAACTAATCTTCCACATGTTTTAAAGGTATATAAAAAAGGAGTCCTCTTTTATTAATCAATTAATTTATTTTCTTTCTGATGTCAAATGTCTGAAAAATACCATAGCTTATATTGGAAATGAAAGGAAAAAAAAAGTCATCCTGAGGAAGGTGTATTTAAATCATATAACACAATCTGAACACCTACAAGCCAAGGTACATGGAGTAAGATGACAGAGATGAACACAGTTTGTATAAACATAATAATACATTTAAGAAACCATTTTCGGGTTAATTGATGCTATCAACTCCATCTTTATATAAAAATTACTTTTTTTGTGCATACTTTTCCCCATTTTAATTATGGCTGAGGGATATAAAAATCGGTCTCAGTAAGCACAATAAAGAGTAAAGCCAAAGGCTACCTGATCTCATTGGGATCTACAGATCGATACCCTTTTGTGAAACTTCTCAGCATACTTCTCCCTGCAAGGAAGCGTTAGGTCTAGCTCAGGGCCTGTTAGTCTGCTACCTGACATTCATTGCTGAAGACTTGACCATAAAAGACCTAATCAATCCACCTAGCGCTAGAGAAGACCTACTGAACTCATGTTTTTAATCTTCATAGAATCATAGAATCAATTATGTTGGAAAAGACCTCCAACAACCTAGCACTACCAAGTCTACCACTAAACCAACACTACATATACACATCTTTGGAATACCTGCAGGAATGGTGACTCAACTACTTCCCTGGGCAGCCTGTTCCAATGCCTCATAACCCTTTCAGTGAAGAAATTTTTCATAGTATCCAACATAAACCTCCCTTGGTACAACTTGAGGCCATTTCCTCTTCTGCTATCGCTTGTTGCTTGGGAGGAGAGACCAACCCCCACCCAGTTACAATCTCCTTTAGGGTAGTTGTAGAGAGTGATAAGGTCTCCCCTGAGCTTCCTTTTCTCTAGGCTAAAGAAACCCCAGTTCCCTCATCTGCTCCTCATAAGACTTGTTCTCTAGACCCTATATGAGCTTTGTTGCCATTCTTTAGACAAGCTGCAGCACCTCAATGTCCTTCTTGTAGTGATGAGCCCAACACTGAACCCAGTATTCGATGTGCAACCTCACCAGAGCTGAGTCCAGAGAGAATATCACTTCCCTGGTCCTGCTGGCCACAGTACTTCTAATACAAGCCAAGATGTTGTTGGCCTTCTTGGCCATGCAATTACACTGCTGGCTCATATTCAGACAGCTGTCAACCAGTACCCCTAGGTCCCTCTCTGACTGTCAGCTTCCCAGCCACATTTCCCCCAACCTGTAGTGGTGCAAAGGGTTGTTGTGCCCCAAGTGTAAGGCCTGGCACTTAGCCTTCTTGAACCTCATACAGTCGGCCTTGGCCCATCAGTCCAGCCTATCCAGATCGCTCTGCAGAGCCTTCCTATCCTCAAGCAGATCAACAGTCCTGCCCAACTTGGTGTCATCTGCAAACTTACTGAGGTAGCACTAGATCCCCTCCTCCAGATCACTGAAGAGAACTGGCCCCAGTACTGAGCCCTGGGGTACAACACAAGTGACTGGCTTCCAACTGTATTTAACTCCATTCACCACAATGAGGCCTTCCTTGAGGTCTTTGTTTAAAACAGTAATTTCAGTGTTTACATTGACTGTCCTCAACATTTTCCAATTTATTACAAGTTTCCAATCCTGATGCTGGCATTCACATTAATTTCCAGATCAGTAAGGGTGTTAGATAAGACTACTACTAACTGGATGTTGTGATACGTCAGTGAACTTCTTTTCTGTCCTCTTCTTTCTATTATGTATCATTAGTCTGGGTGTTCTTATCCTGTCAAATTCTGATCAATGTGAGAGTCCTGATATGCATAAAATTTTGCAGTAGGTTAAGATCCTAGGAAAGTATTATTTCAATATATTAGGCACTTTTACATATTCATAGTTTTAATCTTTATCGTATACTTGATTTTTCTACATTATTTTAAGTTCAATTATGTCTTTAGCATTCTATTTTTGAATAAGAGAGGTAGTATATGAAAGAGTCTTTTTGATCTTTTAATTATTAAAATACAAACTTGTGTTTTGGTGGACAAAAAGCTTAATATGAGCCAGCAGTGTGTACTTGCAGCCCAGAAAACCGACTGCATCCTGGGCTGCATCAACAGAGGCATGGCCAGCAGGTCAAGGGAGGTGATTGTCCCACTCTACTCTGCCCTTCTGATGCCCCACTTGGAGTGCTGCATCCAGCTCTGGGGCCCACAGCACAAGAAGGATATTGACCTGGTAGAGCAGGTCCAGAGGAGGGCTGCGAAGGAGGAGTGCTGGAGGAATGCTGGATCACCTCTCCCGTGAAGAAAGGTTGAGAGAACTGGGGATGTTCAGCCTGAGGAAGAAAAAGCTCCATGGAGACCTCATAGCAGCTTTCCAGTACTTAAAGGGAGCTTATAAAAAAGATGCAGAGTAACTTTTTATGTGGGCAGATAGTGATAGGACAAGGGAAAATGGTTTTAGCTCAAAGAGGGCAGATTTAGATTATAGATGTTAGGAGGAAATTCTTACTCAGAGTGTGGTGAGGCCCTGGAACAGGTTGCCCAGAGAAGTTTTGGATGCCCCATCCCTGGAGCTGTTCAAGGTCAGGTTGGATGGGGCCCTGGGCAACCTGATCTAGTGGGTGGCATCCCTGCCATGGCAGGGGGGTTGAACTAGGTGATCTTTAAGATCCCTTCCAACCCAAACTATTTTGTGAGTCTATGATTCTATGATAAACCAGGTCATTTTGATATGATGTATTAGTTTGTTACCCAGTAGATATTTCAGTAGATAAAGGTATCCTGTGAATACAATGCCTTCAGTTTCAATAAAATAATAATATTCCTAGAAAAATTAGTTTTCCTACCTGGTCTTCTGATCTTCAGCAGATACTCATTTTCATTTTCAAATCATTCTATTTCCTTACTCAGAGGAGATCAAAATTTTACTATTTCTACTTCTTATTTTATTCTGTATGCTTAAATTTTCAAATTACATTCTTTTGCCTTGTAAATATGATACTTTTAGTGGATAATGTTACAGGCTACACCTCCTCTTATACTTTCTGAAATGGAAGGGTACAACTTCATCACTGTATTGTCTGACCTGGTATTGAAATAGAATTCCTTGTGACCTGATATCTAGAATGGTGTATCAATAAGAGTGGTAGCTGGGTCATCGTGGAATCCCATAACCACCTAAAATAGCTGCATCTTTGTGTTGAAGGATAATGGTGAGTGTTCTCTGGGGCTGGTTGTGGACTGGGATTGCAGGACAGTGTAGTAGGCAATCACATTTCATATGGAAAGTCAGTTATTTTATTGAAGCTAAAGCCATTGCTTAACGGTGTTCTTCATCTAGGTGGCGAATCAGTTAAGATGGCCTGTTAGAGATTGAAGTGACTACTGAAGTTTTAAAATGCTGCTCTCCATAAACATTATGTAATTAATTCCAGTGGAGTGTTTTTTCTTGCCTGACTATCTCTAGATTGAAGCTGCAGTCATTGTATCTTCAAGTGGTAAAGTGGAGAACTTTCTGTTTATCATATGCTTTTAACCTTCTTTTTGGGAACTTGAATAGACAAAGACTCCTGGAGTTCAATGAATAAGACATGCTTTCATGTTAAGGTTATCTGAATTGTCTTTTAAACTTTCCCAATTTACTGTGGACGTTTGAACTGGACACCATATTCTGCAATGGTTATATTATGCTGGGATTTTAAAAAGCATAACTGTCCTTTTCTCATTCTTTAT
This sequence comes from Anser brachyrhynchus, assembly GCF_964034855.1. Classification (NCBI taxonomy): domain Eukaryota; kingdom Metazoa; phylum Chordata; class Aves; order Anseriformes; family Anatidae; genus Anser; species Anser brachyrhynchus. The sequence goes on along the minus strand of NC_137694.1, from coordinate 28,453,748 downwards.
ATGATCAAGGGTCTTTGTCCGTTTGACCAGTGTGCCATGGGGCTTCACTATGCATCGTAACTTCAAGTCTGTCATTATTTCTAAGATACTGTGTTTCATCCTTTGAATATGGACTTCTTTCTTGGTAGCTGGAAGTACAACTTCACGTATTTGTGGTAGGAGAAGTATTCATTTTCTTTATTTAGTGCCTTGTCATAGATTTCAAACATTTTGTTCTAGTGGTTGGCTCTCCTTGTTACCATTTGGTGTGTTGTCTGCAAACGTCATCAGTAATGAATCTGCATTTTCTGGGAGGTCATTGATAAAAATGTGAAATGGTACAGGAGTGGTAACCTGTCATGGCAGGTCTCTCTTAAAAATGCACCTAATGTAACTCCCTGTTTGCAGTTACATTCTGAGACTTACAGATTTGCCTGTTTCTAATCCATTCTAATCCATAACATATTTTCAATGTTAATTTTGTATCATTCTTGCTTTGAAGTCCAGGAGTGATACTTTGCAAGCTAACACACAGAAAATATTTTTCTCTGAAATCAAGTGGGACAATTTGCTTAAAACCAGGTGTAAGTAAAAGATCTCCATAGATTGTTGGTCTGAATATTGCATTTGAATGGTGATGAGTTTTTATTGCTAAAAGCAAGGTTACTCTAAAAATTCCTACCTATTATATTTGAGAAGTATGACACTGTATTGATATATGATATAAAAAAGGACGCAGTCTATTTTTGGAGCAAGTTATTTAAGACTTTACTTTTAAATAATTTTCTTAATTAAGAGGAACAGATCTTCTATAGTTAAGTTCATTGTAGCAGAATTCGATTTGTGTTATTGAAGGCATGTAATAAACTTGGCATATTTACTACACAACTTAAAAAATAACATATATATCATGATCACAGTATATAATGCAATTTCTTGTGAGGTAAGTAGTGGAGAAATTTACACGCACTTAATATTCTGTCTTTGAATTAAAGTCCACAGTTAAGTTCAGCTCCTGTTTTTTTTATTATTATTTCTATTGTTGTATAATACAGTGTTTGTTTTATAATATAGTTTTTGTTTTGTTTTGCTTTGTTTTAAAGAGATGTTCTGTAATATTGAAACTTGTGGCAAAATACATGGCTGGAAAATATTCAAAGTTTTGTTTCCTGATATATGTGGTATTTGTAAATCCTGGTAGGCTTTTGCCTCGGTACTGATACAGGATTAATACAAAAGCAGCTCTATTCTTAGCTCGTATTTAATTCTCTGTATTGAGCTGTGGTACTATGCATTATTTCAACTCCGTGTAGTGTTTCAAGTGTAAGCTAGAGTTTATTGCCAGGTGGCACGAATGAGGCGTATAAACGTTTTATGGACAACAGATGCAGATAAATGTAGGAATTTATCTCATGCATTGTATACTTATTTGGCTCAGAGATACAACCTTTAGTAATTCCTCTGTGCTGAGTAGCATTAGACAATTAAAAGCATATAAATTGCTACAAAAGTAATTACTGCAAAGAGAAATAATCATAACTTCCAAAACATAAAATACAAAGTTACTTCTTAAAAGCATTGAAATTGAGTAAACAGAAGAGTGAGGAGTAGCAGGGAAAAACAGCAACGACAAGAACAAAATCACAACTGTCTTGTCTCCTGGTCTCCTATTCAATTACTAGATTGCATTTTATTATTTATATTTTAATTTATGTATATATATATATATATATATTTGTATTTATATAAGGGTTATCCCAGTTGCATGAGATTTTCAAAATACTGTTATTTTAAAAGTGAAATTAATAAGTAATATAGATAGAAATCAAGTTGGCCACTTGTTACCGATATATCCTCATCGACTTTCGAGGGCAAGATCGAAAGTGTAACTTTGCTTGGATATACTTTTGCCTCAGACAATCTCCCCAGATAAAACAAACCTGCTGGAGCCCTTGGATTTATAACATAGTTACTCAAAGCCTGAGACTTAGCTCAGTTACAACGATCATATTCCGGCCACTGAAATCCACAGAGTTGTATCAGAGTCAGAGAGAAGAGAATCAAGTCCGTAAAGTACGTTGGCTGCGTTGTCTGGTGTTTGTTTCTTCTACTGAGTCTTTTCTTAGTTAAAGCTATTAGACTGAGGAAAATAGATGGGTATCACTTGGGAAGGACAGAAATTAAATAATATCCTCTGACACATTTTATTGGAATATAATGTCATGACATAGAGTGCAAAGCCATGGTCATTCTTTTAAGGAATTGTGCTAGTAATACTGTGTAAAAATTCAGCCTAAGTATACATTTTCTGTTAAAGTGGGCTTAATATAATATTTTTGCAACAAGATTGCCTTCTTTTTTTTTTTTTTTTCTTTTCAGATTTCTGTAAAAACAAACTAAAGTGAAATTTGATAAACCTCGGCTCTGAAATTATTTTTAAACAAAGTTTTGCTGGTGACAGCTTATTTTCTTAAGTAAGCAGATTCCATATGTGGTATTAAGTAAATCATTTTGTGATTTGATAATGGCGTATTGGGGTGAGACATCCTGTAATGTAACTATGTCTGAAGTTATTTACTGTTTTTCCTCTGCCAAATTGTGATTGTTTAGTCTGCTAACACTTGTACTAAAGGTTTTTTTCTGGGTAGTGGTTAGCAGTTGTTTTCAAAGCAAATGTTAAATGTAAGAAGACATTCCTCTAAAAAAAAATTCCTGTTCTGGCAGAGGAACTTGATTTGTGTTCTTGTTCAGTGTTCCTTTACTGTTTTTAGTATGGCTGTTGAAATCTATACCTTATATGATCTCATTGTACTGCCTGCATTTCATTAATGAGTGACTCTGTTTAGGGCTTGGGGAGTGAAATATTTTTCATATGACACTACCCAATATGAGTGCAGTGCACCAGCTGCAAAAACCACAGACCATCTGATTTTGCGGCTTTTGAGGGTGTGAAAAGTTCAATTGCATATACTAAGGCTTATATCTGTATATTATACCATATGGAAACGGAACTACTGTAGACTTTAAAAAAGAAAAAAAAAGGAAAAAGAAACGTTCTTTAGTCATGGTTCAAATAAATATAAATATATATGTCTTGCAATATAGATAAATGAATGGTACTACGTGGTAATAAAATAGTTTTTGGAAAGAATATAATGATGTGTATTACAAGTCTTGCTATGTAATGTTACTTTTAAAGAAAGATGGTGAATACAAAAGTTGTAAACTAAGTAAATAAGTTTGTCTTTTTGGTTATTAAAGCTTAATTTTGCTCCTGAAAGGAATAGCTTTTTAACTAGTTCATCAAGATAATATGTTTTTGATAGTTAAAGGTGTTTATATTTCCAAATTGAAACTCCTCCTATGCTTTCATTGTCTAGAAAGAGAGAAAGCAGTTCTTCAGAGTTTGGGTGGGCACTGTCCAGATTAATCAGAATGAAAGCAAAAAATACTTCCTATAATTCTATTTCCGTCATTATTTGGGAAGACTCAAGGTAGTTTTGAATTTACTAAGCCAAAACACAAACAGTCATACTAGTTGTCACTCTTCTGTGGTTTCTTCCATAGAATCAAAGTACAAGCAGCTAGAAGTGGATCTGTGGAATAGTTTATCAGGCATGTTTATAAATAGTTTGAGAATGCTCTTTTAAATGACTGAATTGAAGAAATAAAAAGAAATCACAAGTATTTAACCGTCTTAAATTCCATGGTCATTTTTTCTGTGTGCTCATAATTACACTAAGGGAGTTTATCATCAGTGGAACTGCATGCAAAGATAAATGCTTTCATGTAAAGCCCTAACAGGGATAAGCACCAGTATTCTGATTGGGAATTGATCAGCTGGTAGTCACCAACTTTCATGCTATATATATAAAGTTAGCATAGTAGTTTGCAGCTTCTTTAAAGCAAAATTAATTTTCAGATTAATTTCAGAAGTGAGTGTGTGTTTTATGCAATAGGCTTGCTTAAGACATCAGAAAGGAAAAAGTTAAGAATTGTTAATGTTTCTTTTGAAAAAGCACCAATCTTGGCTTATAAGCACATCTGTAATAATTTATTCACAAGTGTACCAGCAGTTTTGAGAAGCATTCTGAACTGTTCTCTAAAAACAACAGAGAAGCAACCAGTAAATACTGTAACCTGTTGGTGAGAACCCCCAGTACACCACCCTACCTCCAACCTCTACTGCTTGGGTCATTCAGTCAAGGAACATAATAAATTTCATGATTTATATCCTAAATCAGGCAGTACTGACTAAGAAGTCCCAGATAGCAGAAATAATAGCAACCGGTACATGACCAGGTCCTAATCCAAATTTTGTTTGGTTAGGTCCAAATGATGAACAGTGTTGTAAAATGTCATTCCTTTCTGTAAAGAAAGTGAAAAAAGAATAAACATAAAATAGGGCTAAATTTGTCGTACACTTTATTCACTGTGACTCATCCTTTCAGCTCTCTATATAGTTCTGCCGTCAGTAAGAAAGTGCTTTTTGTTGACAGTAAGCCTCAACAACAGGTCTCTCTGAACCACTGTCGAATGTCGCTTAACTGCTCACGATGGAGCAGCTATTCAGAGCATGGTTATAAAAACCATGACTGAGGATTGATTCCACTCATAATGAGGATCAGATGTAAGAGTAAGCGTATGAGTATTGTAGCAATACATATTGCCAACTGAGAAAGAAAGAAAACAGAAAAGAAAGCTTTTAGCTCTTGCGGTTTCAGTTAAAAAATTTGTGATATTTAAATAGTTTCATGAAATCACAAGTTGGCCACCTCAAATTTTTATATTGGGCTTTTATGCATCAGGAGTGTTTTTTAATTATGTACTCTTTATTCTTTTTTATCTCCTTTTTGGGCTCTGACCCTTCTAGGGATTTAAATTCTAAATTTTTAATCTGCAACCATGAGAACTGTAAAATTATATTAAAAAAAAAAAAAGGAATTATTGTAAAATTTCTTGATTCCAACCACTAAAGCTTTGAGGAAAATATCAAACATTATGAGATTTGAAATAAAGCCCTAAGTATCATATCCAAAGTTATGTTGTGAAAAGCAAGCACACTATGAGTTAATGCACACCAGCAAGTGAAATGGTCTGGCTAATGAAACTGATGGGAGTCTTCTGCAGTTGAGTTCATCTGATCCTCAGTTTTATTCTCTTAATCCTTCTACTGTCAAATCCAGAGGTAATGTGCTTGTTTTACTTTCTTTTACTCTGCATCTCTGTATGGGGTCTTTCCTCCATTTCATCAGCAGTGAGTCAGCTTAGTAGAGAGAGAGCTATCAATACTGAAACAGACAGCATAGTTGTTAATAAATTTATACAATCAAAATTATTCTTTGGTTTTAAATATGGAAGCTTGGGAGGTTGAAGGCCCTCAATAGGACACCCAAAGAAAGCAAAGTGTGTGAGGTGTACAAGGAAAAACAAGATGTTTGTAATAAAAGTGTAATTGCAGATGGCATTTACAATGAACTATTATTCTTACCTTCATGAAATCCTGGTCTGATGGTATTATTGGGAATATTGTAGCTAGCTGTTATTCATTTAAATTTATACTACTACTCCAATGTAATTTTTACCCCAGATTGGATCTGTACAGATTCAGAAAAACATCCTGAAATTTTGATATATCGTGTGCTAAGAGAATTGATAAAATACAGAATATGAATCTTATCTAGGCTTTAGGAGTAAGGTAGAAAACTAAAATGGTCATATTGGTCTTTGGTAACAGAGGTATAATGCAAATAGTTAATGCATACATTTTGAATTATGTGAAATAAGTAATAATTTTTCAAGTTTTCCATATAATCTATCTCATTCAAAGTTGAGTAATGGAATTATGAATGGTATTTTTGTTCTTTGCCTTCTTTTTACTATTTATTCCCTAGCATTTTCATTCTTTATATTTATATTTATACTTATATTTATATTTATACATTATGTATATATTACATGCTAAATAGTAGGGAAAAGCACGTAAAAAAAACTTCTGAAACTTCTGGGCATTAGAAAAAAATCCTTATTTTTTGTCTTTTTTTTTTTTTGGTCTTTATTTATCTAAGTGTGTAGAACATGATTTTAGAATTTCATAGACCTCTTTTAAGAGCAGTAGTGTTTGTTTGTGTCTTTGGTTGAAAAATGTAACCTTTTCATTAAAAACACTTTATCCTTGCCTTTCATTTTGTTGGTTAATAAAGGACATGAAATAAGAAATAAGGCAGTTAGGAACCTGTTTGTAATGTTAACTAAGATGAACTATAAATAGTATTTCCAGTAAAGTAAAGTACATAATGCTTATACAAATCAAAAATTCTGAGTTCTGTTTTTGAATGGTCAAAGGATAGTAATTACTATGAGTCCACATATGAAGGTCAGCAATTTGGTTGTACTTTATTATCCACTTTTCTGTATTAAAACCAAATAAATTTAAAATAACAGGTTTGCTAAGTTCAAGTTAGTATTTCGTAGGTGCACATCAGACTAAAACTGTACAAGCTGAAGTCCTTCAACTAATGCTTTCCTTCAAATAACTAATTTTATGAAGTTAATGCCGCGTTAACTTCTAGAATATCTTATCTTCATGAGGCATTCGCAAATCTTTTCCCATACAGGTGAATAATCTGGTAGCACCTTAGTATAAATTGATTTGTTTTGTGATCAGATGTTATTTACTACTCTTAAGCTACCCGTTTTTGTTCTAGGAGAATAAACAAAATTAAAAGAAACATCAATACCATTGCCAAACTACTTCTTGTTCTTCTTGTTCTTCTTGTTCTTCTCGTTCTTCTCGTTCTTCTCGTTCTTCTCGTTCTCGTTCTCGTTCTCGTTCTCGTTCTCCTTCTCGTTCTCGTTCTCGTTCTCGTTCTCGTTCTCGTTCTCGTTCTCGTTCTCCTTCTCCTTCTCCTTCTCCTTCTCCTTCTCCTTCTCCTTCTCCTTCTCCTTCTCCTTCTCCTTCTCCTTCTCCTTCTCCTTCTCCTCCTTCTTTTTTTTTTTTTCATTTGCAATATCCAATTTGATGTAATTTTGAGATTATCACTTTAATTTTGGCTTGTATCAGACATGCACTTTAGAGGCTCATCTTCTGATCATCTCTACTACTGTGTTTTGGTTTACAATGCGGAGCCATCTTGGCTTTTTTAAGTTAGATGCCTTTAAATAAGTGTAAATTGGAAGAAGCTCTTCAAGAGTATATCAGATGGTTTCCATCCTTGTCACTTAAGCTGTTGGATCAGACTGAAGTAAAATCTGCCAAAGGATATGTAAAGTGGATGATGAACTTGCTATATGGGTTGTCTACTTTTTTAAAAAAATTGTCGTTTATGAAAATGTCAGTGACCGCTTAAAAGATATTTTTCATGAAGCGGAGACTTTCTTCTGGTGTATTCATGGAATAACAGCAGTTTCTATTTCAGCCAAAGTAATGCATTTATTGCAAGTAACTCTGCTTTTAAGGATCTTTGTTAAGGTTATAAAATAATGCTCAAAAATCCAGTAATGCAGTCAGTGTAGTCCTAATTCAGGCTTTCTGTGTGTGCAAACTGCAATTCAGTCTTTGGATCAACTGATCACATCATATAGAGTTCTTCAGGATTCCTTGCTTTGTTCTGAATGTATAGTGCCCATTTCATAAGAAGCTACCCAGTATTTTGTTTTAGTATCAGAAAAGCGTGACAGTTTCCCTTGTTTATGGTACATCATTCAGAGTGTTCTTTTCTACATTACTGTTTGCTGTAGTTTGTGCTTTTCAAACATTACCAGGGTCATTGTCCTGTTCATTTGAGGGATGCACTGGTATTATCCCTGTTTTACAAAAATCAAATAAAGACAGAGGCACCTGTGATCTAATTTTATGGAGTACTCAGTGGGACACAAACTTTGTCCAGAACACTGCTTTCACTGACGTCCTGTCATGTCAAGTGCATCAGACTGATGAGTAGACCCCTGAAAAATAGAAGCATAAATTTATGTCCGTCTGAGGATCAGTTTTAACACGTTGGTATTATTTAACTCTCATTTATAACCTAAGATCTGATATTTAGTGGTCATTAGTCATATCTCTGTCTGTCATCAGGTAGATGAAGTTGGGATAGCTTTTAGCATCTACATATCACCTTATGCTTATCTGTATCAAAAATGGTTCGCTTTTCTGTTGTCTAGTTACTCAGTCTTATGAATTACTGTAGTTTCAACACTGGACCCAATCTTAAAATCACAAGTAGCTCAATACAGTTTAATTTTATTCATCTTACTGAGGCTTTCCTTACACTTTATTTTCCAGTTTTTATCCAATTATTTGTCCGTACTTTAATCTTCTCTTTTATCCTATGGAAGACCAATTTGTTTGTGTCTTTAGTAAAGGTTGTAGTTTGGTACTGTTTGACAGTATCACTCATATCAGTAATTTAACTGGTGAGTCAATGGGCATTTTCTTTAGGCTGACCTGGATGCTCTGTTGCCTCTTCTAGTATGAGTTGAGTAGCTATCCCCTGACAGTAACTAGAGCTTCCAGGTCTATTTACCCCTCTTGAGTAAGAGCAGTTCCATGTAGATACCTAAATTTAGGTGTCTTTATTTTGACCTAGCTTCCAGTTTATTTATTAAATAAGATAAAAGATCCCAGTGATGTTTATTTTAAGCAACTTATCTGAGCATGTACAGACTTCCATTTTTTCATTTTTTAGAATTTAATTTACTTTGTATAGACTTTCAGGTTTGTGTGGATTTCCCCACAAAATTCTTAGCAGTCATGGTCATGGATGAACTAAAATTTTTAAATGTTCCAGTTGAACTGAAATCAGTTATTTTGCTGACAGAATTAAAATAAATATTGAGTTTGAACTCAATTAAAAATGTTTTCTGTGACCCTCAAATGTCTGATTTGTTTTCTTTCAAAGTCATGAAAAAATAAATTAATTGGTACACCCCATATTTAATGGTGAACAGGAGTTATTAAGTAATTTTAACTCAGATACATAGATAATTTTAACAGACTTTTGTCTGTCTAGGAATTCCATCTTCTTGCCAAAAAGCATGGTTGAATAGAAAGCTTCCTTTTGTCTGTTCACATTTTAAATGTTAATTAGCTTTCGAGCTCTATTAAATTCATACATAACTATTTGGGTTTATCATTTCTTTTTAGACAGATAGCAAAAATACTACTATATATATACTTTAAACTTCAGTATACAAAGGATAGTTAAGCAAATGGACAAGAAATATATTAATAGATATTAATTAAAAAACAGAAGAATCATGAAGAATGTGATATTAAGTCAAATACCTCCCAAATGGAAAAGTGTTGTAGAAGGAGGGCAATTTATCAGAAACAAGTATCAGAAGCTGACTGTTTAAGACCTAAGACTGGATTAATCTCCCCTAACTTCAGATGCCCTTAGTGGAGATGTCTTTATCTTAAAAAGTAAACTAGATTCCTGCTGTAGTCATTGGGAAGAAAGACTCACTGAGAGGGAAGGACTCATCTAATCTGACAGATCATTCCAGATTGTCTGGAATGATACCTCTCAGGAGGCAGAATTACTTTATTTTAATTTTTTTTTTTTTTTAATTATTAAGCACTTTTCATCTTGTAACTTGTGAACATGTATGTTATTGTATTTTCTGATCTTATTTAGAAATTTGTTTAACTTGATGCATAATTTATCTAAAAACTACATAAAACATAGTACACTTGCATAGTTGGTTGAAAATGAACATATAAATGCTCAAATAATTTAGCTTTCAATCTTTGCATTTGAGTTGGAGCTACGTTTCATAACCAACTTTTCCAGTGAAAAAATGTACTTAGATGCATAGTGGCATATAGGTGGGGTTTATTAATTGAGCTAATTTGTATCTAAAATACTAGGTTAATCTTATTTGTTATGCTTATAATGCTTGTAAATCAGAAAATAATTGCCTAATTGTAAATTACATATTGATTAAAGCCCCTGTGTGATTTCAAAGTAAGACTATGTTTAGATTTGCATAGTGTACCCTTTCTACAGAGAAAATGTTCATTTCTTCCTGACTGTGGAATGAATGTTTCTGACACATGCTCACAGCATGCTGAGTTAGAATTTTAATGAGTGATTTTTATTTGAAAATATATTATCTTTTTTTTTTACTCTTTTTCTCTCAGATGTTTTCGCAAGTTATTGTTATTTGCAAAATAAGAACAAATGGTACTTTTAATTCTAGTGTGAAAATTTAAACTAAACATAAACATTTTTGAATGTATGAATGTCTACTTTTTAGAATGATCTAGAAACTACAAATCACATCTCTGGAAAGAATATTTTGCTTGCAGATAGACCAGTAAGGAATTCTATACTGTTACTCTCTCTCTCTCTCTTTTTTTTTTTTTTTTTTAAGTGAAAATTAAATTACTGTCAAATGTGAGTTCCTTTAGCAATTCTGTTGTGGTGGATTACATGGAAAATAGGTTTGTTTTTCAAAGTGTACATTGATCTTTAACAATGCCAAATTAAACACTCAAAAAGTCTGCATAGCATTGTATATTTTTTGCATTATGGTTAAAGAAAATCCACAATTTTTATCAAATTTTATCTCTTCACAATGTACCAAATTTTGTACTGATTGGTAATTTCAATCTGATTGAAGAATAGAGTGAAGAACAACAACAACAAAAATCTGCACACTAATAACTTTTACTTGACAACCAAGAATGTAATACCAATGTTACTGCCAATTAATATAAGTGCAACTATCAGTCCATAAAATGTTTTCTACAAATATTAAATTCTATGTATTCATTCAGTCTTCTGATTTAGGAATGAAATTTTGCAAGGTACATGATTTCTGATGATAAATTTCATGCTTAGTCCAAGCGAAAGTACTTTTTTTTCCAGGTGATTCATGAGGAATTCCATTGATAATCCCATTAATATCATGGTGTTCCTAATTAATAATTTATGTAATGAATGTATGCTATGAGACTAACCAGGGAACATAACGGAATCAGGGTAGTTCCGTAACAACCTAGTATGTATTAAAATATGCCAGCAGCAGATAGAGAATATAGGAACAGATAGAGGTGTTGGCATTATGGTGTCTCAGGGAGTGTAGAGGAATGTGGGTGCTGTGACTGTGTTGGACTAGATTGGATGTTGGGAGTTTGGGATCATTCATGGAAGACATTGAGAACAAGCACTAAAATATACTTTGACTTAAAATTTAAATGTAAATTGAAAACAAACAAGAAAAAAACAAACAAAACAACACTTGAAAGCATCTATCAGTGCTCATATCTGGCTGAAAATGAGACTGTTTCTGGTTTTCACAAAAGCAACTGGAAGTCAGATGCCTAAATTCAGCATGTCTATGACTGCAAATACTATGTCCTCAGATAACCAGTTGGGTTCATGTTCTTACAGTCTGTATGCACTCCCATCCCATTAGTGAAGTTGCTCAAAACTGAAAACTTCAGTGATGCTGGCAAAGCTCGGTGTTTCACTCACATCTAAATAGGTATTTCTCTGCACAAGTTTGTGAGGAAGCAAACCCAGCAGAGTCTATACCAATAGACCTAACACATGTTGGTAATGTTAACTGTCCATGAAAGAGAAGGAAGAGCAGAAATTATGTGTCTTGTCTTAAATACTAGTTAGAGAACAAACAGAAGAAATGTACGTCTAGAATAGGTCTTCTGTAGTCTTTCCCAGTCTGAATGAATTTATTAATACATTTCTAGCTCTTGGGAAAAGTAACATATTTATTCACCCAGAAGTTGAATTTGTAGGAAACTTTTTTTTTTTTTTTTTAAAAAAGGTAGTATTTTGCATTATATAATTAATTCATACTGTAACACAGTGATTAAAACTGTTTTTGACTCCTGCCTCAGCAGCATATGTTTAATAAGTGGCTTTGAATGAAATACGTGAGCAGTCCTTGAAGTGGAGACCTGAAGTCAGGTATCCTTTTCCTCAGACAAATATTCTGGTAACTAGTCTAGTGTCTTGGTTGTTGTTATCAGCCAACTTTTTTGTTTGTTTGTTTATTTTTTTCTCTGCTTTAGCAGGAAAAATAAATGTAATTTTAGATTATAAATTATGAGGTCTGTTATTCCTGTGTTTCTGCCAATGTAAGGTTTTATCTTCCAGTTTCAGAAATACTTGCAGTTACATTTTTAGGTTTATCCTTACCATATTACACAGCCTTTGGTAGGACCTATATGGCAGGTGGGGGATCACTAACAAATGGAAAAGTGAACTTCTCTGTAATGGAATGGCAAACCTCATACTTGGTAGTTTCTGTGTGTATCTGGATGTTTATTGAGATGTCTGTAAAATGAGACTTCTTAGTCACCTCTTTAAAATGGGATTGCCCTGACATATTTAAAAGTGTAAAATTTTTGTTTAAAGAAAATAAGTGAATGTTTTTCCTTTGATAAATGGTGGTTCAGTTCAGTTCAACTTTGTGTGAGAGTTCTCTTTAGCTGTGTTAGTTTGTATTTCTACTGCAGTTGTTTTCTGAATGTGATGCTGCTTTTTCTATCAAGCTTTATTAAAGTGCTTATGTCTTGCCTTTATCTTGTCAGTTGCACTTTTTTAACATCAAAATTTTATAAATGAAGCATTTTGTATTTATTTTGCATCAAGTTTAATTATAGAGAAAATTGGAAGAGGTCTATAAATGCACAGAAAGATAAAATTCTTTAAAAATTACTCATGTTTATTGGACACGTAAGAAAAATCTATTATAAATTTGTTACAAACATTATTTGCTAGTAAAACTGCTATTTAACAAACAAAGTTATATATTTTTGGTTGTTTAGATTAAGTGATTGGTCTAATGTTATTGCTTCTGGTATACTTCTTTCAGTATTTTGGGAAAAAGTATAGCTCCTCCAGGCTTATTTTTCTCTGCTTTTTCTTCTAACTACTTGTATGAACCAATTGAATTACTAAGTATCCACACTGGGAAAAAAAAAAAAAAAAAAAGTATTTTTCCCTTCCTGAAAGGCTGATGGTTTAAAAATCTGATTAGTACTTCATTGAAGTTTGGTTCTAATTTTCGATTTGGTGATTTCTAATGAATTGCTGGTTTGATTTTTTTTTTTCAAATTTTGTTTAATGCATCTTTTGTTGATTTATGTAAATGGCATATAGCAAGTCCATATTTAAAAATAGTTACAGTGAAATTTTAAATCTATTTTAAATGCTTCATTTAAAATTTTAAATATGTTTAATAAAATACATTATTCTTCTTGTTCTCATTGTTAGATTGTTAATCACTGTGAATTTTATCTTTATTAGCAGGATAAATGTATACATAATTAGAGGTGGTTACAAATAAACATACATTTCCCTTTTGAGATCTCTACACTTAAAGTTCTGAATAGTTTCTGTAAACCTGCAGCACGTTTTTATTCAGAACCTTTTGATAATAAAAAGAAAAGAGACTTGAAAATCTGTAGAGTTCTGTAGGGAATTTTTCCCTATTGTTGTATGGAATTTGTATCTGAGGATCTCGTAGTGAGCATAACATAATCAGTAAGGAATCTACACTTTTCAGAGAAAAAAAGGCTAAAGGCAAAATTTGTGAGTATTTAAAATACACTCTAAAATAATTTCAGATAACAATTTCATGTGGTTAATTTGACATTATCCAATTTTCTTGAGATAAATGTAACCACTTAAAAAATCTCAAATATTAATTTGCAAATGTGCAAGGGTTTAACAAGTTTTCTTACACAGTTCTATTAATGTGAATATATCTACAGTAAGGTGAACAGGTATTCTCATTTACCTGGAGAGTGTATTTCTGGATACACTGTTTGCTGTTAGGTTTATAATAATCAGTCCATTGTACATTAGTGTGCTCACCCAGTTGAATTAAAAGATAGATATTAACTTTTCAAATGCACCCAAAAGTTTTTAAGAGAAAACTTTTAGTGAAAGAAGAGAATTTTGAGTGAAGAATATGCAAGTGAAGTGGAAGCTCCACATATACTCCACAGTATTTATCTTAGAGCAGTGAAGTCTCTGCAAGCTTTATGATAAATCACTTTCCCAATATCACCAATGCATATTTTAGATATTTTGGAGTGTCTCAGCCCCTCTACAGAACTGCATAGGTAAAGTGCTTTGAAACCCTCATCTCACGTTCCTTCCTGCTCCCCTTCCCTTAATAAATAAACAAATAAATAAATAAATTGATAGAAGATTTCACTCACTGGTTTTTCAGGATGTATTGTGCCTTCAGCTTGTGACCTCAGCATCAGCCAAAAGTTGAACTCTTCTTCAGGCTCTGCAAGCCCCCAGAACTAGTGTCCTGCACCTGCAATGTGGATTTCTTCCCAAACTTGATAGAATAAGATTTCCTTCAGCTTTTGAGTTCTTGTCTATTGAATCCTTACTTAAAGAAGGGGAAGAAAATGTAGCAGTGTAATTTTGTGCAGTGTAATACAAACATGAGGTAAAATGGGTGAAGATGAAAAGACTTCCTAAAGAAGTGGGTTTTAAAAAGGATTTTAAAAAGGAATTTGAAGTACAGGTTTTACTTGGCAGATAAGAGAAATGGAAGGCTTAGACAGTGAGAATATGAGTGAGGAATGTGTTTATGTGTATTCATTTTAAAATCTGACTATCCTAATCAGCATCTGCCACAAAACTAATACTTGACTGCTTGTTTTTTTTTTTTCTTCTTTTATTTTTATTTTGTTTGTTTCTTTGTTTTCGGAGCAGGAGATATGAGGTAGTGGAAAGTGGAACTGAATTGCCAAATTTCATCACACTGGTATAATAGTGTCCTTCTAAACCAAAACTGCCTTTTTTTGTGTGTGTGTGTATGTGTGTGTGTGTGATCAGACCATGTCATTCAGAATAAATATTCAGGAACTAAAAGGCATTTGTGCTAGCCTACCAAACCAACTAATCTGCAGCAGGAGAAAAAAAAAAAAAGTTATTTTTAGATTGGTTTCCTAACAAACTTACATCACTTACATCCTTCCTCTATTTCAGACAGAGAGTAGAAAGTAGAAATCCCCAAACTATAGTGATCTAACATTTGTGTTGATAAAGAAAGTATAGGGTAAGTAAGAAAACCAAGCTGAATTTATGCTTGTTAACTATTCTTAGCTGTTCTTTTTGTCCCATACTACATGGGCATTCAGCAGCAAGACAACATGTCTGTATAGAAGCCATGAAAGAACATGATGACTCTCGCCCAGCTGGTAGATAGTTGATGTAGAAGAGGACTGGGAGAACTCTTTCATGGAAGGGAATAGAAAGGGTAGGAAGTGAGAAAGAATTAGGCAAGAGATTTAATTATTAAAGAATTGAAGCAATTGCATGAGGAAACTTCAAGACTTTCTGAAGGAATCAGCTTTGGTAGTTTTGCTTCTTGTGGATAAACTTGGCTTTTTCATCAACGGTCTGTACATTTTATCTCTCTTTGAACATTAATCAGCTAAATAATGTGCATTTTTTTTTCTTGGATAGATCTGTCTGTCTGTTTATATGCCTATATATCCCTGGCATATTCTGGTAAGTAGCAAAGATGAAATTCTTCTGTTGCTGAAAGGAGAGATTCAGTCTTGTGTTTTCTTTAGGTTCTTTTAGCATTTCTCCCTCCCTCCTTCTGAGCACATGAAAGCTAATTAAGTTTTCCTTTTTATCTTCGTAAAATATGTTTCCTTCTAAAGTTGCAGTAAGAAGCGTATGTATAAAAATCTTTCATAACCTGTGTTGCCTTTCTGAGCCTCAGTAATGCAACGAGGCAGCCAGTGTCATTCAGACACGGCTGGGCTGTAATAAATTGGGTAGTCCAATCCTCTTATGGTTACTGCTCTGAACTACTTTGCTGAAGTAAAGAAACTGAATTCTTAAGTGTAGAGAAACTGGTAATACAGTCTAGATTTGACTACTGTTGAACTTTCCGGTTGTAGATTTACTCTGAGCACTGCCTCCTGTGGAGAAAAATAGAAGATGGGATTATTAAGTAACTAGAAGCCATTTCTTTTTGTTTAATTTTTATTTTCTCTGTCCTCAAGAACTTCTGGCGCATACGTGTCAAAACCAAATTACTGTCCATGAGAATTGTTTCAGATCTTTCTAAAGTCAATCTTACTTATATGTGTTGCAAAGAATAACTTGCCTTACAGTGTGAAGTTGTAAACCTGCACGTTTCTCTATCTGTATCTACTTGCCTGTTCTTGGTCACCATGAAATATGAGCATGCAGTAAATGGTCAAGTTAACGTGGCTTTCTCTTGCCTTTTGTGGTGTACTGTGTGACAAGTGTTTGACCTGCAATACCACTTAGATGTACAGAAGTCTGTGGGGCCAGATGAGATCCACCCAAAGGTAAGGAAGGAGTTGGCAGAAGTGCTCACCAAGTCGCTTTCCCTCATTTATCAACAGTCCTGACTGATAAGGAAATCCTGAGGAAATGGCCTGAAGTTACATCAGTGGAAGTTTACATTGGATACTATGAAAAATTTCTTCACTGAAAGGGTTATGAGGCATTGGAACAGGCTGCCCAGGGAAGTAGTTGAGTCACCATTCCTGCAGGTATTCCAAAGCTGTGTAGATGTAGTGTTTAGAGACATGGTTTAGTGGTAGACTTGGTAGTGCTAGGTTGTTGGTTGGACTTGATCTTAGAGGTCTTTTCAAACCTAGATGATTCTATGATTCTAAGTCTAGCAACCTGGTCCTACAAACTTACTTGTGATCACTGCACGACGCAGGTCACAGAACGTCCTTAAAGATTTTGTGTATTCCTTGAGGCTGTAATTTCACTTGAAAAGTGACATCTCTTTTAGAAAGATATCAAAGCTTCTTATAAAGATTTGAAAAATAGATAATCTACCATATCTGTCATCAGTTGGTGGTAATAGATTATTTATTTTCATTGTATAGAAATAAAGAAATGTGAGTTTTACATGAACACATTCAGTCAAGTTAATAGCTTTCAACTGTTGGATTCCAAAATGCTCTCTTTTCCACTAAATGAAACTGCTGACTGCTCTTCTTGCTTTATACATACTTGCAGTTGATAAGCAAGTTCTCTCTTAACCCTTTGTTCTATAAATGAACTAAATTATAGTTTTAGCATTTTTGTTGGAGAGGTACATTTTAGCTGTGTATGCTCAGATGAGTTATATTGAGGAAGATGGGCCCATCCGTTTGATTGATATTTCCCATTGTATCAAGGCTGGGGTCATCTGAAGAAAAAAATATCTCTGATTTACAATGAAAGTAATAAATTTGGAACAATAAAAGTTCTTCAGAGAACCTACATTGTCTGACAATTTTCCACTTACAGTTTTCAAGATCTGTGTATTTAAACAGTTTTAATCCATGTAATGTAGAATATTGATTTTGTATGGTGCTTGAAAATGTCATGCAAGATTAAATCTTATAGCAATCTAAGTGTACTATGACAATACAAGTTAATGTTATTAACCAAACTTGTTATAGCATAAAAAATGGTATCAAGTTTAGTTGACAAGACTTACAAATGAATGAATTATGCTATCATTTCTTAATTATTTACTGCTCACCCTTTCCAGAATTTATACTGGCGTGATGTCAGCCTGACTGTAGTTTCTCAGGTTTGATCTTCATGAACACTAGTGCCGCATTAAGTTTTCTTGATTCTCTTGATCTTGTGGAGTATTCCAGGATTTGTTAAAAATCCACATTAATGTTTCAGTGTATTCCTTTTGCTTTAATTGCTCTCCAATGGGTTTAATACTTTGGGGGTATACATTCTCTCTCTGGATTTTTATAAAATGACCTGGTTTTTCCCAAATTGAGATTTACTAAATGCTTATTCCTTTGCAAATAGATTTTTAAGAATTGGTTATTATTTTCTTAAGCCTTTATGATTGTAGATATTTATTGACACCTTATGGTTTTCTTCTTCATACACCTTTCTTTGCTGATAACTTCCCCTTTTGGGATCTGGCTGGAGTATGGCGTGGAGGCTGGACTTACTGCAATGGACCTTTGTCTTCTTAAATATCAGATATGAAGTATAAAGTGTGTACATAATGTTAATGACTACATCCAGCTTCATTATGTGAGCTTGTCCAATCCAGAGCATATACATATTTCCCAGAAAGTATGGTTAGGACTGGGTTCCCTGAGGTTAAGTGAAGCAGTAGCAGGAAAAGCCATGATTTAACCAGCCTTCTGCTGACAGTAACTCAGGTTTTGTTAGTAAACTTTCCAGTTTGGGATTGTAAATATGCTTCCAGCTGCTTGTTAAGTGCCACGTCACAGTAAGGCCAAAAAATGTCTCTTTACCTTGTCTTCTGCTTTTTGGTCGATAAGGAATTTAAGGCTGTCAGACATGGATGCATCGTTAGCATAAGGGATATCACTGTAAATATTGATCTGTGTTACTGTCAGTCTCCTTAGCTGGGTTACACCTTAGATCTGTTAGAGGGGAAGAAATTTTGCCAGCCTACTTAGTAAGATGAACATCCAGCAGTGAGAATGTCATCTCTTTCACCAGTGAGCCCTGTCTGTCTTCTGCCATACCTTAGAGTTTGTGGTGGCCCACCTTCCTGACCTGAGAGGCCTTTTTTCCTCAGAAATAGCCATGTGTTGAGATCAGCAGAATGGCTGAATGGAGGAATTGCCTGTAAAATAGAACAGAGAGTTTCTGAGAGAAATCTTTTGATTCTGAAATGTATTTAAAATTCCCTTTGTTGTTGCAAAGTGTGTCAGACTCCAGTTACCCAAATTCACAGTTTTAAGGGCAGACTAGAAGCTCTGAGCAGATATTTGTATGCTGAGATTTGTTTGTGTGATCAGTTAGTCATTTCTGGGTGAGATGTCATTTTAATTATGGTTTATTTTGATTTCTGATCAGCTTTTTGATACCATACTGATGGTAGAAGAAAATACCCTGTTGGTATTTGGTAATAATTTCCAGAAGTAATTTTATTTGGCAAAGGCATATGCAATCCAGGATACTGAGTACAATTTATTTTAGGTATGATATACACATGAGAAAAATAAGGCTGATGTCACTGAAAATAATGTTATTTCTTCAAAGTTGCTGAATATTATATTTTAAGTGAAATGCTTAGTAATTTTCATCCTGGATTTGGTTGTTTAATTTATCATGGAATTTTTAAATTAAGGTGATTTGAGGATTAGCGGAATAGTTTTATAAGATGCAGTACAGACCATATTATACAGTTGAAAAGGCAAAGTCTCTAGATGTGTAACAATTTATCTGATGAACTACTTGTATTGCCTTACCTAACATGCTTACTACTAGTGATTGCTTACATTTTGTATCTCATATAATCATTTTCATTAATTTACCCTTGAGAGTATGGCAAATAATCAGTAAGCACTAATTATTCTGAAAATGGTGAGTTGAATTAATTTTATTATGCAGAGAAGAGTTTCAAAGATAGAGAATGTTAGCAAAGAAATGCTTAATGATTAGTATGAAAAGACAAAACTGTTCTGAAATATAGAGTTATGCATTTCATTATTTGGTATTTTAAAATGAAGAATTATATTGTGCCATACTACCTCTAAATGGTACTCTGGAGTACTTACTGAACACCATGTTCAATGTTTTTTTGAATAAAGCAGAAGACTGCTTTAAATTTTTGTACCTAATTAATTTGTGTATATCAAAATGTTATCTTCAGAATAGTTAAATTAGAAGTATTCAATTGATTCCTGCTAGAATAATGTTCTTTTAAACATATTCAAGTTCTTAATTCTAATACCTGAAGTATTACATGAACATTTAAGACTAAACTTCTGTGTTGAAGATGTGTCCTGAGAGCTATGGAATATTTAATTCTTCTGGGCTTGTTGGAAATTAAACCTCTGTAATTTTAATTGTGTAAACTTTTACATTAAAATTACTTCTGTGTTTCCAGAAGGTGTGTCTCTTCAGACTTTCTTAATGACCATTTGAGATGTGAGGGTCTGTGACAATACCTTTTACCAAGAGATTTAGCTGTTGCAATCTAATTTTTGCAGTATACAATAAGTCTAATATTTAAAATGGATTTTGAAAAATAATTGTTTTTAAAAGCTGTACTTTTGTATAGCATGTCTACATATAAAGTTTTTTGACTACACTGTATGGCTGGAGCCCAACTTTTTTGGGTCACTTGTATATCCTCTCTTAATAAGTTAAAAGATTAGGTACTGATTATGATACTGTCATTCCTATGTAAGCATATTTTAGAAGCAGAAAGTGCGTGTTACTTATCAGAAAGATATTTAATTAGTTTTAGATTTTTTAAATTATTATTTTATAAATCGGAGCATTGACAATGTAATAATTTTACAATCTAATTGCTTTCACCTGTTAAAATAAGTAAAATGCATGGTGGTGGAAAATGTGTGTACATTAGAATGGAAAATAGTTGAACACATATCCTGCAGTATAGGACTTTCTTTATTTCTTTTTTTTTTCCTTTTTCTTTTTTTTTTTCTTCTTCTTCTTTTTTTTTTTCCCCACAGAAGTATCTGTTTTGTACTGCTACATCTTCTAAAAAGTCTGTGTGGCTTTTGAAAACCCACGATTCTGCAGTGTACAATATTTCATGGTAGCAGCTACTGCAGAGTAATGAGGCATGGTAGCAGCTGGTATTGGTTTATTTCAGAAGCTTTGTGTCTGATTCTATTAGCCTACCTACAGATGTAAATGCTCTTTCCAGTGTATGATCTAAACATTGAACAAATAATTCATAATTTTAAAATAGTTAAAGGATAATTTTTGCATTTTGTTTGAAGTTTAGTGTGGGATAAATTGTGAAGTAAATTGTGAGTTGCTACTAAAACTAAAGCAATTCTTAACTAAGCAAAAGAACAGGAACTTTTATAGAAAAAGATGAATGTTTGTCACTGAACCCTACTGAATCTAAACAAAGAAAGAGATTACCTAATAGTCTTGCAATGCATTTGAAGTACAGTCTGCTATTTGTTTGGGGAGTTGAATGGAATATATGTCTTAAAATATTTCAGCAGCAGTAGTGAGTTTTTCAGTGGATAGATCCACACATTACTAAATTATTGTATCTCCTAATCAGGACTCATTATTATACTGTAAGACAAAAATAATTCAGGCTTTTTTCTGTTTGCCTGTGATGCATTTTAGAGCTAATTTGTACTAATGATGAATGGCCTTATGGGGAATACTGTGCTGTTTTGCGTTCTGATTTTCTACCCAGCTGAGTTAGTTAAGTGAATAATAGCACAATTGTTAAAATTTAATTCACATTTTAGTTGTGAAAAAAACTCGGTTTCAGAGAGTTTCCAGACTTGTTATTACAACAATCAAAACAAATTTCACAAAACATTTTTTTCCCTATGCATAAAATAAGTAATAACAGATAAGAGTTTAAAATATTATACTTTCCATAAGCTGAAAAAAAAGTGTAATTTAGATGTTCCAATTATGTAGTTATTATCTCGAGGTTTGTTTATTTATTTGTTTAAATAACTTGTAGACATTAAATGGAGACAATAGTTGGGGTCTAATATTTTTTATGCGTTAGTACAACTTGTATATGATACATATATGATGTAATGTTTAAAGTCATTATAATATGTTTTTCCTTTAATTTAGCTGTTACTGTTTATCTATTATTACCAGTCTGAGAATTGTTTTTCAAAAAAGGTGTATTTTAATAAAAAAGATATATTTTTCTCAATTCATATTAATTGCATGTGTTGATTAATCAAATAAGGAATACATGGTCTAAGATTTAAAATTTAAATTCACATATTTTTGTTTTGGAATATATATGCTTACTGCTTTAAGAAAGAATATGTATTTTCAGTTTTTCAGATATGCTATTCAAAGTAACTAGTTTTAATATAGAAATGGCTCATTTTATAGAGCTGGATATACAGCATGCATGCCTGTGATAGCAGGAGGTTTGAAGGTGCAGAAAATCCTTATTACCCTATGTCCGTAACACTCTGAATTTAGGTTAATAAATTATTATTTCAAATTATTAGTATTAGGAATTAGGAATGTCCTAGCTTATTTTTGGTAAAAAGTGACAAAATAACTTTTTCAACTTGATTAAAAAA
The DNA here is from genome assembly GCF_964034855.1 of Anser brachyrhynchus. Lineage (NCBI taxonomy): Eukaryota > Metazoa > Chordata > Aves > Anseriformes > Anatidae > Anser > Anser brachyrhynchus. The sequence goes on along the minus strand of NC_137694.1, from coordinate 28,431,715 downwards.
ACAGTTACAAATATGCTTAGAATTAAATGTTTAAGCAGACTGTTGAATGAGGACATTGTCAAGCAGTTACATGCACTATTAAAGTTAGTTTTGAATTTGAATATGGTCAGAATACAATATAAACTCCACTAAAACAGAAAATCAGGAATTATCAATGGTTTCAGTTCAAGGGGTGAAACAGAGTCATTTTCCACAGAGTTTTGTTCAGGTTGCTGTACCCAACTAGCACTTGCGACAGCTTAAATTTCTCACTGTAATGTGGTGTTTGTGGGCTTTGTGGCCTGTAGTTTAAAACTCGTAGTCCTAAGTCTGGTCATCCAGTGATGATTGGCTCTGGCCTCATTCTACTGTAGGTGGTTTCAATAAATTCTCTCAGGCTTTATGACAAAAATTGTTCATAAAGTAATTGGGAGATTTCCTCAGAGCACTCTACATCAAAGGATGCTTAATTGTCCTGGCCATGCAAGAAGAAAAACAAGATGTGAAGTGCTCAGTTTAATTAGGCCACAACTTTATTAACTCAACTGGGAGCACTACCCGGCAATAAATGCAGGTCATTGTTCTTTCCTTGATCATTGCTGTTTTTGGAGGACTGCTGTTCACTTCCCTTTTCCAACCTCAGAGGTGGGACCTCGTGATTCTTCCCTTTACAAGTGCTAAGTTTGAGGGATATGTGAAAGAGGCATTCTTCCCGTTAACACCACATACCTGGAGTCATGCAGCTTTCCCTTGCCCGTCCAGTAATTTTCTTTTGACTTCTTGTTTAAAACAATTATTCTGCAAAAGAAATCCAGTTCAGAAAACTGTTAACTAACACTCAGTTTAGCAAGGATGTTACTACAGTAATATAAATATGAAGTATGAAGATGGGCATCAAAAATTCTCCTACTTATTTGTGCTGTTTTCTGCAGTGTTACTTAAAACAAGTACTTTGCTGCTCTTCTGTAAGACACTATATAAGCAATTTAAGTGATTTTATACATGGCAATGCATCTGCATCTCCAGTGAAGACTGCTTTGCAACAGAGTGCATTGCAGTGTATGAGCTGAGTTTCTCCAGGCATAGACAACGATGCCATTGATGCCTCTGAGAAGAATACAGCTCATCTGATACACTCAGCTGGTACAAAGTAGCTGTGTGGGACTTGGGAATTCAGCTTCTCTGGTTGGCTTGTATTAAATGTATCATCAAGTTTTATTACTTCCTTAAGGAGAAAATAATCCGTTTGCCTACAATTAGTGAAGCTCTTCCATCATGTAAAAATAAATACCCGTTTTATCATGCCTCCCTTTTTACTAAAGGGGATACAAAAAATAAGTGCTAATAGTTTCTGAAGAAATTCCTGAGTCTTTTAATATGACAAAGTGCACCTTTTGAAGAGGTATATCTGTGCTGCCTAACATGCCAGGAACTTTCCACAGTCTACTTTTAATAAACAATCAAACTTTTATACCAAACATTTTCTATAAATTCCCATTTTCTAATTAAAAGTTTGTTTTGTGGAAGGAACTCCAGGTGGTATAATTAGTGAAATACATTTTAATGATAAATCTTCCCTGTCCTATTTTATTTTAATAACAAAAATGGTCCTATGCATTTGAAATGCTCCCTATGGGTTGTATATAAGAGCTTGGTTAATTAGCTAATCAACTTACCCACCTTACCTTTTAAAAAGTGTCCTGTTTCACAGGTGTAGACTCAAATTTTATTTGGGATAGAGGAGATAAATAAAGCCTGCGATGTTCACCCTGGCTCACCAAGAAGAGATTTTGGACTGTCCTTTGAATGTCACTTTCTTAACAGGCACGTCAATTACAGGGTTTGGCCTCTGGGCAGCACAGGCAGTCTTCAAGGTATTCCAGTGCCTCTTACATCAGGCCTTTCCAAAGCATAATAGTCTGGACGCTAGAGCGTGGTTAAAATATTGTTAACTCTCAGTGTGTTTGTGGAAAAAAATTAAAAAACAAACAAACAAACAAACAAAACACCTTTAGTCTCTTAAGACTATCATTTTCTTCACTTGTGTTTTACTTGTTTTTATCCTTTTTAAAGTTGCAATCAGTATGTAGCTTTTATGATATTATTTTCCTGCATTTCTTTTCCTTTGCTTTATTCCTGTTCTGTAATTTCATTTGTTTTGAAGTTTTAATTCTAGTGAGTGGGGTAAACACTGACCAAATGCAAGTGTTCACGTCATTTATTTTTATGTTGTATCTTAAAAGTTCTTTAATTTCTGTTCCAGGTGGTCTACTTGTAGCATCATTTACCTGTTCAGGAAGGAAAAAATAGTATGGAGTCATTCTGTGATCATTTGTAGCATTAGCATAAACACTTCTTTAGGTTTCCAACTATTCATCAATATAAATAACTTTGTTTACAATGAAAAGGCTTTGGGATTTTTTTGTATGTTGGGATTTTTCTTCTTTTTTTTTTTTTTAAATTTATTTTTCCAAGTAAGACATGGACACAAAAACAAAATTTACAGTTTAATTAATTTGCTTTAATTTGCCATAGAAGTGAAAGGATTTTATCTGGGAATCATTCTCCTTTGTATAATTTTCATGACTACATCTGTATTTTTAGTTCAACTCTTCCGTTCTTAGTTTTCTGCTGCTTTTTCACACCACAGTCATGCACACAAGCAGTAGCGTCTTGGCCTGTGTCCTGTCTACCATTTTTGAACTATTTTGACTGAATTAGTGTCCATCTGAGAGAAGGCATACAGTTAGATATTCCTCAGTCTGATCCCTGTTGCAGGGTGATTTCATACACTTAAAGATGCGTCTTTTGATAGGTGTATATCCATTGTGCACTGTCAACCCAAGGTATTCAACATTTTTTGCTGTCTGAAGATGACAGCATGCTCAAGCTCCTTAGAACAGCCATCACCAAAATGTTGACCACTAAAAGTCTTTGGAAGAGCACATGCATTGTCTAGCATTTCTTTATTCTTTGGCCAGTGTAGCTGCTAGACAGAACTGCATGTGCATATTTTACTATTAGAGGCAAGAAGAGGACCTGTAAGAATATTTCCAAAACCTCCTCATTTTGTAGGAAGGTGGATTATATTCCTTTCAAGGAATATAACCAGTCACCAAGCATTTGTATCCAGCCTTAGTTTCATCTGAGTTATTCCAAACACTGATGAGGGAGGAATTATTGTAGACCTTGTCAGAATAACTCAGGTTCTGAATTGTCCTCCAAAATGATAAGGATCGAATATTAATTGCTGCAAAGGCTTATCTGTGTGTGAGTACTGGGTGGCCTCTGTTGGTGAAAGCAGTCATGTTAAATTGGTGTTAATTATATCCTCCTTTCCTCCTGCTCAGATTTCTTCTCGTCTTCCTTATTCCCCAATAACATTACTAAAGTCCCCATTGTAGACAGTGGCTTTCTGTGAAATGCCAGAACGCTGTAGCACTGACCAACATCATTGCATTTCTGCCTGTTTTCCCATGGTGCTGTCCTGTTGACTTCATCCATTTGAGATCCAAAATAATATGGTTCAATCTGAGATGTCTAGCATTACTGTCATCTGCTAAGCAAAAGAACAAAATTAATTGTAAAATCAGTTTGGTCACTACCTTGAGCCTCTAGCTACTTTTGAATTTTATGAGGAGAGTAATCTCTAAGTGTTCTGCAATATCTGTATAGCTTACAAGGTATTTGTGGCTACTTTTACTCAAATCTTTAATACTGACTCATTGGATTCAATGCAATTACAAAGGGTAACATTTTGTATTTTATTTTGTGCTAATCTGCAGTGAATAAGGAAAATGTAGTGTTCGGTGTTGCAGAGCAGGATCTTTTTTTTTTTTTTTTTCTGGAGGCTTTGTTCATCCTCCAGATATGCACTAGCCTTATTTTTTGTGACTGGAGAAAGAGCTTCTGTCCTTATGAACACTGTTGACATGAATGGAGTTATGGCTGTTTCTGTCATTTCTGGTATTTCCAATTTACCCTCTGCTTCACTGGTGTATGAAGCATTTTATGAGCTGCTTTGGCAGAAAAAAAGGATGTTTATAACATGCTTGCTTTCCGAAGTGGCTAAAAAATCTCAGCGGATTTAGCAATGCCATCTTGACGAAGTTGTATTATTATGAAAAATACCTGAATAGGTGACTGCTCCCTTTGCAGAATATCTTTGCAAGATAAAGACCTTCAGAAGTTTGTAAAGATTTGGAAAGGCCTACAAAATTATTATCCAGAGAAGGAAAAGAACCCAAGCTCTTGTTGATTAGGAAATCTCACATGAGGCCAGAGTGTAATGATCAATATGAATGTATAGTCATCACTATGTAAGCTGTATTGTATAATGTCTTACACATTGATATCATTAGGAGTTGGCAGTAGTAGCTCCATAGTAGTTGTAAGAATAGTTCTTGTATTTCTTAATTTCACTTTGACGTACAGACTTAGAAGCTATGGGAGAACATGCTCTGAAGTGCTGAGCACAGACATTCATGCCAACCAACATGAACATATGTAGGGAAACCTAAGGATTTGGTTAGTGTGGGGAAAAAAAACAAAACCAAAAACAAACAAACAAAAAAACAACTGTCATTGAATATGTACAAGGATTTTTACTGTCTGATATATTCTGCAGGTAATGTCACTATACTAGGAGACTAATACATATTTCCAAGCATGTGCTTCCTATGTACCCACACTTCTTTTTGAGTCTCGTGCTACATTCCCAAATATACTGTTTGCTCCTCTGTTTCTTTTCTCCTAATGTTCACAGATGAACAACCAATGTCCTCCCTTACTTCCTTTTTAATTGGCTTGGCCAAGAGGTCACCAGTTCTTAGGGTCCCTGCCCATGACTCCCATGAGTATTTATTCCAAGGAGACAAAGCCCAAAAGAAGTATTTACTGTTCCAATAGCAGCTCTGCACCAATGGTCGTGTAACATTGCTCTTCCTCTCCTCACGTCTGTAATATCAGTCCAACTACTTAATCCTTATCTGGATAAAGGTAAGATGCTTTCCCTCTTATTTTCCCCTTTTATAATATTCTTTACTGATGCTAGTAGGGTCATGGAAGATAAGCAGAAGATGTTATTTCATAAGTTTCCCTTAGACTGAAGGGGTGTTTTCTCAGGCAGAGAGATACCTTTGTCTTTTCTGCAGTGCTCTCATTGATACTGGTGAGCCCCTTACAGTTATCAAGCACTGCTTGCAGTAGCAAAGAAATACACTTTTTTATTGATCAGAGGTCTGATAGGGGTCAAAGAAATAAGTTTATCAGTCCAGTAGGCTCTCTGGCATTTAAGGCATTGTAACCACAAGAAATAATACAAATGATCTGTGGTATTTTGTTCCCTGTTAGGTCTTGTACCTTTGTAGCATGGCCTTCAGTAATCATGAACATTGGCCATTTGTTCTCCTCAGTGATGATTAGGGATATTGCTTTTCAAGGTAGCAGTGGCCATTTTCTTCTTCATGCTGATGGCTACTTTCTTATAGTCAGCTGAACATCAGTATCTGGGGGAATCAGCGTTTTTTCCTAAGGTAGTCTAGGTAATCTTTGTTCTTTATCATTTTCTCAATCAACCTAGTAGTGCTAGCAGGTAGAATTATTAATGCTTCATGAAGTAAGGTATTCTACAGAAATTCTCCCTCAGAATTAACAAGTTATTATCATTATTCATCCATTGCTTGTCCTAGAAGTATAATAATAATACTGTGGCATCACATATCCTCTTGGCAGGCTGAGTTATGGTAAAAAAAAATCAGAGAATTGTTTGGTGGGATTATTTAACAAACATTTGTGTAATATTTATTTGTGTATTTTTGTATAATATTTATGCTAGAGCTTGCTATTCTTTGAAGCCTCATATACTTTTCCCCATTGCAGTTTATCATATCTTTATATCTAGACACCAGGTTTCTCCCGTCGTCACCCACAATAGATAAGCTTTAGGGAAAAATGTGTCTCTAAGACACATTTCTGTTACATTCCTGTTACATAGAAAAATCTCTGCAGCTGGGCTTTGCCAATGCATAACATTGTTTCAAGATACAAGAGCACTGAAGATCTGATTATCTTTGTTCTTTGCCACTTTTAGGTAAACTTTCAAGACTAAAATGCAACTTAATTAGTGGTTGTGTTTCAGATATTCAAAACAAGTTTTTCAATTATAACTGGAGGTAGGAAATTGAAAGCTCATGTTTATAAGCCTTTAGTATCTGCTTAGCTTTCTAATCCTAGCAGCAGGATTTTAATATGATCATATAAGTAAATTTGCTATTCTAAAGTATGGAAACCAGTCTTATTTCAAACAAACAAATAAACAAACAAACAACATATGAGCACTAGAATCGATGTAAAATCTCTGATATCTTTGTAGCATAGGGTTCATGCCAAATCACAGTTGTCTGCACTGTGGCAAAGGTGGCAAAGCTTCTATTTGTAATGAATGGAGATGCCACATCAATCAGTAGTCAACTGAATATGGAGGATGATTTTGCTTGCTTTTAAGTTGGTGTCTAGGGCAGGATTTATCTGTTTAAACAGAGGTTTCTAGGTATCACTATAAGCACTAAGTATAAGTATCTGAGATATCCACAGAGGGTTAGCAGATCTAACACAGAACCAATGTCAGTATCCCTGTACTTCTGGATTGTTAATAAAATGCCCATAAAAATTGGGCATCATTGCCTAGACTAAATGAAATAGCAACAGATGCCTATATTTAGGCAACTAATGAAGGGACCCCCCCTTGTGAAGGGACCTTTTCATTTCTCACTAGGCTCTATTGACTGTACAGATTACAGAGGAAAGTACAGATACTTTGCAGTTGTAGCAGATGATTAGAATCCAGAAATACATGTGAGGACCTACATTTAAATGTTTTATGTGAATCCTACCTTCATATTTCTTCCTGAAATGTGAAGTCCAAATAATGCAGAATGTTTTTTCCCATGTATTTAAGCATATTCTTAATCTAAACTGGTCATTGCTGAACTTTCAAGACATGTCAAGGGATGTCCTTGAGGCAAGACTAATGTTTGCATACACAAAATGGGTCAGAAATGTGTAACTTGGTTATCTTTATTATTATTATTATTATTATTATTTTTGGTATTAAAATAAATGCTGATGAACAATCCACTGTCTTCTTTTTTTTTTTTGTTCTAGTTGTTATGGAAAGAGGTGCAATCACAAATCGAAGTTTTAGGTAACTTGAGAAATACTAGCTTTCAAAGGCAATCTCTGGACTCTGCTTACTTTTACTAGGGTCAAATACTGCTTTCTGATAAAGCTATTTAAAAGCAGCATAAAAGAAGCCTCTGTATCACCTCATCTGTACCTTTTCCTAGATAAGTTTCTGACCTTTCTCTTGAATTTAAAGGAACTGAGGATATTGTGTGCATTCTTAATCTCAATGGCCAGCTTCAATATATTAATATATGTACAAAGACATATGACGTTTTTGATTTTGTAAGATTCCATTCACTTCCTACTCTTACAAAAATCTGGATTGTAAACAGTTTAAATTATTTCAGAATTCATCCAGGAAGCAAGTAAATAATGGTGGGGAGAGTGAGAAGAAAGATGAGTACAATTCCTAGTGTTGCTAATGTGGCCATCATATTGACCAGGCTGTTTTAAGGTAACGCTTTATGTTATTCTTTCAATAAGCATCCTCTTTAGCAGAGTGCGCAAGTTAGACAAAGGAGGAGAAAAATAATAATAAATAAATTAGTAAATTAATAATAGGATCAACAAACAATTATATAGTTATAAACTGAATTCCAGTGTATAGTAGGAAAAAAAAGGTAATGAAGTAAAATAATAGAAAGATGCAAGAATAAGCTGAGACAGAACTTCTCATTCATATAATGTAGACTGCAGACATTCCAGCATGTCTAGTTTAGACCTGTGTAAGTTTGTTGGGCTCTAAAAGTTAGCCATTGCTGTCAAAACTTGGTTAAAATAGACATTCTTGGGCAAGCAGGCAGGCAAAGTGTTTTTAGCAAATTATTTGCCAAAGTGGCAGGTAATTGCCCCATTCTCAATATCAGGGCATTTAGCATTGCATCGTAAAAGCACTTCTCAGCCTCTTGGTGAAGTATAGTAATGCTTGCAATATCTGTTACATCAGTTTTTTAAAGAGCATCCTGGCTTTTAAGTAGCATGGACATAATCAATGGACTGGTGATTTTTTCCTAACTTTACATTCTGTTTAAAGACATTAATTAGAGTTTGAATGGCATGAAAGACATCATACAAAAATAGATAGAATAAAATGGGCAACTTAAGGAAAGGATAAAATTTCTTTAAAATATTCCATATCATGTCTTTGATCAGATTATCAGCTGCTTGGTTGTGTTGTCTCTGTGGTGTTGCTGTGGTTTATATAATATCTACAGCTGTGGGGCCCCCTCAATTGTTGCCTCCAGCCACTTGTTGTAAACATATTAATGAGAACGAAGATAACATTGTCCTGTTTGTTCTCATCTGTATTTACTAGTGAAATGGGTAAGTTGCTAACTTAGTGTATCTGATGTTGTAATTTTATGTAATCATCAGTGCTATGTTACAGATGACTTTGTCAACGAAGCCTAACTAATCTTAACTAATCCTTTGCTAGTTTTCCTAACAAGGAAGGACAACTTGTTCTAACTGCTTATTTCCTTTATTTTCTGCAACTTTACATTTCCTAATTAAAAAGTTGTTTTCCTCATGATGTTGTTGACCACAAAAAGATCAGATCTATTCCTTCTCTCTCAATGAATGAAAAACAAACAAACAAAGAAACAAACAAAACCACAAACACACACACACACACACAAACAACACCAGTAACTTCCTAAATTTAATTCTGAGATACTGTACCATTTTCAGCTTAATGAGTTAATGAGACTAGTAATGCTATTTCGTCTTTTTCATGCTCTGCTTAGGCCTTTATAATGAAGTACTCTTCAGTGTTACCTGGAATGACTAAGAAAACAGGTACAGAGTGCAGACAAGTTTTTTTCCAGATGCATGCTGCTGGGAGGAATATCTCTAAGGAAGTTCTTGACTGCTGAGTTTCACACAAATGGGGGATGCTTGGGTGTATTCACTTGAGTTAACCTGGTGCAGGTGTGAACAAAAAAAGTTGTATTTGAGCTGCCATCTCCTTGGTAGCTCTGACTGTATTTCTAAGACATGGGGAGACTTAATTCACTGTTCTTTATGCTATAGTAAGCTTAGTTGTTCGCAATGAACTGTAGAAGAGCCTTTATGTACTTCTGAGCATACACATGAGATTGTTCCTTGATGGATAGTGTAAGATAGGTTGGAAGTGCCAAGAGATTTGCCTAGCTTTTGTCACGGGAAGTAAACTATTCATTTTCTTAACAATAATGTTGAAGTAACAGTTAAAGCAGGGAAAAATGTATCCTATGTCACAATTATCCTCACAGTATTTATATACTTTATCTCATCTCTGTCCTTAATTTTTCTTGACATTTTATCACAAATTTTCTAGAGCAAGATCTTTCTCATGTTCGTATAAATGATATTTTCATATGCTGTTATTCTACACCTGTTACTGTGTCTTTTTTAGTTGTTAAGGTTGCTCCCAGATGGGTGATGCTCTCTGGCATTTTGCCAGCTATACATATTAAAACAATCTAGTATTTCTTCTGAGGTTGACACAGTACCCATTACTCATCTTCTTTATGTAGTGGTACTCCAATATAACAGTCTTATCTTAGAGAATAAAGTTTAACAGATGATAGCTCTTATCTCGATGGAGGCATGGATTCATCCCCTTGTATCTGGCTGTCTTACATATCCATTGCCAAGCAAATCAACCAAAGAGAACCAAGCATCTGAACTTCTTCCTTTGGGTTTGTATTTGTCTGCATTCCTGCTATGCTTACAATATGTGGAGTGTGTCAAAGCTGGGAGAATGATCTCACAATCCCGTGGTGAGGTAGACAGACACTATCCATATCTCATGGGTTAAAATTTCATTTGGTGGGATCAAAGGGTTGGATTTGAGATGCACTTGGTGACCACGATTGGTTATCATCTCTGAAAATCAAATCCAAAATTATTTTTCTATAAGCCACATAAATCATAGCTCTTGTGCCCCAATCCCGTGTTACAGCCTCAGGCCAGGTATTTGGCTGTGAGGGCAAGGGTCCTGGAAGGACTCAAAGGCACAGAGACGCTCAGGCTGACCAAGTCAGGCTCAGATTGGTAGAGTAACTTGCTGGCTGCGTACACTCCAAATTTCATCAAATATATTTTTGCTTCTTTATTTTATTCTTTCTCCAACTCTATTCATCTCCCAAAGTGCTAAAATGCTAGCTAAAAATCACTTAATAAATCTAGAAGTGTTATGTGTAATAATTTTTTTAAAAGTGCTAGTCAGCGCAGGTTGACCTTACAGCAGAGTCTTTCAAGTGGTTGTACAGCCTGCCCAGATCCAGTTCCAGGTCAGGAGTTCTTGCAGTGGAAACTTGTATGTTAGGAGGAGTTCACATGCTTAGTAAAGTTGGCTTTATTTATATTTATTTATTTTTAATTTAAGGATGGAAAGGAAAAATATGGAAACATTATGAACAGATTGAATAAGACTGAATATATTTCAAATATGTATTTTTATTAGTGTGCTAGAGCTGCTAACACACACACAAAAAGGAATTCTCCTCTTTTATTCTTTTTAATATAAATATAATCACCTTCCAAGGAAATTAACATAGAGGATATCATGTGTTTTTGAGAAAGATTTGAAGCAGCCTTCTTATTTACAACCCTTTTGCTTTTTGTTTTGTCTTTCCCAACCTTGACAATTTCTTCAAATTGCTTATTTTCCTTTAAATGTTTTACGGTGTATTTGCAAATGTTATTAGTCAGGTAATACTGTATTATTAATTCTGTAATATCTTTAAAGCCATACTAAAATGGTAATACTCAAGTATTACAAATATCAAGTGGAGGGAAAGAAAACTGTGCTGAACTTAGAAAAACAGAAATCTTACAAATAAATTACTAGAAGAATTAAGTTCCATATCTGAATAATTTTATTCTAAAATACAGCTTTACTTCAAGAGTATGAAAGGGATGACATTTTCCCTGACTAGTGAAGGAAAAAATGCACATTCTGAAACTGTTTCCCCCATCTTTTCTTATGCAGAGGTTTTATCTGCTGTTTAATGGGTAAACTTACTGTGAAGTATAGTTGCTTGTTTAACTTTACCCCTATTCAAGTCTTTGATTTTGGCAGGTTAGTTAATTCAAATAAAATTTGTGAAGTTAAGCACTTTCAAGAAAAGGCATAGGAGAACCTAATTTAACCTAGAGTGTCTCTTTTATTCTTCTGTTATTCATTTGAAGTGCCCTATCAGCTTGAACTGACCAACTTCAGTCATTTTTACCCTTTTATTTTTTTCTCTAATGTAAACTGAAATTCCCTGCTGTTCGTGGTATTTTAGTGTTTAGCATCATTTAATGAGCAGGTATCATTAAACTTAAAAGGTCCTTTTCTGTATATCTCTGATTAGTTAGTGAAAGAACCAAAGAATTCCTCTAATTTATCTTTGCTTCCTTGTTATATTTTGATGTTGGCCCATTTTACGTTTCTGTGCCTTTTTATGAAATATGAAATTATAATTTTGGTGTGAAAGTAGGACAGAAAGTGGAAAAAAATCTTTGGTACTGCTCAGATGTGTAAGCTAGTATAGATTGTTTACCAATGAACTAAGAGAATACTATTTATTTTTAAACTTTTGCTCATATAAATATGTGTCTGTCTGTGAGCACACGTGTGCATATGCGTATATGTATATATTTATAACATTTATATAAAATAGATACTTATTCTAATATAAGTATTCATTATCTGTGCTTTGCAAATATACTTATTAACCCCTGCCAGTAACCTTTGCAGCTGGGTACATGTATATTCGACACAAAATTCATCCTTTCTTGTACATTCAAAAATCCCATTGAACTCACTATTGAATTTTAATTTTTAGTGAATGTAAGATCAAAGTCCAATTAGTTGATGATAAAAACTCTACGGAATGGAAAAAATGAAAATTATCAGTTATTAGGGTATTATGCATATTTGTGCAACAAACTAAAGATAGCCAAGTAAAAATATTATGAGGCTATCTATAAAACAGTCATAACAACAGATTATTCTTTTTATAACACTAATTTGTTCTGGATTTTATAGTTTAAGTCCTTGAGAAGGACAGTCCAATTTAAGATAAGACTCATAATTGAAGGCTCATGATTTGTTCATTCAAATAAGGGTTTTCAGGATGAGGACCATTGTTTATTCTATCATTTTTTTTCTTTTAGTGTCTTAAAGATCTAAATGATCAAATCAATACTAAAATGAATCATTTATGTTACTGAGATATTTGCCTAAGGTAATTCATCATTTGATATAGATATTGCCACATTTTAAATAGTGACAGTTATGGTAATTGATTAATTCAATCCAATATACCATTCCAATATCCATTTCCCATTTTTGATGTGCTAAAAAATATTCAAGCATTTTGATTTTCTTCTTATTTTCTTTTATGAAATAAAATCTGGGAGATAGAAACACTGCGTGAAGAAAAAATAATGAGGGTTGAATGGAAGTAAAGGTCAGATATTATGTAGAAAGTTGCAGATGGCACTGAATGTCATTAACATTGCTAACATCTAAAAAGATGTAACAGTGCTGCCTACTGGTAAGATGTAGTAGTATTAATGCATTAAAGTAAATGTGAAATTACGTGTGAGCCATATTCTTCATTGTAACAACGGCGGCGTCTAAGTTTTCACACCCTGATAAGTATTGACAAGATTCATGGGTTTGCATCAGGATTAATAATATGTTCTTATATGTGTCACTTGAATGGAAATTAGATGTACAAAACAAAAGACAATTATTTTTTCATGGACAACTGTAAAATTCTTTTCTAACATTATTCTATACATTCTGAAAAATTTCTATTGAATTTGACTATATTTAGGTATAAAATTGGTTTTATTGTCTATGTTGCCCTGCTATTTTATGTTATTTGTGAAGACTTACTGTATAAAATGCAAAAATGGCAACCAGTTAAATGGTAGCAAATAAGAATTTATAGCACATGCAGAGCCTCTTATCCAAGAAAATAAAATTGCTTTATAAACAACCCAGAAGATTTTCTTTTACAGATGGAGAAAATGATTAACTCCATTGTCTAAAGTTAAACTTTTAACTTCATATTTAAGTGTCATTTTCAGGAGTACTGAGTTATTTGAGAATTAGAACATTTTGTGGAAATATCTAAGGGAATTACGAGCTTGCCTCTTTGAAACTGCTTTACAGTTTCAAAACAGGCATTGACATCAATAATATAGTAAAATGGAGTATAAGCCAGCTGGGCAAAACTCAGATTTTTCCATCTCCAATACAATGCTTTATCCATCAATGTTATTAATGACAAATACAGGGAAATTATTTACTTCCATTGATGTGAATGCTCCCTAAGTATTTATCTAAAAATAGACACATTTTTTTTTTCTAACGTTAATAAACAGAAGCTTTTTGAGACAACAGTGCTATTTGTCGATACACCGAAAAGTAAAAGACAGAGGTCAAAGCAACAAGCTGGTATTCCTTCTGGGGTAAGCTGCTTTACCCCAGAAGTATGGAGCTGGAAATACCGAGGAGTTCTCCTATCAGCAGGACAAGAGTAGTCATTCATATGCATGGCTCCTTCTTCCCCAGTGTAGGGCCTCTTTCTTGTGTTGAAATATCTTCCCTGGGAGTCACCGATTGTAAGCCAGGGCTGCCTGCAGGAGCTCAGTATCAGTCCTGGAGATGATTCAGGCAGCTAATGATACTTGCAGCTAATTACCTCGTGCTACCTTGTCCTTGATAATCTTCAGGGAAAGAGGAGGAGATGCTACAAGGAACTGATTCTAGTATCTTCTGTTAGGCTTCCACTTGAGGATCTGTTGAGATAATAGGTAAAAAAAAGAACTAGTTGTAGGAAGGCTGCCCCTTCTCTTAAAAGAAACTGATTTTTTCTGTTTAACATGTCAATTTATTCAAAACATAAATTAAAGATGTATACAGCTGATGCTGACACACAATCTTTTAGAGGATTTAGGAATTCTTTTAGGAATGCAGGGATTTTGTGAGTATACAATAACGAGTGAAATCTGAATGCATACTTTTTAGAATGGGATGTTTGATCCAATATTAGTAACATTTAGGAACCAATTTATACAACAAAATGGCCACTACAGTGTTATGCCATGCTGTCTAGTTTCACTTGCACATTTTATGCATCTCATACCTGATTAACAAAGATCCTACTGTGTTCCACATGATTAAGTATCATATCTCAAATACAGCCTTACATGTAAATATCTATGTTACCATTCAAAGACAGGAATACTTTTAAAAATGAGGTCACTCATACAAATACAATAAAGTTTAAAGAGCATTCCCTCCCCAAACGTTTGGTTTTTTTAACTGAAAGTAGAAAGAACATGTCTTTTTCATTCTTTTCTAACAACTTATCTACCTTTCTCCTCTGAGTGGGATGCCAGCCCTAACAGTGGATAAATGCAGTCAATAAAAATTTGGAATCATGTTTATGTTTGATTAAACTGTTTTTTGTCTTGTGATTTCATCTGACTGCCAAGTCTAAGTAATTGAGCCCCATGACACAAACAATTCAGTATATCATAACATATTGACTGAGAAAGCACTAATAAGTATGGTATAACATTATTATCCCTGTATCCTAAGTAGGCATGATATGAAAACTGGATTTGTATTGTTGCAGCCATTTTTGCATTGTTCTTGCAGGATGAATACAGTAAGTGAAATGTCATCGTAGATTATGTAATAAAATGTCTGAAACTGTAATGCAGCCATGAAAAAATGCAGTTTAACATTATGTGCTGTAGCATAATGCAGAGCAATTAGATAAATTACTGTTAAAAATAGATGAAAAATCCATTCCAACGAAAGCTTAGCTCACAAAGAGATACTCTTTTCCCTCATGCCTTAAAACCCGGAGTGGAAGGTCCAAGAAGCTACCAGACTCATTTGTTTTCCATCATATATTTTGAGAGAAAGTTAGTTTGATTCAAAAAAACTTTAAACTTCTCTTCAGCATATACTATACTCAGGGATGTTTAAGCCAGAGTTCCTACCTGCTCTTCTTATATAAGAAATTGAGATACCCAAGTGGAAAAGAAGTATGGAGAGCCCCAAATCACTTTTTAACTCCTCAATTCAGTGCTATTTTATTAAATAATCATCTCTTCCAGTTGCTTCCAGTTGTATGTTGAATTGGCTGGGGTGTTTTGGATGTGAATCTTCCTTTGGTCTTCCAACATGAGGCTAACAACTGGATAGCCATCAGCTGGTGTCAAGTTCTGTGGCAATAGCAGGATAACTGATCAGTCAGGTACACTGCAAGATCATATGAAGGTTAGATTCTACCAGGCTTTAGAAAAAAATGTTTTCCACTATATTATCAGAAGGGGATGACTTGAATCAATGGAAAAGAAAGATACTGAAGAGCGGATTTTTACTCTGTTCCTAGAATGTTAAATAAGACATATCCAGGATCATTCCCACTACACAGAACAGCTGATATTTTTGTTGTAAATTCTCTGAGCTTGCAAAGCAATTTGTTGTGAGATCCACCTGCTTGTTTGGAATGGTTCCTGAAACATTCTCACTTCTGTGCTGTGTCTGCAGATTGTCTAGAAAAGTGCTAGTTGGCATGAGAAAAAAACATTTTAAGAACAATTTTAACAATTTTAAATGTTGGTGTTCATATTCTAGTGCTCAAGAGTGTTTCTGGGCAGTATTTGATTTTCTGGTAAAGATGTAGCTACTGAATCCCTAGAAGTGGCAGCAAACGGTGACTTTGGATCCTTAGGATCCCATAGGAGTTGAGAAACTAAGTAAAACTAAGCCTGATGAGCATTCAAAGGAGGGACATCAGCCAGAACTTTGAGCTGTTATTAAGCTTAATCAAAGTTCAAAAAGAAAGAATTCCCATCATCAGACTAATGTCATTTTCATATAAAATACCCATCAGGTATCCTCGTTTGTTACTCAGAGGAGTGCATATGTAGGTAGAATAGATGTGCCTACATGTGTGTTTTATCATGTCAATTCCTGTGATGAGCTGGAGTGATTACAAAAGATTTGGGCCATAAAGAACAGGGTTTAGCTAGATGGTACAAGTGCAATCCTTACTCCCTGCAGGACAAAATCTGGACATCTTCCTCAGAACTTAGTTTTCTTCTTTTTAATATCACATTTTTAAGTTCATTCAATTTTTAACTGAGTGAGGATGCAGTTTTTATAAAGGAAAGGAATTCCTTGTAGCTGCTGTTTTCTCTTTGTTTCTCTAGGTCATATCTCTGTGTTCATCTGTGATTTTTTTCCATCGCATGCTAGAATTCAGTTGTGTTCGTTTTATCCTCACTCTTCAGAAAGTTTGGGTTTGCACTGTTTTTTTTCATTGTTCTTCATCTTCCATATTCCGTTTATTATTCTAGCCTAGAATTGGCACTGTCTTTGTCAGTAGGTAAGAGACAGCCATGAGCTATGCCTTTGAAACTCTTTGGTGTTCCAAGGACCACATAGTAATATACCACTTGCAAGTGCATCTTTTCTAATCTGTCCTGGATATGTTCCATTTCTTTTGTGAAAAAATAAGAATTAGAGCATGACAAATGCAAAATATTTGTAGTGAAAATTCTTAAATGTTATGGTGTGATAGGCAGGGTGTTTTTTTTAGGATCTGCCTTCTGTTTAAAGAAAAAAAAAAGTGATTTAAAAGTCAAACTTGGTTAAAACCATAACTTATTATTGCAAAATGTTTGAAAAGTTACAGAACTCCTTTTCAGTCTTCAAGGTTCAATTTCATTCCTATCAATCCTTCTTTTCCTTTTTGAATTAATGAGAAAGTGAAGAACCACTGCAAGGTTTATACCTGTATGTTGAAGTTTTAAGTAGTAGTGTTTAATGTATCGGTTCCAGGTAAGTGCATTCAAGTGTCCTCTGTTCAGCATTGTGGAAAACTTCAGGGGACTGACTATTCATAGTGAAGCTGGTGGGAATACTTGGGAACTTAAAAGTTTTGAACACGCTTTGAATATCTTGATGAATCAGATCATAACAGAGGAGTAGTATTTGCGTTAGGCTCCAGAAGCTATATAGTTACTTAGATACTCAGTAACATTTTTGTTTACTGTGTCATACCTGGCATTTTGCAGGGCGGCACAGCATTTACTGTAAGGCCTACAGCTTTTTCACAGTTTTCACTCCTCTCCTCATTGTGCTTTTGAAGAGGTGTACCCATGCTGCTGTGCTTTGTGCTCAGTGCACTGTTCTCCATGGCTGCTAGGCATAATCCCTGCAAACTTTGCAGCTCTGAAGGGTCCTATGTGCAAATTTGTGAATCACTAACTGCCTTCAGCATGTGGGGCTATCACAGTGGTGCCTCTCTGTACATACAGTAGTAGAACTTCTGGCACTTAAGTGACGTCTTTTCATCCAGGGAGGCAAAGCTTTGGATTACTTTCATAGACTTAGAGGCTTCAGTGCCACCTGGTATTTCAGGCACTTAATTGCTGTTTTGCAACTTGTCTGTGGGAACTGAGACTGTCTTTCAAAGATGCTTTCAATGTGTTTGTGTTGTACAATGGAAAGTGATGTAGTACATGCTCATTCTACCTGAGCTAGTACTGATCCACGCAAGTACTTCTACATAGCACAGCTGTATGTCCATGCAGAGACGCTCATTTTGGTATTAATGCTGAAAAGTCCTGCTGAGTTTCTGAGTTCCATTCTACAGCTAGCTTGAATGCTGATGGTTTGTGTTATATTTAACTGCAGAGGGTAGTCATGCCTCTAGACTTCCAAGTGAGACACTCTGGATTCTAAGCAGCTTTGGTGTTGGAAAAATTTGTCATCTTTTCTGTCCAATAAATTTAATTATTTTCTTAATAGAATTACAGATCTAGTGAGCAAAATGAGGGGGGAAAAAAAAAAAACACCGAACAAACACACAAAACAAACACAGCGATTTGGCAAAGTATTTTGTTAAGACAACCCCCCAAATAAATTAGTATCCAAATCTGGTTAGGTGGACTATAAATAATATGGTAAGGTAATGACTGGTGAATTCCAAATCCTTTTGGCATGTCTGCTCTTATTTAATTGATTATCCAGAGTACTACTATAGAGCATGTTAGTGAGGACCAAAGAAGATACTAATTGGTTAGAGTTGTCACCACTAACAGTACTAAAAGAGTAAGAAAAGCTTTCAGCACACAATAGCTGTCTATACAGGGTTAAGGAAATCATAGTTTTGTCACCATTAAATTGATCTTAGAAAGATATCTCATATGCCATATCTTTTAGTTCATATTTTAGCCATCAACAGTTGTATCTTGAGTACTTATAAAGACCACAATGGATGTAGCAATCAGAGAACCAGAACATTAGAATATTTTTGCCTCAAAATAAGTTAATATATTCAAGAGAGGGTAAATTGAATTGAAGGAACCTAGACAAAAGACACATTGGGGTGAGGAAATGACAATGGGGCACACTACAGTAGATCTTAGGCCACCTTGTATTTATCCCTGTCTCTGCTGCTGGCTTCCTATGTGACCTTGGTCCAATCAGTTCCTTATTTCACGCCTCAGTTTTTTCATCTGTTAAAAAATGGGGATAATGATACTGACTTGCTGATGAAAAATGCCTTACAAAATGTGGGTGCTATTATAAGCAGGGTATCAGATCACCAGGTCGATAGCTAATGGTTCATGAATTTGAAACTGTAATGTAAAGCTATGTAATTTGTAACTATGATTTACTACAGGTAAAATATTCCATTTGAGTCTGAGCCTTAGTTAACCAAAACAAACATGAGAGGTTGCAGGGAGAAAGATTTTTTAACGATGATTCAAGGACTTAGTGTATATGTATAGTTTGACTACTTTTTAGATGCGATAGATTTTTAAGCCACATCTAAAACTGTTTGGAACAGATGTTCTAGAGTGTTGCAATAGATGCAGCGTAAGAATGAGAAGATGTTAGCAGAACAGTGTTATTAATGCTTGTGCAATGATACCCAGGTTAGCTGTGAATGATTTGATCTGCACTTCACATTGCAGGCCCATGCAAGCATAGAACTAGCAGATGAAGTTTCAGTATAGAACTGCTGCACAAAGTTTGTCTTGGCTAATACATGGGACGTGACTTACTTTGCATATGCTGGACCAGTGATCTGAGCACGTGCAGAAAGTCTGGTGCGTTCCAAGTTTGTCGGAGTTACTATGCACACTGAGTAACTGTGAGAGTTGGCCTGTGCATGCATGGGGAACTTCTGCAAACACTGCTATACATCCTCTGGCCTTTGCATGTGACAGACAGAGATGGCTCAGGTAATGTCTACAGTACTCAAACTCCATGCAGCCAGGATTACTACTGTACTGGATAAAATCATGGGCTTCTGGCAGAATTTAGGCAGGATAGGCCCTCTGGAAGTGATGTACTTCCATCCCCCACTCAAAGCACAGTTGACTTAGATCATGCTGATTGAGGTCTTCCCTAGCTGATTTTGAATATCTGAGGATGGAGACCTCTTCCAGTGTTGGATCACTTCACTGTGAGGATTTTTTCTTGTCCTCTTAACAGAAATTTCTATGTTGCAACTTGTGTGCATTGCCTCTTGTCCAGTCACTGTGCACCTCTGGCTCCATCTTGTTATACCTTACCACTAGGAGTGGTAAGACACTAGAGGGATCCTTACATAGCCTTCTCTCCTGAAGACTGATCAAACCCAGTACCTCTCTATACGACGTCTTCACTCCCTTGACACCTGGATGGTCTTCTGTTGGACTCAGCATAGTATGTTGTTGTCTTGCATAGAAAGTACTCCAGATGCAGGGTCACAAGTGCTGAACAGACAGTAAAACATTTCCTTTGACCCAATGCCCTCATTTTTGCGGATGTGGTATACAGCAAGCCTTCTTAGTTGCAAGGATACATGCCGACTAATATTCAGCTTGTCCATCAGGACTCCTCAAATCCTCTTCTGGAAAGCTGTTGTGTATCCTGTTGACACCTCACCTCTAATATAGGGTTGTTCCTGCCTAGTTGCAGTACTTCGCATTTGCATTTGATGAAGTTCTGGATGAGGTTTTTCATCACCTTACTCCTCTGGCCTATTGAGCTCTCTCTGAATGGCAGCCATATATTGCTCTCACATCCTACCCATTCCCTGAGTTTGGTACCAACCATGAATGTGCTGAGGGTGAACTCCTTTCTGTTGCCCAGGCTGTTAACAAAGATTTTAAATGGTGTTGGTCCCAGTAGTGTTTCCTGGAAAGCATCACTGGCTGCCAGTTGGTTTTCATACAGAACATGTCAGCAAGTAGAAAAAAAATGTGTTGGAGAAATAGGGTCTTAGCTGCGTACAGGCTGATGAGCAGAGTGGAGCTGCTGTAGTTAAGAGAGAGCTCTTCTGCATGCCAGAAATTATAGATGTCTCCACACTGTGATAGAGTCAAACCTCTAAAAGACTGCAGTACAAAAATAGGACAATTATCTAAAACTGTTAACATGCGTAGGCCTCAAAGATATAAGAATAGGAAAGGAGGCTAATATGACATGTAAACAGTTGAAATGAGGGAAAATTTTGGCTGAATATCAATTACATGTGATTAATGAGAAATGTGAAACAGTGTCTTCTATTATTGCTGAGTTCTATCTAGCCCAAATCTTACTTTTTCACTCTCATTCACTGTGAAAGATACAGGCTAAATGTTGTGATAGTACTGTGTTTTCTAATATTTTTGTATGTTTGGTATTTTTGATGTCTGTGGCTATTAAAGGAGAACTTTGCTGCATTGTTAAATGCTGTTCTTGTGGTTTTCACACCTGGGTGTGCAAGCAGAACTAGAGCAGGGCTGAAATACAATGAAAGTTTGGGTTGGAGAACTACTAAACACAGATTATTTCAATTCAACATTACTGTGTAGCTTTGTTTATGGAATACATTTTCTCTTTTAAATCCTTATCATTGTGTAATCTGAATAGCTTTTTCCATTTTTTTTTTCTGTAAATGCTGTTTTTTTTTTTTTCCCCTTAATGTGAAAAGGGAAAAAAGGGGGTTATCAGCTTGAAAAATAAGGTTTCTTTTTAATGACTGGACTTGAAATGTCAAAGAAATCCACACTTCTGCCTAATCCTGTATGAAATCCCATTAGATAGTGGCTCCAATGAAACGTAGAGCTGAATTAGCTTCTGAGTGTTCAGATCTGGTGATTCGTGGGATAGAAGTCTCTGTTTGTGAGTTTAATGCTTCCTACACTCCATATACTCTGTACCACTAAATCAGTGTAAGCCTGGTGCAGTAGCATAATCTGCTTTACTAGTTAAAGTTAAAATTTAATCTTTTAAATATCTCTTTCTGCTATTCTATCTTGGTAGTACTCTTTTATCCTTATGCTTTCCCCAGGTACTAGCTCTTGCGGTTAGTTATCATTACTTATTTAAGTTGCCACCCAACTAACACAAAATTAACTAAACCCATTTCTAAGCAGAGTGTTTGGCACTCTTTTTGCTGCAGAGTACACCTGTTTATACTAGACCAGAATTTGCCCCAAATGTCTCATTTAAAGAACAACATCAATGATAATTTCGACTACTCGCATGCCAAATCCTGTCAAAACATTTTTGTTTCTGCACATCATCATTATTCGTTTATGACTGCATGGCCGTGGGAAAAAGATTTCTTCGTTAATTACAGACAAGGAGCCTGCAGAGGGAGCTCAAACCATTGTTTATGTGGGCCTCACTAAAATAGCAATTTTCTTCTACAGGCACTAGAGTGACTTGTTATTTAAATATATCAGAAATTTGTTCTTCAGTTTAGGAGGTTTTTACATTTGGAACCTAGCTATTTTGGAGATACAAGTGCAAATAAGAGAATCTGAGAAGTGACTGGGAAGAGTGAGGATTTCTGGGACTTGATAGGTGGCACTGTTTGAAATCTCCAGAGTTGGAACATCCACACCTCCAAGTCTTCCTTTTCAGTCCTCATTCAGGATGGAAAGTAGCTTTGCCAGGTCACTGAGCTGTCAAGTCAGAGCCAAAATAGTGCAGAAAGACCAAATCAAAATCTGTGAGCTGGAGCTTTGATCAGGAACATGGAGCCTCAGGACAAATGAGGCCAGGAATAGACACGGAGTGGAGGCTGTTGCAGGTCTTGATGAAGGAAGGACAGACAGCGCCTTATTGTGGGTGGGAGCAGGTGATAAAACTCCTGGTTGGATGAGCTCTTCAAAAAACATTTGATTTGCTAACTGTGATGTGTTTCATAGTGAATGTCATGAGAGAAGGGAGGTACGTAACTACCACAGGAAGGAACTAGTAATACTGCAACTTAGCTGTGAAAAAGTAAACAGGAAAAAACAACGTGCAAATCTGGCAAACATGAAACTGGTAGTGACGTTGAAAAGGACAGCACTGCATGCCTTGGGCCTCCACTCGGCAGGTGCAGGGAAGGGCTGGCATTGACCAAGTCAATGTCCCTGTCCTGCTCTGGGGATGCGCCATCTCTGGTAGGCCTCTGCCAAGCAGTTGTGAAGCGTATTGAACTTCCCATCCTTTTCTTGCTGCTGAAAATGAGAAAGAACTCCATTTTTCTATCCTGTCAGACATTTTGGCCTTGCAGAAGACAGGCGTGTGTACACAGCCAGGGCCTGGGAGCCTGCACCATCTCTGCTGCCCAACTTGGCTGCTGTGAAGGCAAGAAGTATTTGCTATTTTGTTGTTCTGAGAGTTCTTTAATAATTCAGGATGGAGGAATGGTTTTAGTGGTACTATTTTTTTTTTTTTTTGGGGGGGGGGAGGTTTTTCCTATAATTGCCTCTTATATCTATGGGTAACGAGCGATGAGCTCTGGCAAACTCTTGCAACAGCCTGAAGTTAAGATTAGTTTTCATAGCTGATCACTAATTGCAACGGTCTGATAGAGGCAAAAGAGATCTGTTCATGTTTTGGTCTTTCTACTGAAACTGTAAATATTACCAGACTCAGTGAGGCAGATGGTGTATGAGTTCATATTGAAAAACTGACTTTGCAGTGATAATCTAAACTGTGCTTTCAGGGGCGGGGTTTCACCTATCCTTCAGGTTTCTTTTACACCTTGTGTATGTGGCAGAGGATTTTTGAGTTCTCTCTTCAGCTCTGAATAGTGTAGGATATCTGGTTGCCATTCACTAATATGTGAATGATATCTTTCTAGATGGCTTGTATTATTCATGTCTTTTTAATTTGCTGAAATAAATCTTGAGTCTTATTCTGCTTATTTTAAGTTTCCTACTTGGAGAAAAGGTGTTGCTATACTAACAGTTTTTTTTTGTGTGTGTGTGTGTGTGAACTAAATATTGGTGATAAATACTTGTGAGCAAAAGCAATGAATCAACTAATCAGTGGGTTGTAAGTAGTGAATGGAAATTCACTTTTCTTTCTTGTGGTATCTCTAGCTTCACACTTACAGGTTCGTGCTGGTAAACACACAGATCTGTATTGGGAGGGTTGGGGGGGGAATTAAAGCAGAAGTGTAGGCACCTGCCCCCCCGCCCCCTCCACCTGCATCTATTCTAGTTTCTTTTATTGTCAAAACCTCTCCAAGTTTCAAGAACACTCTGGATCAAGACCCTTTTTTTTTTTTTCTTTTTTTTTTTCCATTTGTAGTTTATTGCAAACGGAGGCTTTAAGGAATATATTTGCCCACTTCGCTGTTTTTAATCTTGTATCCTTGGTCACATGCTATACGTAAAAGCTCTTATTAACCAGTTGGTTCCTGACTACTTGTGTGTTGCACTGTGATGGCATTTTCCTGTTTGCAACAAAATGTGATCTACCTTGAATTCACATGGCTAGTGAGTTTTGTATCCACAGCAGGCAATTACCAAATGGTCAGGCAATTAACCATTTTTACTGGCTTTTTTTTTCTTCTCAATAATAACAAATTCATGTAGAATAAGTGTTAAACTCATAGTGAGTTTCCACAAAGATGTTTGTAACATAGCCTGTTAATCTTCCGAAGGAGAAAAGTGTTGACATAGTGTTAACGATTAAGTAGTTTGGGTTCTGAGTGGAACCAACCATAACCATCACTGGAAACCACAGACCTCTTTTTTGTCATTCATGAAGTGAAAGACGTTTTGAATACAACCTGTGTACATGAACTTCATGTGTGACATGCATCAGCTGCTTGGCTTATCCACTGTTCCCTGCTGGTGCCTGGGCTCCCCTCATCACCCTCCCTTTCTTTGTGACAGTTTGCAACCAGGCTTTCTCCTAAAGTTTATTCTCTCCAGGAAGCAACAGCAGGCAGGATTGTTCACCCTTGGATCTATTCCAGCCAGACTGACTCTCTATCCAGGACAATCCTCCAAGACAAGTCTTGTGCCCCCACTTGCCCTCAAATGCCCCTGTGCCATGCTGAGGGACACACAACTCACACCGTTGTCATCATGCTGTAAGACCCCTCGCCGCTGATCTGTGGCCCAATCTTCTCAATATTTAGGGCACTTCAAACTGGAAAATGAATGAAAAATAATCACTGTACTTTGTATCTTGTAGTCACCTCGAGTGCAGAGAAGTTGCAGGCCAAGTTTTATAAATTTTGAACGTGGCGGCTCCAGCGCTGCGAGGGTCCCAGCCCTGAGTAGTGCGTACGTGCTCCAGTCCTCACCCACTGCTGCAGGTTTGGGTTCGCTTCTAGGTGTTGCCTTCCCAAACAATATAGGCATGGGGCTGAGAGCCACCACACACTTTCCCAGGTGTGTTCCTGGAATGCTCCAATGGGATGACAGCAGCAGGAAAAGCATCTGCACTGCAGAATGAGCTTGGATTTGCTCAATGACTTTTGACTGCCAGTCAAAACATCCTTGGGAAGTGAAAACCCACCTACAACTAGCACCAAAGGTTTTGTGTTACTCAGTTCATGTCTGCATGTAGCAAACAGCAGACGTAGGAAAAACAAGAAATTGATACGTAGCTTACAGAGGCCAAGCAGTCAATCCTTCCTCTTCCCTGTGCGTGCGTATAATTGCTGCCAATGTTAATTGCTGTTAATTGAGTATGTTAGGAGACCAAAAAAAAAAAAAAAAAAAAAGCTTGCTAAGCAAGCTTACCTTTAAAGACGAGAAATTTGGAGTGACTGCTTTAAAGTCGTTCCTTACCTCTTCTTTTATTATCCTTGCTAGGTTCCCCTTATTAAAATACAGTTTGAATAGTAACAATACAATTCTGATATCCAGCTATTTAACACCCTGATAGTGTAAATGTAGGGAGTAGCATTTGTATACCAGGAAATAAATGACAAAATTTTACTTTGGATTTTTGTTAGGTTTAAATACGGTAATGCGTATTCTGTGACCACATATACAGTATAATGCAAATACACAAAATTTAAACCTGGTAATTATTCTGTAAATCCATGATTGTGTCTCCTTCCAACTCTTACTTACTCAGGCAGTCTGTCTGTACTCTCACACATGTAAAGGTTTTGCAGGGTTAAGCCTGTGATTTCTAGTTACTAGTATTTATATCGATACAGGGATTCCCTAAATATCATCCATGCATCTCGGAATTTATATTACTTAATGATGATGTGTTCTGTTCACATTTCTTCCTCTTAGTTCCTTGTAGTGCTCGGTACTGTTATTAAATCAGTTCTGTAGCTTATCAGTGCAAGGCTTGCTTATAGATCATGCGGTACTAGAGATAGCATCCAACTGTTGCAAGAGCTGACAGTTGTCCAGAGGATTACGACTGTGATCATATCGAGTTTGGGGGGATCCTGACCTGTTATATGTTCTTTTGCATAATTGTTTCTGGAGGCAAAAGGGCAGAAAGGGTGCAGAATTAGAGCAACGCATTTGACGGGAACTTGTCATCTGAAAAACAGTTTGCATTGCCTGTCATCTTTTGTTTGGTAGAAAACAGGCTGTGACATAATACCTGTCACTGCCAGCGGGTTTTTCTCTGCACCCTGGAGTGAAAAATCCCATGCAGTAGCAGCCTGAGGTCTAGGCTACGTATGTGACTGCACAGGACCGGCTATTTGAGAGGTCTGTATTTGCATGCAGGGGCCCACCTGCCCCAATTAGGGAGGGAAGGAGATTAAAAGAAAAACAAAAAAACTAACGACAGCCTTGATCCTGGGAGAGGAGGTCGAAAAATGTCTTCTGAGTTTTTGTTTTCTGTTGGGCCAGAAAGAATTTTGTGAAGAAGAGGGAATGATGAATGCCAAACACGCCAGGTGCACCTCTAGGTCATTAGCATGGAGCTGGCCTGAAAGCTGCTGGCAGCGCCAGAAAGTTTGGAATAGGAAACTTACTCTGGACGGCACCGTTTGTTGTATTATGGTGAAAAGATGGCAGGTGAAGGGGAGAGAGAAATTCCCCGATACTTGAAAATATTTTATTTGTTTAATGGCAGAATAGTACTCAGTGTTGTGATATCTATGGGGAATTTATGCCTTAGAATTAGTTCTAATCTGGGTAATAGAGTAGGTGTGTGGACTGTTTTATTTATAAGACTGTAGACTGCATTTTAGGGGCTGATGATGATGCCATGAGAAAACTAAGGACTGAAAGGTTTTTGACAAATGCAGTGATATCCTAGCCATTGAGAAGCTTGTCCTCCAATTAATATGCTTCTGTGATTTTATTTTTTTTTAATTTTTTTTTCTGTAGTGCATATGTTTTTGCAATTGTTGTTCATTAGTTTGTTTCTGACTCAGGTTTTGGTCAGCGTTTTGTTGTCTTTCTAAATGCCTGATATAAAATATTTAGGACTGAACTCAAGGTTAATGTCATTTTAACCAGCCAAACTTGACGTACCTCTGATAGAGCTTTGTGGAAGAGGCACCTATCGCTTGATAGCTGTGTGAAACTGTTGCCTACAGAGATGGGCTCTTGACACTGTCTGCCAGCCTCAGGCTGTCCGCTTTGTGTCT
>NC_137694.1:28392189-28397189 GCF_964034855.1 Anser brachyrhynchus | reverse complement strand
TGGCCCTGGGTGTGCAGTTTGTAAGCCCCACAGAGTCCGTAAGAAGCTTTTTTTTTTTTTTTTTTTTTTTTTTTTTTACGGGAATTTGCCTGCTAGGCAGGTCTTCCCTAGCTCTCACAGTTCTAATTATTTCCTACTGCCCTAATGCTTTCTCACTATTAAATTCTCCATTGACTGTAATAAAGTCTCCCTACTCTCAAGAGCTTGGAGAGCTGCTTTTTGCTTTTTTTTTTTTTTTTTTTTTAAAGACTGGGAAAGAGAGGGAGATAGCTACAGGGAGAGGGGGTGAGAGTAGTTTGCCTTCCAAGGTGGGGTTTCCCAAGCTGTCATTGCTCGAATAAGAATCTCATCCTGAAACTGGCTGCTCATTTCTGTGTGGGCTGTAGGTAACACACTCTTGCAGGCTTTTGCCACTATCCTATGTTTAAGGTACACGTTTTGCAATATTGTATGCACCACTCATATAGATAACATGGGCTTTCATAGGGATTTTTTTTTCCACCAAGTGAAAATAAATAGCAGTTGGAAATTAATTGTTCTTTGGGGAAGTGAACTGTTGTTTAATAATCGTGTGAGTGCAACAGAATCTTCCTGAATTTTAGAAGGCAGTTAAATTACTGTGCCCAGCACTGACCTACTATTTTTATTAGTCCTGAGGAACTGAGATGGCATGAAAGGAAAAGATGCAGCCTTTATAATGCAGGGCAGCTTTTAGTTTGAATGTGATACTCTACCTTCAATACCTTTTTCCAACTGTTTACAACAGTCAGATAAAAGGATGCTCATTTAAACATGATGTATAACTATCATAATACACGGACAGTGGGCAAGATTGTGGCTTACAGTATGGAGCTAAATATTTTAGGTGATGTTTGTGTTTTCAGTGAAAGCTAACTTTAGTGCAAATATATTCATCTAATTTCTTAAAACCCTCTCATGTCTGCTGAGTGCACCTGTTATGCAGAGTGCAACAGGAAGGATCCGCGCGTCTTCTACCTGGCACTGGGGGTGTGCGGCTGAGCTGCTGGATCTTCTCTACCATGAATAAATCTCTTCTGTGGCATTTTGCAAAAATCCCGTTGTCGATTTCATAGTAAGTGCGTGTTCGAAAACGGCCTTCGGAGACCCACTGTACAAGTGCCCTCTGAAAAGTTCTGTAATACAGCCTGAATTCTTTACAGTACCATGGCTTTCTGTTT
Source organism: Anser brachyrhynchus (assembly GCF_964034855.1). NCBI lineage: Eukaryota > Metazoa > Chordata > Aves > Anseriformes > Anatidae > Anser > Anser brachyrhynchus. The sequence continues at coordinate 28,395,990 of NC_137694.1, read as the reverse complement.
TGTGATCCATATGCTGTCTATCCTATTAGTGCCCTTTTTAGCCATTTTTGAACTGTTACTTTACTTACAACTGCCATCTTTACTCATCAGGCTATTTGAAATAGTCAAATGATTCAAATGGCTTGGAGGAGATTACTTTTTTACTGTGAGAAATCTTTTTTTTTTTTTTTGTCAAAGATGCTGACAGCTTACTAAGGCAGATACGATATGTATTCTTTCTGATTGTGCTAAGATACGTGCTCTAATCACAACTGAAAGTTCAGTTTTCCTGAAATACCTTTCAACGCAAGGTTTGAGCATACTTTGCATTTTTACAGAGAAAGCTTATTTGAGTAGATAATAGTATATTAAACCTGTTTATGTAGGTACTTTATTTTACAGTATTTCAATAGCAGTTGACCTAATTAGTGTTTCAATCATATTCATTTACTTACATATTTAAAAAATGTTCAGTGGAGTAATTTATAGCTCTGCTTAACTCAAGCTTTGAAAGCTAAACGTTTCAGATAAAGTTAAAAAAAAAAACCATACCTTTACGAATATTCTCTTAGCTGGTCTAATTTTTTGCTCTCACACATTCAGTTATGTCCTTCATATTTGGCATTTTGATTTATTAGACAATCTTAAGTATTAAAGACTTTTAACATACCAATGCAAGTCTTCAGATGCATTGTGCCTTGTGTCAATGATGAATTAATTCTAGCCAAGCACAAAAGTTTGCCCTTATTTAAGCCTAGCTCCTCATTTCCACTTTTACATCATAGTCAAGGTTTAAAAGGCAGTATTTTAGGCTGTGTCGTCGGAAGTGACACGATGTAAATACATGACCATCCCGGAGAAGATTCTGGTATTTAGTGCCAGATGCTATGTATGCTGTCTGTATATAGACAAAAATGGGCACCTTAACGTTAGCGCTGAGTTATGACTGCGTGGGTGCTGCTCTGGTTCAGGAGCCTCAGCGCAAGGAAGTCTTTCTCACTTGTAAACGTGTGGAGTGCTTGTGGTGACCGCTACTGATTTCCACATCTAAAGTATTGACAAGTCATGAGCAGGGCACTTATTTACTGAATTTCCCGCTCCTTCGCCGCAAAGATGGTGTCCCTCGTGAGATGACAGGGTGAACGGGGAGCAGGAAATCAGCTCTGTGTCACTATCAGAGCATCCCAAAGAGCCATAGGTAGGTATAAAGCAATGCAGAGGTTGATCCTGCAGCCCTCGCTGGTTAGAAACTCTCCGTGGATGCAAGGAAGAAGGCCAAACTCGCTTCTGGTCCCTCAGGGCTGCAGGCGGGCACGTGTCGTGCCCAAACGCTGTGCAGCCTGGCTTTGTTCTGGGCAAAGTCCAGAAGCAGCACCTGGGTGGTGCAAGGAGGCATCCAGGGACGGGCAGGAGCCCTCCCCGCCTCACCCCAGCACCGCGGGGTCTCATGCCGGGGACTCGCGCGCCTGCCGAGCCCGCACCTCGTGGGGAAAAACCAACCAAAGAAGGCTGGCGTTCAGCGCACCCTATCATAAAGTGAGGGGCTCTAATTGAGCTATATCTTTATATCCTGCTATTTGTACAAATAAAAGACCACATCTTGATGCAAAATAAACACAAAAGCACTGTTGTGACTATAACAGGGAGTCATATACTAATTTATATAATAAGTGGTTGTGCACGCTTTATTCAAGATTATGGCTGCAAGAAATGGCATGAATTGCTGGGTGTGTTTAATGCTGGATTATAGCAATTTGAAACATGTCAAACACATGGCTAATGCCTCATGCTTCACTCATTCTTGCGTAAACCTGCATAGCCACCATCCATTATACCCTTGGTAACAACACAATTCTGCAAGTAAATATTGTTACACTAAGTAACCTTTCAATTCAAGTTGTTTAGGAAGAGAAAATGCAATCTTGTGCAGTCAGTTCCAGTGTCAGTTTAATGTTTCAGAAGGGAAGTGGTGTAGAGAATAAGTATCTGTACAGTGACTTGCCGGCTTAAAACACACACGTGTGCACACGTGCGCACACGCACAGAAAACTTGCAGTGTACTGCAGGGGGGAAAGTAAAGCTGCAGCTTCCAACTTCGTGGGGCCGGTGTTTCTTTTCTGGGGTGTGCGGTTGCCTGTGCACCCTGGCAGAATTAAACATTCAACCTGCAGCGCAACCGCAGTCTAAAATCATCTACGGTTCATTCTCTCTTGCAGAGAGCAGCACGGATTTTCCCTGTAGCTTTGTTTAAAGTACCTGGTAGCAGAGCTTATGCCTCACCTCTGGCAGCAGGAGTTTGGGGATCGCAGCAGAAGTCTGTGGCTATGGATGGCTGTGCTTGTGAGCGTGGGGGTGCGTGGGGGTGCCTGTGTAGGCACGCTCACAAATGGCAGTGAGTGTGACAGAGGGGAAGAAAGAGGAGGATTAGGAAGTGTGAATGTGTAGAAATGTATGTCAACAGAGACCTATGTATTTTTTCTTGTCCTATACGAAATACTAAACTTTCGGTCGTAGGATCTGGCACTCAGTGTATTATTTCCTTCACATTTATGATTATTATGCGAAAAGCCCATACAGTTGTAAAAGCAGGAAAAAAAGAGTACATTAGTTTTCTTAGTAATCTGTGGCAGGTTCAAATTATTGTGGCACCAATAACTGAAATTACTGATAAATAGATATGAGAGATGGTCCTTGTTTAGATGTTTTCAGTGCCTTAATTAGTAAGGCACCTTAATAAGGATTTAGAGTTGACTGTGTATGCTCACACACTTGCACATGTATATGTATATATACACATATATGTACATGTGTGTGTATATGCAAGGGAAAAGAAAAAGATTCTGTGCTCTTGCCTTTTTCAGCAACCCTTTTTTAGCTGACAGTAGTGAGAAGGGGGCTGTGGACAAGCATCACGGAGCATTCCTCAAGCCAAAGTTTCAGTATTGCTTTTAAAAATACCCTTTTACAACTGGAAGAACATTTTATTTTTTAACATAAAATTCTAGAGACTCTTTCTTCTTCATATAAACACTTCAGTATTTCCTCCACTTCAGTGCCAAATAAATTATCCTTTCTAGTATTGATGCTCTGTAGTTTCATTCTCTCTGTACATAGATGTTGGGTCACATTTGTTGTTTTCTATTGCCAGAGTACTGTTACCGGTCATGTTATGTTAAACCTGATTCTGCTGGCTCACAGACACTTTAACTTAAAATGCAGAGCCCGAACTACACTCTAGGGCTTTGCAAGGATACAAAATCCACAAGACATAAAACCCTTTGGTTAATATGAACTGGAAGATGTTTAACCCTTCTCTGCTAATTGTAATGAAAGAGGCAGAGAGATGTAAAAACACAGGGTTTAACTGACTTGTTAAATTTCAGTGTTTTCTAATGTTTTGATTATCTAACATTTGCACCCCTTTGCCCTTCTAATGTCGCTTGGCCGAATTTACAAGTGTTATTGTCTGGCGTTAGAAATTTTAAAAGATGAACCTGGCTGTTGGTTAAATCTTTGTTTGACTAAAAGAGGATTAATGTTTGAATTTCCTGAATTTCCAAATCCTTGTAACGATACAGTTGATGAAGTGTTTTAAATAGATTCCCACTATGATATACATGTCTTTTTATTGAAAGTAAATATTGTAAAAATCTGAGAGGGATGCCTGCTCCCACAGTTGTGGAATACCCGCATTAGAATTTTCATATCACTACTAAGGGCAATCAGACCCTTTTCTCTGAATATTTTAAACATTGTACATGTAAAATTTATGCCTAATTTGAATACTTATTAGCTGCCTAATCTCAGAAAAGAGTATTAGCT
>NC_137694.1:28387189-28389689 GCF_964034855.1 Anser brachyrhynchus | reverse complement strand
AGGGGGAAAGGGAGAGGCAGCGTCTCGTTAAGGGACGGTTCCGTTCCCACTTTTAAAGAGTTTTTTTTTCCGCTTTTTTTTCTTTTTTTTCCTTTTCTTTCTGAGTTCGCTCGTTTGCCTTCTTAGGGAGTTAAGGCAGGGCCGCTCTTCTTTCTAAAAGTGTGGAGTTTACCCGTTGTCTAATTACCGATGCCAGCTCAACGGGATGCGACCAATTAATTTTTGTGGCTGTTAGGTTCCTCTCCCTCTTAAAACGCACGCCGGCGTCAACCCTTCCCCTTCTCCTACCCAAAGTGTCCCCCCCATGTCTGGGGGTGCGGCCGTGCTCCGGCACCAAAGCCCAACCAGCTGCTGTGGTAAACAGCTGGGGTCCGGCTCTGCCCGGGGCCAGCGCCCCCCGAACTCCCCCTGAAGCCTCTGCTGTCAGCTCCTCATCTGCTCAGGCCCCTCATCACCTTGTGAGTCTGACCCCCTTCTCTTGTAAATACCGGGGTTTTTAATTGCGACACCAGCTATTTATTGCTTTAACGGAAGGAGAGGTGTCCCCCGTAAGACAAAATATTGTCAAAATCCTCTTTTATAGAAACACGTTTTAACAGGATGGATAAATTGCGTGTGTACGGGCCTCTGAAATAACAGGTCATAATAGCTCTTAAAATTGAATCATTCTTAGTGCTGAATTAAACAGTGTACACTAGCTACTTTTATAGTTAAATATTTTAGACGGTGACAGAAAATGTGGAAAAAATTAAATAGTTTTAGATTGAAATACGAGAAGTTGTTAAGACCTAAATCTGTGCGTTGCTTCAAATTTAAGTGTATTCTGTTGTAACAATTTAGCACTTACAGTGTTAGAGTCTGAGGAAATACATGTTTCAGTGTCTTCATTAATTTCTTAGCAGTTTTACACCTCTCCCTATATATAATCTATATATGCGCACACTATATATACACTATTTTATATTAAATTAGACAAATATTATATAAAATTACTTCTATAATTTAATATTGTTTTCATTGAAAAGCATGTCATCACCTTTATTCAGGTGTTCAGATTGTTATAACAGTTTTTTAAAATCTTTATTGAGAGTGTATTTAATTGGTAAAAATGTTTAGAAGCCTGAATTTAAGTGAAGCACCTTAAAACACAACAATACCAACAGAATAATGTGCCACTTACACGTTACTCAAAGCAGCAGTCTTAGCCATTTGTAGTCAATTTGTCCATACAGTCACAGATTCCAGCAGATAGCATTTGCAAAGACCACAGAGAATAACAAGTGAAGATGAAAATATCCAGTTGAGTACTAATAACAGACAGGTTCTGAGGGGACAGGCTTAGAAGTGACAGTCTTTTCTTCAAAATTGTGATTAGATCTTAAATAAGCAGACAGGCAAAGTAAAACCATGGGTACAGTTAATAGGACTCAAGAGGCATTTTATGGTAGGGTCTGCACCATAGGATTTAAATGCAACTTGAGTTAGATGTATAAGTCCTTCTATAAAATATGTTGATGTGAAACATAAACACTAGTAAACAAGCAGTAGGATGTCCTTTAGATAATGGGCATATCTTTATACTCCTTTGGCTTTTTTTTTCCCCTCTGTTTTTAAGCAGATGCCTTTTGAAATATGATTTAAGAGGAAAATGCTGCCTGTTTTTATTACTGTCACTGTGGTAACTCTCTAAAATATGATTTTTTATATGTGACTTGCCAGAGAAACTTTGACAAGTAGAAAAACAGAGCAAACCCTTACGTACCTAGTGCCTATAGTTATTATTCTTAAGATTTTTTTATTGTTTAGATACATGCAAGATAGAGTGTACTAATGTCATAGTTTAACATTGTCATTTTGGCTTCTCTGAGTCATTTTTATGTTGGCCTTCAAATAAACAAATGCAGTTCTTCATAGCTTTTTCTAAAGCAAGCAAGTAAATGCTTGCTGTTTTTAGTATGTTTCCTTCAGCTGGGCAGCTACTTAAAGTGATGCTAACACCTAAGAATAGCAATAGGGGCTGAGTAAAACCACAAAATAAGTTTTCATTGTGGCATGAATACATATTGGGCAAAGCTAAACATCGGGGATTTTAGACTATGTACTAGGAGCCACTGGGATAACCTAAAAATTTTAGGTTTTATATGGCCTTGTTCAAGTATCTTGTTCAAGCATATGATAAATTGGTAGACATGTAAAGTAAATAAGCTAAAATGATAAACTTCATTAGGTTCTTATGTGGAATTATATGGAATTTGGACAGTCCTGTTATTGGCTTGATGAACTATGTTTTTTTGATCTTTATATAGAAATGAGAAGTTTGACTTAAATCTGGTAGTTATTCCTCCACCATGTATCAAGAGAGAATGACAGTATTCTATAATATATTGTAATATATACTTGGTGATAAATGGATTGGGTGCTGTCACAAGTCATCAGGTCGGCTTTGAAGATGTATGACTAGAACGTAAGCAACTTTTTATCTTACTGTCGATATTTATCA
>NC_137694.1:28267189-28382189 GCF_964034855.1 Anser brachyrhynchus | reverse complement strand
TCTTTTTTTTTGAGCTCGAAAGATTTGATGGAGGCCCTTCATGCTTTTTTTTTTTTTTTTCCTGGCTGAATCTGTGCTTCTTGTCTCTCTAATGACTGGGACTCCTTTACTCCTCACCCGTATTGAAGTTTCTGTACCTGTTCCATGCTGAGACCTCATGTCCGTGCCTGCACTGATAGGTTTTGTTGGCAGCCTTCTACAACAGGGAATAAAACAAAACATCAAAAACCAGGGCTGAAGTAAGCAAGTAGCTGTCCCACTTATTAATCCTGCATTTGTTCTGTAGTCTTTATAATAAGAAACAATGCAATTGCTTATGTAGCTGAAAAACAGGTAGAGTTGGTAAGGTGGGAACGGAGGAGCACCAATTTGACTTACTAGATGAGAGGCAGGAACAGCTGAGGTTGTGAAAAAAACGTAATATCCACGTGAGGGACTGGATCTAGTCCATGAGAAAATAAAAATCAATCCTTGAAATAAATATTCAGAAAGATGTGTAAATGGGGTGTAGTGATGGTACTTTGTTGGAAATGTGAATGCAGACAAGAGGGTATTCAGCATATTCTGATCTCCTAAAAGCTTAGAGTAGGGTTGAGAAGTATGAGGCATTTCCTGCTGTTATTTAAAGCTGAAGAAGATAAAGTTTTGAAGATGATTTTAGAACGGGTGAAGCTAAAGAACCCTTTCTCTAGACCTGGTTCAGTGTCTATTAACTTCTGAGTGGTTGTAAGTACATTCATAGCTATGAGAGTTATGGGAAGGGACTAAAAGTTCAGGGTCAAAGATGATAAAATGGACAATGAAGATAAATAGATGGAAGACAGAGCCGAAGGGACATAAACACCGTAGTTATATCTGAGGAGTCTCTCTTTGCCTATGAGAAGCACTTCTACCTTTCAGTTAGGTGAAAGAAAGATATAAATAACCTTAACCAAAACAGAAACACTGTAGAGGAACATTAGAAGTGCCAAAAGATCCAGGTTGTTGAAAATAAATTGATTTAAATGTAATCTTTGAGGGCAGACTGAAGACAAGGTGACCAGAAAGTACATTAAAGAAAGCTGGAGTACAACTGAACCTTGTGTGAAACTACATAGTGGGAAAGCTCGTGGTAATTAGAAAGAAGTACCATCATGCAGCTTGACCAGTGGAGCTCTTGACATCAAAGGCAACATAACATAACACCAATATAGTGGAAGTCCACAAGTAAGGGATGCAATACAATAAATGCACTGAAAGAAAATGAGGGAGATGAAGTAACAGGAAATTAAAAAGTCCCCTAACCAAGTATGTGTAATATAAAAATATGTATGATTTTAGCTAAAATATGAAATTGATTTTAGTGTGAATTTAATTCGATTAAGTGTAGCAAAGGAAAATTAGTTATTTTAAATTGATGGTAATTATGTTAGAATGGCAGCAGTCACAACTGACAGCTATTAGGTACAAGAGGTATTTCTGTCTTATTTCATTTATTTATTTCCATAAATAATTGTTTCTATCTGCATCATGAGTGCAATCAGTATGATTTGTTTTTTCTATTTCTTTAGGGATCTCAGAACAGAAAGAAGCAGAACTTGTATATATGTGAATGTCTAGAGAAGGCCTTGCTAAGCATGTAACCAATTTTAGGAAGTATACTGGGTCACCAATTCTGTGTAGTGGACATCAAACACATCTACAAAGAAACAGTCGATTGTACTGAAAATTTAAAATATCCTGCAGCATGCCAGTCAGTCGAGGAAGCAAATGCTCCGTACATCCTCTCCAACACAACTACTCAAATATTTAAGCTAAGTGTGATTTGTAGGAAATAGATCGTGCAGCTCTCTTCATAAGAGAATCTGTATCTGTGGATTTTATATCTATGAGTGTGCATAGTAGGCTCAAAATTACTTTGTAGTCACTTTGTATTACTTTGTGTGGAGTCTTTTCAACCAGGGGTCAGTTTAAGCCTGAACTGAATGTTTATTGTGTAGTATGAAGTGTTTATATATTGTTGTTGTTTATAATAATTCAAGCTTGATGTTGTATTTTACAGACTAAGTAGCAAAATGAATATGGCCTGTATTAGCAATAAAACATTGCCCAGACTAGGCTGCTTCCAGTAAGAGGCCATAGATGCTTCTGTTACTGACCTCTGAATTACTATTTGTTTTATTAATTTGAGGATTTATTTTAAATCTGTTGACTGATTATCTCTTCTTGTTCCCAGTGAATCCTTCCACCTGCTGGCTTTGGCTCTTCTTCCACAGGGTCTTCTTTCTCTCATTCTTTCTGCTGGCTTTTTCTCTGTCATTGTTGGCTTGGTTTCTTTGTCCTATCCTACACATTGTGCTCCTTTCACCTTTACCCTCTCTTGTCTGTCTTTCTGGGCCACACAAACTTCTGCTGCTTTGTATTTTCGTCTATCCCGCTTGATGCCTGTGAATACCAATCTTTTAGTCTCTTTTACTTAGCAAAGTATGGTCCCTTTGTGGCTGTTGTAGTTTAATATAAGTAGTAGATGTTTTACAAAGTTTGATGTTTTAGTCTCAGGATCGTATGTAATTATATAGTATAGTAATATTCTAAGTACTAGTAAGTATATAATATAGTATGTAATTGGAAGAGTATACAGTATGTAGTAAGTAATTAGAAATGTAGTTGTTAGAGACAGAATTAGCACGCAGTCCCATCTAATGGGTTGGATGATGCCAAATTCATTTAAAAGATGTGTCTGGCTAAGGTGTAAGCAGTTGGTAAATGATTTTTTTTTTAAAAAACAAATATTACCACTGGAGTCTCTGCTGTTAAACTGCATCTGAGGAATCCAGGTGTGGAAGCACTGATGAATTGTTACCGAAATCCAAGGAGTTTAGGAGCATGTCATCTCCCATCAAAATGGGTATGTGTCTGCTGAGTGAGACTGGATAAGGTTGCAATAGTGATATTAAGTCGTTTTCAGGAAGAGATATAACATGAAACACCTGGAAATTGAGTCAATGAAGAAATATACTTTAAAATTTCAGATTTAGGTTGTGATATAAAGCTTGTATTCTCTTCTGGGTTACCTAGAATTCATACAGTCTTACTCAAATGGAGAAAAGAAGAAACTTCCATGAGAAACTAGCTTATCTGAGCTAACTTTAAACTAGTTTGTTTGTGTGCTATTAATGTTGTATCTGTACCATTGTAGGGCACAGTGAAATCTCTACTGCCTAAGTATTTATCCAGATTCTTCAACTTTTGTAGTTTGACCTGAGCTGTATCTGTCAAAACCAGCAGTACCTACTAACCTAGTTAAAACAGCTCATCTGTGTCAGCTTGTGTTGCAGTCACAGAAATGGGTGCAATGTAGATGTGCTACCTTACCTGTGGGAAGGTCATATTACTGATTTCTTCTTTGTTTTATTTTGGTGTGCATTTTTTTATATTATGCATCTCATTGTAATTGTTCAAATTGTTAAGTCTTTAGGAAGATATTGTAATATTCAACATGTATTACAATATGCATATATGTCATTTAATATAATTTAAAACATACTAAATTTATAAGTAATAATAATAATTTGATAGTCAAGATATACAGAGAGGTTCTAGGAGAATCCATGTAATTTCTTGTAGCTGACTTTAGGCTGTATGATCTTTTAATATACTTAAATTCTTAAAGTTCATCAGTTGCTTCCTCTCCAAACTGTGCAAGACTCTACCTGTACTTTAAGCTTTACTACCAGTTTTCACATTTAAAAGCCCTCATACTGTAAAGTAATTTGTCATCTCAGAGTATTCTTCCTTTGAAATTCCTTTAACAAAATGAAAAGAGGAAGGAAAGATTGGTGTTCCCTGTATGTCGTATCTCCAGGTATCCTATAAATAATAAACTTGGTGTTTTGTTTTATTAATCCTTTTAACTGTATCCTAAAGTATAGAAAATGATAGCAAAACTCTCCAGTAAGAAAAAGGATTTTTCTTTCACAAATTCTTCTTCCAGCTGCACTGTCAGCCCATCATCGTGTATAATCCAAACCTGTATATCTGTTTGTTTGTTTGTTTGTTTTTCCCTGAGACATCCGAAAAGCTTCATAAACAGTTTTTCTTGCATAGAAGTTGTTTGCCACAGGTTGCTTTGTGTTTTTAGGCCTTCTTTTGCCTACAGAATGTTCTGCATTCCTCTTGCGTTGCTTTTCAAGGCTTTGTTATCAGTTTCCTCAAGAGAAATGACCAAGAACCACTTACCTTCTCTTTCTCCTAAATCATAACAAAATCCATGAGGAATCATCCAGTCTTAGGTTTCAAGATTTATCTTCATAAAGTAGATAAGGTTAACAACAGAATCTTTGATCTGATACAGAAAGCACTAACGTGAGCAAAGTTCTCACAAAAGTTCTTGAGACAAGGCGTGTTGAGCCTGCTGTCGGAAATTGTCCTGATTTCAAAGAGGATTGCTTCTAATAGTCCTTCATCACAGTTAGTCATGCTTTAGGACAATAATGATTCCCTAGCCCTTCACATCACCCCCCCCCCCCCCCGGTTCACAGAAAGCAAAATACATACACCATGAAAAATGTATCAGGGTTTCTATGAAATGTTGCTTCATGTAAGTTGTTGCCTATCAGATTTTTATAAAGAATTTAGAACAGAATAGGAACACTAGGATGATTAAAGTGTTATTTCACTGAAGAGAAACACAATCTGAATGCAGTTTATCCAATGCCGTAATGAAGAGATCTTATATGTGACTGTATGTGTTTGTGCTGTATCAGTACATCTCTGAGATCCTTCCAGATACAGAGAACCTAACACGTGAAAAAATAGAAAAGTTTTGGGAGTAGGAATGTATTTTCTTCCAGCCTCTTTCATAATCAGAAAACTTCTCTAGCACCCCCTGACTACATATGTGTTAAGGTTCTGTGTTTTAACATGAAAATATTCATGTTAGGAAATTGGTATCACAGCCCGCAATGTTGAGCAGATCCTATGTGAGATTTGCTCCTCTTATTTCATAGGCGGGACTTTCAGTGGGGTGGATGACTGTGCTTTCAAAGTGAGTGTAGCGCCAGCTGAGGAGGTGAATGTCGTCTTCTTAATCTACATCCTTGGCATAATTATGTGCAGTAAATGCATCATTAATGTTAATTGCGTGAAATGTAGAGTTTTTTTAATCGTGTCTGAAGTATTTCTCAGAAATCCTCGGAAAATGAGAGCAGAAGCTTTAAATTGTGGAGTTAATGGAAATCCAAGCAGTATATATAAATAATAGGCAAAACTTCATAAAAGTTTTTCTGTTGAGATTCATAACGTTTGACAGATACAGTTGTTTAGTTGTTTCCTGGTATATCATTGAAGACGGTAGAATTTATCTAAATTATGGGCAGTCCTGAGATACCTAAAAAGTATTTTTTTCCTTTTAGAAAAATCTTTAACATTAGCCTTTATCCGTTTACAGTCTTACATGTTTCTCAAAGTTTTTTTCTTTTTTTTTTAAAGTTTGTATATGGATTGGAAACATGCAACAAAACTTGCAGGTATCTTGAAATTTCAAAGATATTACAAGCCCAGAAGTGTTAAATGAAATCTGTACTACAGAATATATTCTAAAGCATTGACTTAACACAAAAAAAAAAAAACAAACAAAGAAAACGGGTAAATTGACGCATTCTTTTTATTCCCCTCTACTTTGTATGAATCCCTAAAATTCTATTAAATCACTCCAACGTGATAGTTACTGAGAGATGTGCTTGGCATACCTGGTGAATTTCGAAAATGATGAGGAAAAATGGCTATGTAAAATGTCCTTGTGGGTTTCAATGGCAATCAATATTAATGTTTCTTAAATATGTTTTAGTGAGTAAATGCATCATGAAAGTTAGAGATTTAAAATTATTTTCTATAACTGATCTATAGAAAGAATAATGTTATTGTATTCAGCAGCAAAAGAGAAGGCAGCAGTAGCTTATTAGATTGGAAAGGATGAGGAAATGTGAATTGTACTGGGGGATCAAATAAGTAGAGACCTAAAGAAAGAATATAAATTGTGGAGTGGGAACTGAAAGCTAAGAAGCATTGGAGCCCCTGAGACAGAAAAAAATGGGTTAGGAACATCCACATTGTTCTAAGCAGAGCAGCCTTTGTGACCTACCGTGCAACCAGGACAGACCTTGCCTTCCCAGATGCGCCTTCTCCATTTCATTTCTTGTCTCTCTCCCACATTACTTGACATTCCCCCTCAAATTCTTCCCTCTTGAACATACTGCTTTTACAGCTCCAGCTTTCCAGCACAGCCTGGACACCTGTTGAAGCCCATCCTTTTCTGTTGGTCACTGCCACCTCTGACCACTGGCGTATGTCCTGGTCCACTGCAGCTGCTGAACTCTTTCCACAAGGAGAAAGGATCTTTATTTTTATTTTATTTATTTATTTTTTTGGCTATAACACTCTTATAGATACTGCACTTACTGAATTCTCTACGGAAAACAATGCTGCACTAACATGCCTGCCTTCCCTACTGTGCTCAGTGAAACAAAAGAGAATAAACATAGGAGGCTGAGAACAAACTTGTACTTGCTGAAGTTTAGTCATAACGCCTAGCCTAACCTCTCTTACTTTTAAAATCCAAGTCAATCAGCATTAACAATATAAAATATAGATTAGGAAGCACATTCTGTGTGATTTCTGCTGTGGCAAATCTCTAAGAAATGCAAAATAAACAGACAAATTTGATCAATTCCGGAAAAGTATGCTGTGCCATATATTTAATATGTGTGTTGTATGGACTTGATAATACACATTACATGAAAAAGAAACATGTTTCATTACTTGCCTGAAAAAGTATGAACACTACTCTAAAGCCTTAAAAATTACATGGCCCATTGTTTTAAGAGTCCAGTTACGGAGCAGTGTTGTAGAAAATACGAGTAAAAATACATTTAAGATGAAGACTCATAAATACCTTGGCACTATGGATTTGTTTTGCATTTGGCCAGTAATCTCTAAGATTAGAATTGGGTAGCTATTGTCAGCTAACACCAAATATTATAAAAAAATTGTAATTGTTCCATTCAGTAGAAACAAGAAAAACATAAAATTAACACAATAAATTTACATTAAAGGTGCTTTAGGGAACAAGCCTACTTAATTAAAGAGGACATAAGCACATGTTTATCTGCTGTGTTAAATAGGGAATGTGTAGCACATTTCTAAAAATAAGCATATGGTTAAAGAGCTCAGCTGATGCAAAGGTAATAACTTAACAGGAGTCATGGAATAAAAGCCTGTGTATTTCCTGAAATATGTAATTTGAGGCTCTTACTTCACAGTCATAAATAAGTACAAACTCATACTTAAGAGAAATGTTGCATTTAACATGTAGCATTGTTACACCACATTTCCAAGAGATACAGTTAACTTTCAACTTTCTGCACTCATCTTTTTCTCCTTATTTATATAAATATTTTATTTAAGGTCTACAAGACTTAGTAGTAAATAAGGAAACTCAGTAGTAAAATTTGCAACGTTTTGTATGATGTATGTTTTTCTATGTTACAGCACAATAAGATGAATTAAAACATCACCACTCAGTCAGTGTTCTTTGAAGATGTAACATTCATTATATTTTAGGTTTTAAATATCCAGACCTCAAGATGGATTGGATCCAAATTAGTGTTAGGGAAACATGTTTATACCTTTAAAAATGCAGTTTAAGTTATTTACATTGGAGTGGGCTTCTTTTTTGAAATAGCCCAATTTAAATTTAACATTTAAAATATGAAAATACTTATATAGCTTTAAATCTGCTACAGTCTAAGAATTTAAATAGACTTAAAAAACCTGTTGCATCAGTGAATTCTCTTCAAATTTCAATGAAATGAAGGCTGCTGCTTTGTTAATTGCTATATCAAAGGAAGATGTGCTAAATTTCTGAGTCTAGTCATTGTTCGTAAAAATGTTGCCATGTCATCCGTTTAAGTGTCTATCATTAAAATGTTTTTAATTAGAGTGAATTCTAGTACTTACCTATTTTTATTGCAGAAATATGTTTCTGCTGCACAGAAACAGTTGTCTCTGTTGTCTCTCGGTGGACGTACTAATACAAAGCTAAAAATCCAATGGTAACTAAAAGGGCAGTCTAACTTGTTTTCCTTTTCCAGATGATTTCACTGGCACTTCTAACTGATTTTAGAAATCTTGGGAGGATGTTCACGTATCCTTAGCCACTTCTGAAAATATCCTTTTGGTTATGAGAAACTATTGGCCAGTTCACTCACTAGAATAAAATATTCTTGTATAATAAATGACTAAACTTTAGATACTTTCATAATCTAATAAATACAAGACAGCGTTAGAATACTACTTTGAATCTAATTCTAATTTCCATCTCAATGCACTGTAGCAAGATAAAAAACAAGCAGTATTATTTTCTAAATAAGAAATACATCCAACTCAATTAAATGTAAGGAAAAAAAAAGGAATTTAAATGTGCATTTCATACTAGTAAAAAGAAACGGTTAATTTAATGTAAGAGCTCATGTTTTATTGAGCAGCAACGTAGCTTCGTGGTTCAATGAATCAGTGACAGGGAACTTTTGCTTAGGCAAACAATCTGAAAGTGCAAATACAAAACAAGATTAAAAATCTACTATTTAAATCAAGGATTCTCTCTTGCTGGTTTAAATTGTGATTAAAATTGGTGATTTAAACCATTTGATTTAAATCAATCCATCCTGTTGTATGGCTGAGTAAGATTTGTGTTAGAAAAATACAAAATACGTAGCCAGGGGATCAGAATCTCTCTCTTAAATATATATATATTTTCCTTGTGATAAATATATCACAAGCCCTTAAAATTACATTACCTTTTCTGACACAAATATATTATGATATACAAGAGTTCATCATATCCACATGCACAGAATATATCGGTGCATGGGATATGCCAAGTGTTTAGGGATTCAAAAACCAAAGAGTGGACTATGTGGCTAACAGACCACGCTGTAGCTCACCCTCAGAAATGAGGGTTAAGCTCACCCTCAGAAATGTGTTTCAGCTTCCTGTGTGACAGAATTGAAAAGCTCCATTTATATTTTACTCTGTTATTTTGATGTGACAAACAACAGTCATCGTTTCTGAGGCTTATCTGGTGTCTGGGTCATTAAACACTGAAAAATGGGTTTTCAGGTATTTTTAAAGGCAACTCTGAGGGAGATAATTACGAAGGCCATGGGCACCTCATGGAGCCAGCTCTCCCAGGTGCCTAGCCGCTGGTGGGAAGTAGGCTTCCATGGTCCTGCATGCAGCTGGGAAGATTGAGCATGTTGTTCCTTTGGTTGGCCACAGAGCTATCCAGACCTTGAGTGATTTCTTCATTGCAGAAAGAGTGGTCAGCCTGAAGCTGTAGGAGAGGAGCTTGTGCAAAGATCCCCTGTGGAGATCCCCCCTCCAGCTGCTGAGTGGGATGGTGAGGAGCAGACAGCTGCCCAGGCCTGTCCCTGTCCCGCTGCCCCTCTTGCTGCATTCATTCAGCTGCAGGGCAGGGCTGCCACAGCCAAGCCTCAAGTCTGTGCTGTACAGGGTCTGGGAAATTAAAACAAGGCAGGTCAAGTAATTGGATGATGGGTGGCCAAAGGGGAAGAAGAGCCAGAGGTGTTGGGCAGGGCCAGATGGACCTGGAGGGAAGCAGCTGAGAGATGGGAAAGGCCAGCGAGGGCTCAGAGGATGGAGTATTTCTGGGAGGTGGGAAAGAGGGTAAGGATACAGGGGAGCTGAATGAGAAGGTGTGTGGTCTAAGTCATGTTTTCTGAAGCACTTTTACATTATTGCAGTCTTTCCGTGGTCTCTGCATCTTCCCAGTGGTAACTATTTTCCGATAAAGATATACTTAATCTATCAAGAAGTAGATATAATGCTAATAATGCATTTGTCCAAATCCATGTGGCATCATATACTCATAGAAGTACTTACAGTAGCAGTATATACGTGATAATGAATTAAGTATATTTTTAAAATTGCTATTCTTTAGTACGATACACTTTATTGTCCTGGTTCTTCGTCTTTGTGAGGTCAATACATCTGGTAGGAACTGTGACCATTGTCACAGGAACTGTGCAAATAGGTGTAATGTTTCCTGTCATGACACTGTGACACATGTGACGTATGTATGATTCCTCATAATCTGAACAACTTGTGGTAATTTGGATGTGCCATGAGGGTGTGTTGTCCACCTTTCTAAACATATGAAGGAGCTGGCATATGCTTTGCCGGAATAGTTTATAGACACAGAACACTTTGCAGCAACAGACCTAATGTGGTAAAATTTAGACTGAAAGGACAGTGAAGAAAGGCTTATGTTATTAACATTCTGATTCATACTAAAGTATATTATATAGACTGTGAGTAAAGTCTCATCCCTGTTAATAGATGAGGCAACAGTTCCACCCTAAACCAGGTGTATTTATAATACTAAAAAGGCAACCAGAGAACATCCTCCATGTTTCAAGTCTTTAAATAATTATGGACAGGTAGTTAATTTATTCTATATTTTGATTTTACGGGTATTATACAGTTTTACTGGGAAATTCTTCCAATACGGATGCCTTCCACTACCTATGGTGTTCCACCTTATAGAAGGCATAGAAATCAATTGAAAGGTAGTTTTAACCAGCTGTGAATATCAAATTCATAGAACAGAAGAGTTTATTATCAAATGAAAGTTAACAGTTCTACTCTGAAGCTGCTCAAAGAAGAGGTGAATTTTGATACAGCAGCTCTGCCAGCTCTAAGAACTTGTAATAACAAGCTAAAATTAAAACAGATAGAAAGGGGGAAAGGGGTTAAAATGAATAGCCGTACTGCACTGCAAAGCATCTGATTTCACCTGTTTCAGCTCAAACACTATTATATATTTTTTATTTTTATTTTTTAATGTTTTTATTAATCTCTAAAAATGACAGGTGTCAAGAGCCCTTTGGTGATACACATACAAAAAAACTTGCGGTCAAGAGGTCATATCACTGCAATGTATTAGGCAGTAGCCTTCTCTCTTGTGGAATTTTCCTTGTTTGAAGTGTTTCCAATGAAAGACACTTGCTGTAATGCACATCAGTAAAATGATCTGTTTGGGACCAGCTTTACATGGGAAAGGAAGCTGTGAGAATACTTTGGTATTGTGTATGTGTTTCCTCTTAACAATTGCATGTTCTGAACTCCCTGGAATGCTATAAAGCACACAAAGGCTTACAAGAACATATGTGTTTTGGGGTTGATTTTAATAAATATTATTCTCTTCATGAAAACAGTTGCTTATTTTGTTGTTGTTGTTGTTGTACTCTTTAAAGAGAACTCTGATGCCATGAATATGAGGCTGTGTATTTCACTGAGCTGAATTTAAGTATTTTCTTTGTATTTTATTTGCTGGTTATTAGCACCACAATTTGTAAGAAAATAAGTACAGTGTGCAAAATAAGATGTTTATGCACACAAAAAGGAAAGAAAAGTGGAGTGGTTTGGAAACTTGTGTTGCTGTATTTAAAGTAAAACTAGCTGTTATTTTAAGGTAGGATGTATGGAGGCAGGTTTCAGAGCCTCTCCGTGATCTCTGCATTTGTTTCCCAAGCATAATGAACAAATTCTTGAAGCTCCACTTTGTCTTCGGATCGGTACTTTCAGTGAAGCTGCATAATATGCTGCAAAATCATTATGAAAAAAAAATGTTAATGGTGAGAATTTTCAACATTTATATGAAGTTCAGTTTTGAATGTGTGTCTTTTTTGATACCTCCAAAGCGTTTTGGTCTTGAACCTTTTGAAATAGTTGTGTGATGTGGTGATCCTGCTAGAGCTGGTTTATTTTCCATTTTTGTTCAGTTGTTTTGGGTAGGTGTGGAGAAGGCAGATTAGTGACAAAATTACAAAGATAGGTTATAAAGCAGCTTTGAGATACCTACATCAAAGTAGGGTCTCTAATTAGGGATTTAGGAAAGCTGGATTATAAAAATGGGAGCCAGTCAATTGTACATAAAGGGCCCTGAGGGGAAGAGGAAGTGCTCGATTAGCTCTGCCATGACCCAGCATCATGCATAGGAAGGACCAGGAAACTCAAGGAGTGTATGTTTTTAGAAAGTTAAGTAAAATGAGAAGTGTTCATTTTTTGCTGACTTTGGCCAAAACAGGTTTTTTGTTTTCCTCTGGATTAGGATGAAGAGCAATACGGCTTGCATTACAAGGGTTTTGATGCACAAAATCCTGTGAGATTTACATTGCAAACGGGTAGGAAAGTATATATTGACTTTTAAAATAGTGTTCTCAGTTTCCTTTTGCTTCTGTGGCTGTACTTGTGCAGCATGTTTATGGGTGTAGGCATCTGAGGACTTAAAATCAATTTCTAAGTGTTTATAAATACAAACTGCCCTGCTAATTTTCATAGATTTGAAAGGAGAGAAAGGAAGAGACAAGAGATATTTTGACTTAGTAAGACTTAAGACTTAATAATATATTAGTTTTTATATAATATTTTATATATATATTATGTATTTTTAATATTTTTTGTTTAAAAGTATCTTAAAAGCATAGTAATTTTAAATGGGGCTGGAAGAAGACTGCAGAGGCTACTCTTCATATACAGAAGGAAAAAGAGGAATGCACAGAAGATAGGGGAGGGTAGTGACAGGCAATAGGAAGGCAGCAAACATGGAAAAAATGGAAAAAAGTGAAAATAATGAAATGGAGAGGAATCTATATCCCTAAGAAACTTCACAAACAGTATTTTTAAAAAATACTCGGTATTATGCTTCCAGTTCACAATTTACTGATAAAATAAGTACATTTTCAGTAGTTTTGAGCAACAAAGACTAATAAGAAATATGAAAGGGAAAAACAGAAAACAGTATCTGGCAGTGAACAGTTGAGGAATTCCATCGCATATCTGATTGCTGTATAAATCATATTCCTCTTTGTTATCTCATTTTATGGTATTCCCCAGAATGCACAAAACATTAGATGTCAAGATCATAGCAGTGAAATAGAGTTGTTATGAACTTCTGTTCCTAGTTAAACAGTCTATCTCTAACAATCTGCTGAAAAGTGTTATTTTGATGCTTTTTGATGTATGATGATCTTTAGGGATAAAACTAGAGGTCTAGCTGTTTTATCTAGGGTGGGATGGGAATAAAAATCAGTTTAGCTATGCATTTTCTAAGGATGAACAATTTGGTGAATAGACCTGTTCTGAAATTTAGGTATAATATCTTTGTCAACATTAAATATGATTGCCATTTTAGTAGCTGCAACAAGAAAAACGAGAGACCAAACACATAACTTACTGTCACAGTTTTTCAGCTTTAGTTGTTTTTTTAAACAGAAGAATATCAGAACCCGTGTGGAACAAAACAGTAAAAGGCTTGACTCTAGGAGTTACTGCAGGAAAGGAAATGCAGAAGGAAGGGAAAGGAGTACACCGAGACAAAAAGGGATAAGCCGAAACAGGAGGAGAGGGCTTGCAGAAGATTGAATTAGAGTTTATCTTGGAAGTGATAATGTTTTCCCAGTCTGTGAGTGACTGAATGTGACATTATGGTGCTGAAGAAACAATGAAAAACAACTACAAATTTAGTTAATACATAAATGTAGTATTCTAGCTTCAGTCATTCTGAAAACTTCCCTCCGACTTTATAGCAGATTTACTAGACTGATGGAAATGTCTTGTACTGAAATTGTGCTCCAGCCTGCAGACTATCTTTGGTTTGTCAGTCTAACAGTCTGCACACAGCTTCTAACATCAATGGCATTAAATAGTTACAGCCAAAGTTCATGTATTTTACAACATCCTGGAAATGTATTTCATTATTTTTTATGAATAATGAAGACTAGCTTGGAAACTTAGGTTCATAGTGTTCATTCACTTAATAGTTGTATGTCTTCAATGCATGAATAAAAGTTTACAGAGTTACATATGGGAAGGCAATAACACACGTAATGATAGAGCTTTGGCATGTGACTAAGTAAATAAGAAGTAGGTTAGACGTTTTCTTAAATTTTGGAAGTAGAGCTTTTTGACAGTATTATATGGGGTGGAGCAGGAAGCTAAAATAATCTTATCTAAGGTAGGTGAATGAAAGCTTGACGAAGTATATGTAAAATTTTGAATTCCTGAAATCTGTCAAAACCCAGGCTTCATTGGAAGATGAAGTAGTTTTCTTAAGGACAGCATACTCAGTCATTGGTGGAAGACACGAGCGAACAGCTTTTTTAAAAGCTTGTCTGGGCTTTAATTAGATCAGAGTATTTTTTGGTTCCTGTCCCATCTCTGCTGTAACAGTTTTTAGTAACTTTTGTGTCTGTTCATTAGTTTGGAGCTTTCACAATGTGTTCTTCCATTGTACAGAAAGTAGGAGACCATTACTGTTTGCAAACCTGTTTATTCTGAATAACAATTTATATACTGTGGAAGTTGAACATGTGTGTTGAATCAAGATTATAAAATCATGATTCTCAACTTTTTTGTGTTTATGTTTTTACTGATAATTTTCTAGTTTATCACCAAAAAAAGTGATGAATTAATTTCCCTTGAGTATCTTATGTGGGAGGAGAAAGAACAGGCTGATAGGTCCAAATCTGCCTGCTTAATATGCTAAAATACATTAATGAACACAAAACTGGAAGATAAGTTAACGATATAACTTAAAAAAATAAAAAATAAAAAAAGGAGGGGGAAGAAAAATTGACAGAGCTAATAGCCTCTTCTTTCTTTCTTTCTTTAAGGAATGTGTTCTATCACATTCTAACTAGTCATTTTTTCATGGATAAATGTTCCCAAATTTTTGTACATGGACTACTTGGTTTGGCAGCACTGATAATTGTATTATCTTTGTTTTTCATTCATAAATGTCAGTGACTAATGCAGCCAGTGTCCAAGTTGAAATGAAGGATTTGGCCCAATTTTAGAAAAAATACCCCTGCCTAAGAACAGTAGCTGATTTATTTTTAGATTAAAGTTATCTTTAAATCCTTAGAAGGATGATTTCATGCTTTCCTTTTTTATATATTATGTCTAGAAGAAAACCAAGTAAGATTGACATATTCTACAGTCTTCCTTATTGCCATTCTCACTCGGTCTGAATATTGGAACATTTTGTATTACATATTTCCTTTCAAAGTAGAATGAACATTTCTGCCTATTAACAGAATTGGAGGAGTTTTTAATAACTCTATGATATATACTAAAAATATATATCAGTACAGTCTAGTTGCTACAGCCAATACATATATTCCCTTAGTCATTACAAAATAAATGTTTGCCACAGCATTGTGATACAAAGAAACAATGCTATAGGAGAAAAAGTGTCAAACAGAAAAATTCATTTGCAACATGTCAGCATCATAATATTTTTGTTGCGTTATGCTCACGTGTGTGGCCCCACACATTCTTGATTGTTGATCAGATAAACTGGTATCCACTCAGCCTTCTCTTCCTCACAGTAGCACCTGGGCATCCAGTTTTGTGTTATTGGGGGCTCCCTTTTTGTAGGGACAATCTTTGGCTATTTCAGGAGGAAAGATTTATGCTTCATTTTTACTGCTCAAGTGATGAGAATCAATTGTATTCAGGGATGAATACAGACCATTGATTTTAGAGGGGTTTGTATCTGCTCAGCACTTTTTCACAGTCTCTTATTTGGGCGTCTCAGGTTCAGGCACCTAAGTTTGAAAATGGTGTCCTAGATGCATTTGCAGAAAGATGAAAGGGCTTGATGACATTGGTTTTTAGTTAAAGCAAGGTAACGATGACTCACTGCTGAGTTGTTACATCCAGGCGAAACAGGCAAAGTAATCCTCATCACTTAAGCTTAACTGGAGTACAGTATCCCAGGAAACTATATCCTGTGCTCTTACTGAAAGGCTGTCCACATTTTGTCAAAATTTCGCTAAGGAAAACTGAATGCTGTCTTAAGACTAGCACTTTTTTTTTTTCCTTTGGCATTAAAACATGAACTATAGTTGGCAGTTCATTTCAGGTGGTTCTTAAATTTGACCTGCCATAACTCCTACATAAAAAGAGAGGGATTTTTTGAGGTTAATGGGAATTCAGTGGTGATGCAATAACTCCTATGACTAATTATATTTTTTTACCACCATGTCCTATGGGTTGCTGGTAGGCAGGACTGGAAACAAGTTTGTATTGCTTCTATTTATAAATAAGTAATAACATCATGCATGATAATTTCTTTAATTAAATTACATAACCCTTTTGTGTAAGACGACTCACAACAGCAGTTTAGGGTGGAGCTGGGATTATATTTTCAAAGTCATTGATTTCCAAGCTCATTATTTATTTTGTACGTCAGACTGCCCCTAGCTGGTAGCAAAATGTAATCAGCATGTCATACTGATACATGCATATGGACATGACTTGTCTTTGTCAAGTCCACGTGTGATTCCCTACTTGTGCTTACCATGCTTATTTAAATTTCATTAGTATATCTATGGTTTAAATCTTGAAAACATCACTACTGAATATGTTCATATTCCATGAGTGTATCACAGTAACCTAAACTAAATAAGCTCTTCAAGGGAAAAAAATCCTGCCAAGAAACTTCATCAAACATTTATTTGTACAAAAAGAAAAGCATGTATGTTTATCCACAGCTATAGTAGTTTCAATGAATGGTATTTCTAAATGTCTCTGAAAAGCAGGCTTGTTAAAATCCCATAATTAAAATGCTGTATTGTTTCTCAGTCTTCCAGATAAGTAAAGATGAGTTAAGTTTGAGTTCTGAATTTTCTCTCAAAATCTTTCTCATTTTCAGAAGTCCATGGGCTGAATCTTTTAATATTTTTGCTACTTTCACAGTATTACAGGGTTTGCATGATTCAGTCTGTTGTTTTATAGCAGTTCCTAATGGCAGGGACACTACCCACCAGACCAGGTTGCTCAAAGCTCTATCTAACCTGGCCTTGAACACTTCCAGGGATGGGGCATCCACAGCTTCACTGGGCAGCCTGTTCCAGTGCCTCTCCACCTTCACAGTAAATAAATTCTTCCTTTTACCTAATCTAAATCTTCCTTCTATTAGTTTAAAACTATTACTCCTTATACTATCACTACACTCCCTGACAAGTATTCTTATTTGTTTGGTCCCAACAACCCCATGCAGCACTACCAGCTTGGGGCAGAGTGGCTCAAGAGCTGTGTGGAGGAAAAGGATCTGAGGGTGCTAATCGATGCTTGCCTGAACATGAGCCGGCAGTGTGCCCAGGTGGCCAAGAAGGCCAACGGCATCCTGGCTTGTATCAGGAATAGTGTAGGACCAGGAGGTCCTCCAGCAGGACCAGGGAGGTGATCGTCCCCCTGTACTCAGCTCTGGTGAGGCCGCACCTCGAGTACTGTGTTCAGCTTTGGGCCCCTCACTACAAGGACATCGAGGCCCTGGAGTGTGTCCAGAGAAGGGCTACGAAGCTGGTGAAGGGCCTGGAGCACAAATCCTGTGAGGAGCGGCTGAGGGAACTGGGGTTGTTTAGTCTGGAGAAGAGGAGGCTCAGGGGAGGCCTTATTGCTCTCTCAGCTACCTGAAAGGAAGGTGTGGGGAGCTGGGGGTCGGTCTCTTCTCACAGATAGCTAGTGATAGGACTCAAGGAAATGGCCACAAGTTGCGCCAGGGGAGATTTAGTTTGGAAATTAGGAGAAATTTCTTCTCAGAAAGAGCAGTCAGGCATTGGAATGGGTTGCCCAGGGAGGTGGTGGAGTCACTGTCCCTGGGAGTGTTTAAGGAAAGGCTGGACGTGGTACTTAGAGACATAGTTTAGTGAGTGATACTGGTGTTAGGGGGATGGTTGGACCAGATGATCTTGGAGGTCTTTTCCAACCTTAATAATTGTATGATTCTATGATTATTTAGTAAAAATTCTGTGAGCCTTGACAGTTTATAAAAAGGTGGTAAAAGCAAATGTCTGCGATCCAGACCACACTGCAATCTTTTCAAAGAAAATCCAAATATGAAGAATAAAGAGCACGCTGATTAAGAACCTGTTGCAAATGTCCTGCAAAAAAGACAGACTTAGAGAACATTCATTATTATCTTTAATGTATTGGTACAATAAAAAGTTTTACATGGTGAGGGTAGCCATGTTGCACTTTACTGCCATTCTGAATTATATAACTTGTTATATTTTTTCTATTTAACTGAAGATACATGTATTTTAATAAATATTCTATAATTCATTATTTGTAAAATTCCATAATTGAATAGTTAGGCTGCTTGATATAGCCATGTTAAATTTCTCTCTCTTTGTTAGATAGCCACAAACAGATTAATTTCTTCAAATTTATGGTTTTTACCACCTGTTTTGAGTATTATTTCTGTGTTATGTCAGTTGTGTCATATAAATATATTAGCCTAAGTGAGAGAAATTATTTGGGAATCCCAGTTAAATATGTTATATATGTTAAATATTAACTATGTTAACTATGTTAAATAGTTGTCATTGGCAAGAAAAATCACATAATACTGCTACTAGCCTTGAATATAGAGAAGAAAATATACCAAGTGGAGCTTATTAATTAAAGATCACAAACCAGATGATTATAAGAAGGTTCTACTCAGCTGCTTAAATAAGACAGATGCAATGTATTAATACTAAGGAAGCTACTATCCCATTATATAGTAAGTCTGTTGTACACACAGAAGCAAGGAATTTCATATTAAGACTATTTTATTTCTGCCTCATTATGCCTGTATAACGTACCTAATGAAATCATAAGACTTTATGATTGTGATATACACAGAATATAATTTAATCTCTGTTTACAATTGTTTCTCTCGTGTTCCAACAAAGTTCACAGGAAGAAGGGAATGAGGCTGCCGTAGGTATCATTTTTATTACGTTATACTAAATGTGGTAGTTGTAACTCTAGAAAATCTTGGGAGGTAGAGAAGGATTCTTATAAATCTAACTAGTTTTATATGTACTTTAAAATAGAGTAAACTGTGTGAAATATATGTTGTATGTATATGATTATGTCATCTCAGTTTACATGTGGGGACCTTTGATATGGTTATTACATTGTCATTAGTGATACAAGGAGAACTTCCAGCAGAATAGTTATTAAATATTGAAATGTTCTGAAGATATTACGCAAAATTAAATATTTAATTTTGCATAATATCTTCACAGAAATGTTTCAGCTGTTTTATATTTTGAGAAGGTACTAAAAGTAAGACCTCAATATCATATGAACTAGTAGCTTGCCAAATTTCAAAAATGCTATTTGAGGCATTTACAATCCTGTATACTTTGCTATGTGCATATAGAACTAAAGGACTGGAAGAGATTTCCTTGGCTGAGATTTCCTTGGAAGAGATTTCCTTGAGTTCAGTTATCTCTTTTTATAAGGAAATCTCAGAAATTTATCAAGCTCTACATAAGTTTATCCAGCTCCAGATTCATGCATGCCCATAGAATTTGAAATTTTACAGCTAACAAAACTTGCCAGCAGAGCAGGTAAGTGAATGGGGAGAGAGATGGGTATAGAAAATGAATTAAGAGGGGAAAACAAAGACAAAACAACAGCCACAACAACAACAAAAACCAAACCCCCAACACCAAAACACCCAAGACTGGACACAGAATCCTCACTTCATTTCCTTCAGTTAGATTTTTGCCCTCAGCTTCAGTGAAGCCAGAATTTCACCGTGTTCTCACTGCCAGCAGATGAGCTGCAGTAACAACCGATATTTAACTAGAGTAAGATAGCTCTCTTGTTTTCTATAAATCAAAGATGTTCACATAAACAATTACCAATTTCTGGCAGACTGCCAAGTGTATATTTCTTACTGTAACCACCAGTGATCATCATGGGGATTGTCATGCTTTTCCCTCTTGGAATCCACATTCCAGAATAATTGTGCTAACAGCTTATTCACAGCTTGTTAAATGATTGTTGATTCAGGGAAATGTTTGGGCAAAACAGGGTGCTTCCAATGCAGTTCATGAGCACAGCACACAAGCAGAAGACTTCAGTGCTGTGGTAAGAGATTTATTCAGCTTGATTCTGTAAAATGGCTCGGGTTAAAGGCTGTGATTGAGACCTCATTAAAACCATTGGAAATGGTACATTGACTCAAGAAAAAGATTGAGAACAGAATGTATCTGTAAGCTTCTTTACCTTTAATAGCTTTAGGATCTTTCTCTTCTCCCTTTACCATTCTGGATCCATTGACATAGGTGAGATTTTGCTAATAGTATAGTAAATGAGTGGCAGCCACTTAAATTGTTTCCTATGTAGCAGTAATGAGCAGTATGACACAAAAATTCATTTTTGTACCTCAGTTAGGAATTTGGGTAGGATCCATAAAACTTCATAAGTAACCATCATCTATCTCTCAAGGGACAAGTCTAACATATACATGAGATTAGCCCAAACAGTTCTATGATTAACCATATAGTTTCCTTGCTGACCTACTGTTGCCTAATAGGTAGGTGGTCCTTCGGGATCAGGATCCTTGTGGGATCTATTTTTGTTCATTCTAGTTACAGGGCAATGGAAATTCCCAAGGTCTTAGCTTGTGCTGCTTTACTTATAACCCTCAAGAAGTGGTTGTGTTTATACTTTGATTTTATTTAGCCCTCTTAATGCAAGCTATTGTTAAAATTACTGAACTTTTGATCAATATTTTAATCTAAGCACAAACATAAGCTTGCACATAAGAAGAAAAATGTCATTCAGCTCTTTCTTTCTCTTGCTAAGAGGTACAGCAATATTCAAACAAGTTTGTATTTAATAGCTAGTAATCTTGCTTATATCTATGTCAGGAAGACCATGTTTGGTCTACAGGTTTCTCCTTATTTTTGGTCTGTTACTAGCAAACAACTTTATATGCAATATCCCACTTGTATTAGAGTTGCAATTTGATTTCTTGCACAGAAAGCATTGTTAAAAATTTTGTCAAGATGTCTCATATTCTTAGTAACTGGAACTGAACTATTTTTAAAAGGTGCCTTAGAGCTTGGCTTGATGTAATTAGTCATTCATGCTTAAATATTTTATTGTGATGCCATTAATCATGATCCCTAAATATTCCTCTTCACTGTTATTCTCCAGAGGAGCCTCAGCACTTCTCAGGGTCAAGCAATAATATGTAGTGATGGTTGCTAATAGCCCAGTGCAAAAGTCAGTATCAGTGGCATGACAGAAGTGGAAATACAAAGCCTTCTTATGCATCATCTTAGCACCCAAAACACCCGTTGAAGTTAAAAAATTAGGGGCAAATGTAGGTCAGGATGTTTAGGTCACCATAAAACAAGGAGGGTAGATGTTCATCTCCTCTTGAATCAACAGCATCTTTTATTTTGGGGGTGATTTTTGCTTCATATGTAAAGAAAACAGAACATCATTTCAGACCAGCTATCCAAATTAGAGCAGTCCAGGGCATGACTGTTCATTGATTTCCTATTTGATTATGAGTGAACAAAAAAATAAAGAACTCTTTTTAAAAATCTGCTCTTGAAATCCTATTGAAGAGGATCAAGAAACGGAAAGCATTAGGAGTATAGCAATGGTCCCTTGATCCGCCTCATTAGTTCAATGGGATTTCAAAAGTGCAGGTTTAAAATATTGTTCCCACACATTTTTTGAATTCCAATCAAAAGGTAAATCGATCAGTAGTAATGCCTTGGTTGTAAAGACTGCAGTTTGCAGCTAGCCATGAATTGCCTGTAGTCTTCTCAATGCATCTTTAAAACAATTGCTGTATGATGGGGTAGCAATCATTGCAACAATAAGTGGACTTAAAAATATATTTCTTCTAGAGTCATAACAATAAAACAGAGTTCCATTTGTACTTTTTGGTAATAAAACTGATTTAATGTAAAAACAACTCAGAGTGGCCTCATCTTTAGGTATTATTTTTGCTTAAGAAATCAAGATTCAAATTGCATTTGGCAAAATATTAAGGCTATCATCATTAACCAGCACCCATCCATACAAAATATTCTTTTGTGCCTACTAGAATGTATTTTGGATAACAGAGAGTTCCACTAGTATACAAAAATTATTTAAAATATTTGATGGTGTAGATCAAAAAGAAATGCTGGATATGCCAAATGCTTATTATGAAAATTAAACATATTTTTTCACTACCATTATAACAGGTATGACTAGAAGCATTACAGAAATTAGGTACTGATTTTAAAGAGATAACCTTTTATATTTTGAAAATGAGTGATCAATTTTAACGTATTTCTAATTAAATCTGGTCAAATACAAAACTAAAAATGAATGTTAGAGCAAATTTTCTGACCTAATTTAACCCAATATGCTTTTTGGACAATATAAAAAATAGAAATGCTAGTATGAGATGCAGTTAAGAACACTACAATATATCATGATTGTTCCTAATTACTAAATAATTCTGTGTAAGAAAACTTTTGGACTTTTCTTTTACAGTTCTTTCAAAGAGATATTTTATTTAACTTTGAAATATGTTTTATAGTACAGTAGTATGGAGTTAGGTCTTCTGATGATGATAGGGTATTTAAACAAGTAAAGGTGGGAAATCACAAGTTAATAGTGAGTTTCGAACTGAATTACAGTGAACATTGTGTTGACTGTCATAGCATATGGGGTTTTTGGAAGGAAAATATCATATTATTGCCGTCCTGAGAACTATTTCCTTTTTTTCCCCTTTTTAAAGTTTCCTTCAGAGTTGACATGCAGTTTATACTTGTAAAACTTAGTATTTTGGTTAAAATATTAATAAGGTAGGAGTTCAAGCCTACCTTACAATAGCAAAGCCCACAAAAATGTTTTTTTTTGGTATCTGATTCTACTTGGGGCAGAAGACTAGAAGACTGCTTTTTATATTGTTTGACCAAATGATTCTTCTGTCTCTATGTAGATATATCCCCTAGTGCTTCTAAAAAAAATTGTGACATGGTTGTTAATAGAAGAGATAAAAATATATTTTAAGAGGTTAAAATATATTTTACCTTATTCTATTTTATTTCTTAGGAAGAGATATGAGATACCAGTATCTTTCTTTATATTTATACGGACAGATTTACATGTGCAGCACCACACAGGAAGGGATGGTCTGTGGTAAGAAGACTTTCAGGGTTTGTATGCAACTGAGTAAGATGCTTTAGTCCTTCTCAGATGTAGGTGCCAGCAGTACTTCTTTTTAAAAATAGCTTGGATGCAATGTGCTGTGAGAAGTATTTATAGTGCCAGCCCTTAAAAACTTACTCAGGTTTGTGATCCCCATCATGCAAGGTATTGTGTTGGTACAGTGAAAAGACAGTTCATTTCCTAAAGACACAATAATTTTGTCTTTTTGAAGAGGTTTCGGTAATGACAGAAACAAACAAAAAAAAAACCACACAAATATCCTCTACTACAACTGAATGGCATTCAGTGTCTGTAGTGCCATCTGTATTGCCATAGCACTTTTTGCAGCACAGATGATACTTCTGGGGTAAGTAAAAACAGGGATGTTCATCTCTGAAATTTTATTGTTATTCAGGGTTACCATTCAAGACTGCGTCTATCTCAGTGTTTTCAGAAAACCTGCCATGCTAAATGACATTTTATTATTAAAACTTTTTATGATGTTTTCAGCTTGTTATTCTTAGGTAGATTCCTCATTATACCACAAGCATGCAAAAGAAAACTATGTAACTAAATTTATTAGTTTAATTTCTGGAAAACTATTTGGCAATAGTGTGGACAATATGGGACCTGTTTCCTTTCTTCCAGATTCAGTCAATTCCTTGCCCTGTTCTCTTTGTCTTGCAGTTGAGGGACTGCAGGAAAGGCTATGGTTGATGTGCCGTCAAAGATAGTAGGAGTCCTACCTCTGTACCTCACCTTACAGGGATGCTTTAGCATTTTTTTTTCCAGTTGTGCTTTATTAGGGAACCCTATCAGCTTCCCTGCCCTGAATGTCTGCCAAGATAAGACAGTTCAGTCATTCTTCCTGCCTAGGGGAACCTTGCCTGTGATGCAGATGAAAATAAAAATACACCTTCCCTTGTCTATAACAGCGCACTGAAAACTGGAAAAGCAGTTTCCCTTCTTCTGCAATGGTGTAATCTGCTATTACAAAATATAACACTTTCCAAACCCTACAGAAAGCATTATATACCTTCATCTCCATAGGATGGGAAACAAGATCTGTGCCTCTATCCTGATTATGTCCTTGGTCATCTTTCAAGCAGCAAGGACAGGACTCTTGCAGATTGGAAAGAGCCTTTTTAAAAGAGAAGTGTTCCTCTCCTTCATCTTAGATTCTTAGAGAAATCCTTGCCTTTAAAATTGCTGGGATAAATTTCCTTCCTCCCTCCCTTCCTCTTTCTCTCTCTCTCTTTCTCTCTCTCTCTCTGTCTTTTGTCTTTCCATCTTTCTTTCTTTCCTTCTTCCTGTCTTTCCTTCTTCTTTCCCTCATTCTCTCTTTCTCTCTCTCTCTCTTCCTCTCTTCCTCTCTTTCTCTTTTTTTCTCTTTCCTTTCTCTTTCTCTCTTTCCTTTCTTTCCTTTCTCTCTTTCTTTCTTTCCTGAATGAACAATGAAACCCACTTCAGTGACTTCAAAGAAATATGTTTATCTTCAACCAGCAGGTAGATGAGTATGTTTCCCATGTTCAAACATTTAGCTGTAAATGATTGCTGACTTAGTTTTATGATCCTAAATAGTTTAAAATGATATTAGCTTAACAGTGACATGACACAGAGGAGTCCTCCGGTGTCCAAAGAGTTAGAAGTTGTAGCCTTCAGTCTCTGCTGGTTGTGTAAGCATTTGTATTTTTTGTTTGTTTGTTTGTTTGTTTCTAAGTAGTGGTATATTCTGAAAGACTTACAATAATATTCTCTGCAAATTCAAGGAAATACAACATGTATTTGATAAACACTGTAACTTTTTTCTAAACTAACGAAACCCCTGTGATTACACATGGTTTATGTATGTTTGAACTGCACAATGTTGAAGCTTGGAGGATTTTTTTCCTGAAAATGGAAACAACGACAAAAAAAAAAATCCCAGTTCTCTAACAGTTGCCTATTAACAGTGTTTCTAAATCTCACACTTACAGTCCCATTTAGCCAGTGATTGAGTAGCTCCTATTTCCACACCTTTCTATTTGAAGTTTGCAGTATAAGCAATCCTGAAGGTAGCATTTGCATTTGCTGACTGCTCCAGCACCCTGATGACTTCATTAATTTCTGTCTGAAGCTGAGGAAGGAGAATGGATTTTGTTTTTACTTTTAACTGACCTGATGTTTTTTATTATCTCTATGTTGAGTTCAGGCATGTCATCATTTGAAATGCATATACCGTGTTAAGATTTACTCGGTTTAATCTGCGTAAAAACAGGATGGCTGATTGCCAGTGGAAGATGCAGATTAATATGTTGAAAAAGGTTGTATTCCTTGACAAAATTAATAAACCACAACTATAGTTAGTACTTCATTACATACGCGGTGTTAATTCTCACTATGTTCTCATTTGTTTTCCCTTTACTTTGGAGAAAATTATTTGTAATATCTGAACCACCTTTTTCTCTTCAAGGAGAATTCTGGTCACTTCTATATTTTTTTCAAGGTGTTTTTGTTACTGGGGATATGGAAATTTCAGGTGATTTTTTCCAACACTGTTATACAAGGCTAGTAAATTTAGCAAGGTTTATGGTTTGTAGCTCAGGGGAGGCAAATGCTTCATTAGAGCACCTGTCCTCCTTGCATGTATTACTAAAGGGAAGAGAAAAATATTTTGAGCTTCTGTGGTATTGTACCTATCACGTCCCTATCTCAACTCTGCATTAACAAGCCAAGTTGCACAAGTTTACCTGTAAAATATCCTTCTCAGGGAATAGCCCTCTCATAGCCACCAAAGGAAGGGTTACCATCTTCCTTACGAGTCACTTCAAGGCAGCAACATACTGGTTCTGTCAGGGTCTGCAGGACATAACACCATGAGCCAGGCAGGAGCAAATAAGTATCAGAGAAATTTTCAAGCCCTACTAACTGCTAAAATGGTATTTCAGATACTATGCATATTTGTTCAGCTGCCGTTAGGTTCTGTGTGAAAAATCACTTCCCTAACACAGCTGCCCATTTTAGTTGATTAAATGATGACTGGCAGGTTTTAGAAACTGAGTTCAGAGAATCAGGGAGCAAATTTCATACCTTGCTTACCAGACATTCAGCCTGTAAATTATATGAGATAGGTACTCTTTTAAAATCAATACAAAAAAAGTATACAAAACTTGATTAAATATAGTGTATCTGCATTTACACCAGTTTCTGTAGCTAGGAGTCTTTTTACTGGAGTTTGTGACAAAAATGTTTTAATTCTGAGCATTATTTGATTCTTTTCCCCTTTCCAATTAGTGAAAGCAATTATTATTATGATGCTGTGTTTTCATTTCAGGTGCATAGCTGTTTCTGTTTCAACAGAATTATTTATGCCCACACAGCAGTACTTAGTGTTTCTCCTCTGTTGCTTCTTATTTAAGTTAAGAAGTTTTAGTCCCTCAATCTTTCAACCAGGGAGTGAAGGCAATACTATATGATTTAAATGACCAGTCACAAAACACAAATGTCTAATAAATTATCTAAGAAACCAATTCAGCAAATGCTCTGTAGGCTGGAATTTGTTTTCTTAAACTATCTGGGAAATCTTTCCTAATGGCTCATGTATTAATGGACTAGACTAGCAGTTTTTTATCATCATATAACATTAAAACATAAATAACTCAAATGGTGTTAATTGTGATTCATCAGAAAACCAGAAATTCTTGTTGTATGTAATAATTATTTACCCTCTGATTTTTATATTTAATTTAGAATACAAATATCAAAATAACAGTAACGTGCATAACCAACAGTTCTGCCATGTTAAATTTATAACTAATGTTTTCTGAAAACAATACTATTTCATTTTCACTGTCAGTGTGTGAAACACTAATGTATATTCACTCACATAACTTGTATTTTATCTGTAAAACACAGAAAAGTAAAAACATTTCCAGTTTAGCAGCAGCCTAGTTTATATGACTGTGGGGACCGCTTTCTTCCAATAGCCCTTTTGCTTCTGCTTCCTCCCTCCTTGTGATGATTATCAGAACATTTTGCTACTGGTGCTTTTAATGGCATTCAGGTTATGAGAAATGTTGGTTATACATATGAAAAGAAAGCAATGTGAAAAATATGCCTTAGATTTTGCCTGCTGTTAAGACTGAATGCAACCGTCAGGACACACAGCTGTACCTTTTACTGAGGATTTGGGGTAGTTAGTTGGGATGTTGCTGACACTCAACGCACACAGCTATGTGAGCACTCTAAACATGTATTTCCAGTGTTACTTACAATTTCCTCTCTCTTCCAGTGTTACTTACAATTTCCTCTCTCTTCCCAGTGTTGTTTTTTTTCCCCCATAATCTTCTCGTATTTTGTTGTATAGCCATCTAGCTCCTCCTTCTCTCATGCAACATCATTCTCCTTATTTCTTGCTTCATCGTAGCAATCGTCATGCTCATCTTTCCCAGATAATTGTCAGTGACAATTTTGACAGCTACTTCAGGAGCAGGCTACCAGATGCTCTTCCAGTACAGTCTTCGTGCTGCCCTGTTCATTTTGCATGTCCCCGTATATGTTTTTTAGCTTCTTCCAAAGGGGAAATTTCTTAGATAACTGTCTACTTCTTTGACCATTTTTCCAAATAGTTCTTTTCCCCGTACATTCATTGTGGTGGCCAAACCCTCACATCCTAACCCACCCGTCTTTGGAGGGCTGTTGTATGATCTAGTTTTATATTTCTCTTGCCTTTGGCAAGCTATACTCCGTGAAACATCAGATTTAAACCTTAAGCTTTATACTCATCAGTTTTCCTGTGGACCCTTTCCTTCCATGACTTTGGCCTTGGAAACTTACCTTGCTTCTAGCCTAGTCAGTTCAGTTCCAAGGAGGATTACCTGTTCTTCCAGCTGGACATTATTTGGAGGACCTGTACTATCTTCCCAGCCTCTTTCAAAACGTAACCTAGCAGATCCACTCTGCTGTTCTTTCTTTGCACAGATTTTGCCTGCAGGCAGAAACTATTAATGTGTGTATCAAGCTTGTTTCACAGCAGTTTCAGGTACTACTTGCTAGTATTTTTGAAGCTCCATCTACAATGTTTTGGGCCTAAAATTGTGTGCTTCAGTAATACTACATCACTGTAACCATTGATTGAGACACAGACATTTAGATAAAATATTTTTGAAGTCTCTGCTCTGTGCTTTTAGCTCTGTAATTTTCTTTATATGTGTTTTTCAGTGGAAAACAAACAAAAAAAAACCACTCAGTTTAGAACAGGAATTATGGAAAATAATACAGTTGCTGCTTATACAGTTTCATACACAAATTGGCACAGGAGGCATTCTCTGCTTGGGATGGAAGTCTTTTTTTCTTTCCTTTTTTTTTTTTTTTTCATGTGAATGCTAACCTGATTGTATTTAGACGAAAACTGTAGATACTGTTCCCACTTGGCAATGAACAGTGCAAGATGTGCTCGTTTGTTTGTAACACAGAGTATGCACACTGTTTGCTGACACCTTTTCTGACAGGAGCGATAAGCTGCCTAGGCTGGCAAGAGAGTTCACTTAGCAGAGGGTGAAAAGATGAAAAGTCTTTTCATGAAATACAAATTGAGAAGCTGTAACATAAACAGAACTGCTCTCAAAGAAGTACTGG
Organism: Anser brachyrhynchus; assembly: GCF_964034855.1. Lineage (NCBI taxonomy): Eukaryota > Metazoa > Chordata > Aves > Anseriformes > Anatidae > Anser > Anser brachyrhynchus. The sequence continues at coordinate 28,353,500 of NC_137694.1, read as the reverse complement.
TTCCCACCTAGCTCTACACAACTTTATACTTTTATGCTGTAATCTACATCTTATGCAAAATGATCATTCACTTTACGTCTAAACACGAACAGCTAAGATAGACTTAAATCCTGCTCTCCCCAAGATCCATTCTGCCCAATAATTGCGTCACCTCTAAGTCATCTTTTATCTTAGTTAAATAAGAGGTGAAACACAGTTTAGATGTGATAAAAGCTATAGGATTTTCATAATTGAATTTTCTACAATTTTCTGCTGTGAGACATCCAGTGCAATGTATCTCTCTGTTTTACTGGTGTCAAACTGGGTTTAGAAAGTAGTGAATACATCTGGGGTCCTAAACAATAAAAAAGTACATACTTCAATAATAAATTCTTGAGATGCTGTGATTTGTTGATTCTGATGAAGAAAAACACATTTCAAATCATTATGACTGAGCAAAGCATCAGAGTGATTTCAAACATTGTAATAATCATCTGTGTGGTAGAATGTGGTATACCCCATATGTTTCTATCACTTAGGTAGCTGCTACCATTTTTGAAGAGTTCAGCTCTCATCTGTACAAGAATAACAAGGGAAATAAATCTTTTTGAGGTCAACTAATTTACATTTCTTTTCACTTTTCCCCCCCTGGTCATTGAGGAGGATCCTATATCCCTCTGAGTATTTTGCTGAAGGACCTGGTAGCAGAACTGGTGAAGATCTCTGCAAATCAGCAGTACTGTCCTAAATCTAACTTATTTTTTTCTCTCATTCCTGCACTGCTCTGTCCATCTCCATCTCAGTCTAGTCTCTAGTCTCAAACTGCAAAGCTATCCATTACGTAGTCATCCCTTTTTTGTTTCTGTTTTCTACAGTGCCTTCCTGGCTTCGAGAAGACCGTAATATATCCAGGAGTCCTGCATCTCTCATCTCTGCTTCTGTTTGTTCTCTGTGTGTCATTTCTTGAGTGACTTAGTCTTTTCGTTCTCATGCAGTCGCTGCTTGTCCATAAGACCCAAAGAACCAGGGGGAAAGGAAGTTTATGGACTTCTTACAGGTTTCTACAGCTTCCAAATCTTCCCTCCTGTATTTTCTCCTGTATGGCCTTAGCAAAACCAATTTCCGCGCTGCCAGTGAGTCCAGCCTTCATTGTTCATATTAGGCTTGAGAGGAGTTCCCCATAAAAATCTGTAAATCCACTATTTCTGTTGCTGCCCCTGCAGCTCACTTCCATGCAGTGTCTACAGCGAGTTCAACAGTGGCTAGTCAGTGGATGCACTGAAACTCTTGCATTTTTAGTAACCATGATCACTTCGTCCTTGCCTTTTGCTCTTCCCTGCTGTGTGTTTGCATGATCTTTTTATGCCATGCATGTATGGTGTCAAATCTAATGGGGCCCTAATTTAGGCATCTACGCAGTGCTGTAATTAATTAATAACTCCATCCTTTGTTAGTTTTGACAACTGCTAAGAGGCTGAAGGGCACTTGGCACTAACCATCTGTATAAATGCAAAAATGCAAGAGACTGAAGATTGTCCATGTAAGTCAGGTTCTACAGACTGGTACATCATTAGCACATAGCTCTTGAGCAGATGCGCATTATTCAGATGTTTTGTTTCTGTAACAAAAGCTGCCTCCATTATAGGCGCAGCAAAAATATCAGTTTCATAATGGCAGGAAGTACCTGTAACCTCCAGAAGCCATTGATTAAGGGATACTGAAACAGGACCACAAACTCAGTGTTAGAGGCAGCGAAGTGGGAGAGCCCTTCCTGTACTGCCCAACAAAAAGGGGGGAGTGTCTGAGCACTCCTCTTCCAAGGGGAAGAGGAACAGACCTTTGACTCTTAGTAGCTGTGTCCCTTGTTCTCTGGCTCTACATCTGTACTTTTGAACTTTCAGAGATCCTTCAGAGGAGTCACCCACATGATGAATTTTCTTATGAAATCAAAATAGAATGGAAATTTCCCCCTGCCTTCTAATAAAACATTTTTAGTGAGATTAACCAGTTTAGATTAGATTAATCCAGTGAATTGATACAGAGTTGCGTTCACATATTGAAGTGAGCTGATATAATAAACTATATAGGAGAAAGATTTGTCTAACTTTTTTTTTTTTTTTTTTCAAATGACACAGGTAAAAAGGCAAAGCTGTTGTAATTACAGAGATTATTGAAATTTTAAATGCCAGATTATTAGTGCAGAGTATGTTGCTGGATTTAAATTTAAGAGTAGGATTTAACTGAAGTTTAGAGACTTGGGTGAAGTTTCCCATTTCTTAGAGAGAAATTTAACAAAGTGAATTCATTTTATTTTATTTTATTTCTACCTTAATAATATATTTCCTGTTTGTTACACGTTTTACGAGAAGCTATAGCTAGTGTTACTTGTTTTTTGCACTTAATTATCCATAAACATTTTTGTGCTCTTTTATTCAGTAGCTTAGTAAAAGTTTTCTCTAGTTTCTCTAATTTTTCATAGTAACCTTTTATTACTGGTTCCAGTGGATGGATTGATTGCATCAACAATGGCTTCATTCCTTCCCAACAGAGACGTATTTAGATGGTTTGGATGGTATACAAAGATCACTGACTGTCACGCTGACAACGTTACTTCATTGTCTCATTGTAATTTCCCTTCTATCTCTTCTGCATGTATTCATGTATTTCACTTGTCTTGTCCTTGCCTGATAACCTCCAAGGGGCAGAGGTTGCCAATGTGTTCAGTGTTTGCACAGTGCCAGCACAACAGATTTTTAGACTATGACTCAGGCATTTTGATTATATAAACAACAACAGAACTTGTTGGAGTCATAGTTGCAAAATTTAAATGAAATTTGGATGTGTCATGTGAATAACATACCGGAAATGATAGGAACTAATCAAATCATGCCAGAATTGAAATTATAATTTAGTATTTTGTGATTTCTTTGCAAGGTAAAATAGGGAAACGTTTTTTCAGTATAGTAAGGTGAATTATTTCTGTTCTCATTTTTAGCATGTGGCATAACAGGCCTTTGGGCTTTTGTTTCTAAAAATGTATGGCAAAGCTTCTAAAGAACATAAACCCTTTTCAAACATAAGTAATAACTTTTAAATGCCCTCTTTATATATTTATCCATTGATTTCATTATAGATAGATTTGAGGGTGAACAAAACTTCCATTTTATTTAGTAACTAAAATGAAAGCATACAAAAATAAGACATCTTTGTTTCTTTTTCCAAAAGGAAATAATTATTTCAGTATAAAGTAAATAAGTCCATCGTACTGGAAAAATAAAACACATTATGTCAGAGATGAGGATTATTATTGAGATAATGTAATGATTTTTACATTTCCTTGTTTAGTAAGAGTTATTTAATTGTGCTTGCCTCTCCTTGAATTAGTTAAAGGGACCATTCTTTTGCCACATTTATCAATCCTTTTATCCTTTCACTTCCATAAATGCATACTGTGCCTCACTACAAGAGGCAACTGAGTGAGCTGTACAGTGATAAATTTTTCTTGTTAGGAGAAATTACATTCACTAACTTGAGCTACTTCAGCATGAAATTGAAAAAGAATCATTTTGTCTTAATTTACATTCTTGATTCAATGAGAAAAATGTAGATTAGTCCAAGAAAACTACATAGGCATTGCTTTAAAAACTAAAGGTAAAGTGGACTGGTAAGGCTAGAAGTTCATCAAATAACACACCTCCTGTATTTATGATACTAGGTTGTATTAGTTTCTGTGAATCACTTTAAAATATATACATTTTGGTCTTTCAGATCGTTTACTATTTCAGTTACATCTTTATCAACAGTGGTATGCATTTTTCATTTCTCACCTAAGCCGTGCACATCGTTCCTTAATCAAAATCACTGGGATAGTGCTGCGGTTCACTAGCCTTAGGAGCTGCTATTTGCCTTGAATAAATTACGTGAAAACATGTTGATTGATAGATGTTGCATGTCAGAAAAGAAGATAACTGTATCTTCTTCAGCTTACTAAAAGGTCATGCACACAGCATAATAGGAACAGCCACAGACAACTTTGAGATAAAGTGTATCATGAAAAGGTGTGCAATCTCATAACCAGTGAAACATGGACTGCAAGCTATTGTCTTCTGAAATAGTGATTTATCCACTTGCATTCAAGTTAAGATGAAAAACAATTTAGCTTTCTGTGTATTTGAACTATACTTTAAAATACCTTAAAAATAATCTATTCAATAATCACAAAAAAAAAAGTATAGTCTTCTGTCTTCCAGATCTCTAGCAATGCAATTTTTTGAAACCAATACACTGCACATTCATAGCAGAATTTTCAAATGCCTGTTGCAAAGACAAAACAAACCTACTGAAATATCTTTGAGTATATGGCGATAAAATGGGAATTGTAGTTTTTTATTTAATTTGGAAAGAGTTTAGATTTTTTTTTCTTTTTTTTTTTTCTTTTTTTCTGAGGTTGTATGAAACATTCTGTTTTCCTTTGATTTTCATGTCAGTTGTGTGGTAGTTGGGGATGGGAATACCTTTGTTTGCTGTTTATAGAGCACCAAAGTTTCTGTCCGGTATTGAGAGCCTAAGTTATCCAATAATGAAAGTACTGAAATTTAGTATTTGAAAAATTGTTTAAAATGGGAACGTTACAGTTGTCTGTAAAAACATATTTCCTTGCCATGCTTTCTCTGATGATCACATCTGTATTGCACTAAACAGATATGTTCAACTTACTCAACACAGAATCATTCTGCTTATTAGAATGAATTTCAAGTATTAGGTAGCTCTAGAGGTTCTGATTTTGGTCTGAGATTTTTATTATGTCAATGTGTGGCTGCTTTGTAGTTAAAAACTTGAATGTGCTTGCTGCATAGTCTTGTATTTAAATAGTTCTTCAGGTATTTCTCTTAAGTCTTGTTAATATGCATAATTATTTTCATACCTACGTATATAATAATCCATCTTATATCAAACAGCTAATATGAAAAGAAAGAAAGAAAGAAAGAAAGAAAGAAAGAAAGAAAGAAAGAAAGAAAGAAAGAAAGAAAGAAAAAGAAAAGCCAGGCAATGTTGAGAAAAATGTGGCTTTTAAAATGGGATGGAGTGTTTTAGGTAGAACAAAGCTGGCCAGGTTCTTATCTAACCCAAATTACTTTGTTCTCCAGCAGAGCTGCCAAACTGTCAAACTGTCCAGCTCCAGTGTATAACAAAGATTCTGTTGTATTGCAAAGATTTTCATAACAATTTTCATAGGAGGCTGAGAGTGTATAAGTTCACAGTTGTAGCGATAACATGGCACTCTGCTCTGTTTGGCTCGTTTATATTGGCACAGATCCCCAAAGTGGAGACCGACAGAGTCATGCAGAAATCTGGTATTTGAGCTGAAATTTACACACTTTAAGTGATGAACTAAACAGGCTGGTGTTTTCTTTTTCTTACTCAAAAAGTGCAAGGTTACACAATACAGACGGTTTTCATCTTTTCCCATAAATGCACAGATTCCTGGGATATAAATGACTGAATTCATCACCAATTCATCAGGGACGCTGAGCTATGCAGTTCTGTTTACAGTGGCAGAAAGTTAATATAAATTTTCATCAGAAGGGGAAGTTTACACATATGATTCTATTTGTCCTTCATTATTAGCACCTGAGTCTAGGCTGGAACGCATAATTGTCTACAGGCACAGGCCAAATAGATGCAAGGGAAAGGCAAATAAGCACACCAAAAATAATTTTATGGTTGTCTGTTACAATTCTCTCACTGGGATTCTTAATCTAGAAAATCAATAAACAACAGGAGTGAAACTCTTTTCCTCTGTTCAGGCATGGCACAGGCAGAAGTAACAGACAGAAAGCCATTGTACCCTTTTATTTTTTGTATTTCACAGAAAACTGGACTGAGGGCATTTCTGGGTGAATCAAAAATGTTGTTTGCTCTATTAGCTTAATGCAATTTATAATTATAAAATGCAATATTTAGATATTATAATAGTGAAATATATTGGCCCTCCTACTATTACTCAAAGTTGCTGCTCCAAAGTGTCATTTTTTCTGTCAAATAAGGCTTGACATCTGTTTTTTGAAAACATGATTTGTAACATATTTACATGCATCAAATGAAAAGACATTTGCACAGAAGTTCAGTACTAAAGTAGTAATTGTAAAATGTAAGGGTGAGGTCACCTTTTTTTTTTTTTTAATTTTCTATACTCAGTGTTCTCTATTTAGTGATATTTTTTTTCTTTAAATTGAAATCATATTGTTCATTTGAAGGAAATATCCTGACCACCATCTGCATTTTTTTCCTGAATGATCCAGATCTACAAGCCCAGATTCAGAGCTGAGGTGTGGTGATGTTAGGCTCCTGGACACTGAGCCTGGTTCATCATTACTTTGAATGTTTTACCCCATGAAGAATAAATTGAAAATTCAGGCATACCCATTTCATATTTCTTACCCTTTTTATGTGGATGTGAAAGACCAGATAAAATTCACTATAATTATGGCGATACAAGTTTTTAGGCTGTAACTCAACAATACAATGAGCGTGACTTAGCATACCTGTGATTGTTTAATTTCATGTTCATGGCAGTAGTAGCGAAGGTGCATGCACAAGCCTCCAGAGGAATACTCTGAATCCTTGGGAGATCTGAAAGATGATCCTTCCTGAAATGCTGGAACTTGCGACTGCCGCATTGGAAAGCCCTGATGGCATCAGGGAGCACCTCAGTGACCTGTCTTGGTTTCTGAGAATCTTGCTGTGACAAAGCCTCAGGAAAAAGTCAATTGATCCTAAAGCTGATGGGGACAGGGAAGGCAAGGGGCTGAGTGGTGGTGAAATACAGGGGCATGGAAATGAGAGAGTTAACTGAGTGAAAAGAAAGTAAGCTGAAAAAAAAATAATCAGGAACAGCCTAATTGTTATAGGAATGGTACATATAGTTCTTCATTTAAAATGTATTGAAGTTTTTGCACGTTATAGCTGGGATTTAAATATATCATAATCTCCCCCACATTAGCTGCATGAACATAGAATTAATTGTTTGAGAATTTAAAATGTAAATTGGTTAATGATTTCTTAGTTTAAAATTAATTTCAAGTGAATCCTTTTGATAACCCTGTCAAACTTTTTTACTCCTGCGTGATTTTACAGAAGCAGCTAGTTTTCTGCTACTTTCTTTATTGTTAAAACTTACTGCAACATAATACCTGCACTACACTGAAGGCATTCCAAACACGTGTGTTTTGGCTGTTGCTCATTTTTCCTCACCAACCATGACACTTTGTTTTCCTAGCCATGGCTAGTTCAAGCTACTCTATTGAGGAGATTTCCATGTCTAAATGCTGTCTTTCAAAATGGCTGACATTTCATTATTCTCGGTGGGGTTTAGGCCATAATTCAAGTAATATTTTTTTTTCCCAGTTAGCAGACCATTTTGGGAGGACAGGAGCTCTCCTGTGAAGGCTCAGACCACAGGCTGTTCTTAATGATGGGAGCTGCTTTACTGGCATGTTGTAGGGGCTATTTTCAGAAGAACTTTTCAGAGGACATATTGCCTGCTTTATGTATTCTCTGTAATGCAAGGAAAATTAACTATGCATATTGTTGATATGAAGAATTTGAAAGAAGAAACTAATGATGAGGAGCATAGGAGGGAAACCAAGACGCAGGTCTGGGAGCACAGACTGAAAGGAGAGGAGGAGCTGGAGGGTGAGAAGAGGAGGGAAGGTTGAGCAGAAAATCACAGAGCCACAGAGAAGGATACTTGGGAGCAGAAAGAGGTGCCATAGTCAAGCACCAAAAGTCAGCAAAAACTTGTCTCCCATTGCAAAAAGACCTGAGAGACCAATGTTCTTTTTTTTTTTTTTTTTCTGCTTCAGATCAATTCTAATTATATGACTGCTCTATGATGCCATAACTGCTGTATAGAATAGAATAGTTCAGTTGGAAGGGACCTACAAAGGTCATGAAGTCCAACTGCCTGACCACTTCAGGGCTAGACAAAATATCTGCATACAGAAAAGTGGATGGCACTGTCCAGCTTTACTACTGTATGGAACCTTGCTACTAAAACCTTCTTTTAATGTTTTATCCTGTTATTTTCAGGGCTGCCTTTCATTGCTCGTAAAGAGAGGCCAAAAATCTTTCTTCATACCATTTATGTTAATAGATAAGCAAAATATTTTTAACCTTTTGTTTTTATATCATTGAATCACAATAGATGCATGAGAAACTTTACACTGCAAAACTTAATTATACTTTCATTCAGTGGCCCCTTAACCTCCCTGAACATTATCCAAAACTATTGTGAAATCTGTCTGTGCACTGTATTTATACAATGTCTAGCACAACGTGTGGCCATTTCTGATGGGAGTTTTTGCTCTTCTATAATGATTTCCCTAATAACAAAAATCTGTTAGCAAAGTCTGATATCCCCTAATTGTTTTTGTATGATCTGATGAGCAAATACCTTTTCCTTTCTTGTTTCTTCCATTTTATGATTAACTGCAGTAAGCGTCAGTGGGCTTTTTCCATCCTTTCCCATCCCTGTCTTTGCAGGCTCTTTTGTATCTACCTGAGGCTTTACAGAGAAATTTCAGATTGATGGAGAAGAGCTTTCTCTACCAATATAAGGGAACAGTAGCATGAAATATCTACTATGTTTTAACATGTAGGCCAGTAATCAAACAAGTGCTGTAAGGGCTAACTGTAACTTCCAACAGCTCCTGTGATGTGAATGAGATGTGAAAGAGTCCTCAAGGCAGAAACCACTATTCCTCTTCGGTTTTCTTTACCTTTTCCAAGGATGACCACTAATTGCTGCATCTCCTAGTACCACAGGCTGGAAATACTTGAATGATCATAATAAAGTCTACTTTGTTCATGACTTTTTTGTTCTTCTTCTCAGTCCCTCTCCTGCTTCCTAAGCTGGCCTCCAAAATCTCCTTAGATCCTCAGACAGTACTGTATTTCTCCAGGTTTGTTCAAAATGTATAGGGTGCGTCAAGGGTACTCTGTCAGTCTTGGACTCGCCGTGCTGTGGCAGGCTGTCATGTCTCTTCTTCAGCACTGTTGGTGACTTCCAGTTGACAGACACACCCTTTGGTGTGCTGCAAGTGCACAGTCAGGGTTAAATGCCTGGAGCTAGCCAAGTCCTTCAGAAACATTCCTTAAAGCCAAAAATCAGTTTTAAAAGATGAAAACCACCCTGAGAGGCCAAGTGTTAAATCTAAGATGTCCAGTGAGTGCAGGAATATCTTCAGTTCCTCCTCAGAGAATGGTGACCTGACTTACTGAAGATACAGGCAGGTCTTTTAGCAGATTTGAGTTATTGCCATTTATCAACACGGCTATCCAGTATTGGTACAAAAAGAGTATGAAGGGACAGCTTTTAACTCAGTATTTAAAATTCATTTATGGATTTTGGTTCTCAAAATCCCATGAGAAATTTGTGGACGCCAAATGGCTTTGCTTTGAAAGAACAACAATAACTAAAAAATAAATAAAAAAAAAAAAGACATTGGTAGGACCTGAGAAAAGTTAAACAAAATACAGAAACATCAGAGAAAATTTAGAAGATCAAAGTAGAAAACTTTCTTTAGTTTTAAAGTTAAGTTTTCTCTCTTAAAATGTGTGGAAAGCAACATGCATTGTTTCCTAAATGGTAATGGCTAATTTTTTGAGAATTCTGAGTTATATCTACTTTTAATTTGACTACTTTATAGTTATGATTTTAGCTTATTGTATTAGTGGTTTGGACACCAGTGGTAATTTGTTATGAATTTTAAGCATTTTATACACACTAGGCACTCTTGTTAAAATCAAGAGTATTGTTCTCAAGAAAAACTCTGCAGAAAACATTATTTTCAGGACTCAGATAACATACTTACAAGCCAACCGGCAGAACTGAGCAAAACTGTATTCAAGGCTGTTAATATTTATCATTAATCTGGTAGTGAGTTATAGAAAAAAAAATGTCTAAGCTTCCTGTAAATTTGTCATTTTTCCTTCTTGGCTTTTGCTTCAATTGTGACAAGAAAGTAAAAACACTTCTGAAAGAAAACAAGGGAAAAAAGCATGTTCTGTATATTTCTGTTCATTTCAGTTCTAGACAGAGGCAGTTGTGGTTGTTACCTGGAAATCTGACCAAAATGTGTATTATTCCCCTTTCCACAGAAAGTCTCTCGATACCTTAGATGACACTCTAAATAATGGGGTATACTTTAGTTTCTTCAGGTTGAGGAAAAAAAAAAAAAGAACAAACCTAACGGAAAAGAAAGGAATTCATGAACGTTGTTTTTTATTTTTTTATTTTTTTAAGTACAAAATAATCTTTTCTTCATTTTCATTCTACTTTCTTCTAACAGTTATTTAAGGTCTGTATATGGCGTGCCAGACTCTAATCATTTTCCAAACTGTTTTCTGAACAAGTTTATGAGCCCAACTCCCTATTTCAGTGTTCAATTTGATAATGTCTTCATCTCCCAGAACTGTAAAATGTGTTGTGATACCCTGAATTATATTATTTTTTTACAAAACATACTTTTTTTTTTTTTAAATGATGGAGTAATATCTAAAAATGAAGCCCTGACTTAATCCAAAAACTTCTATGTTTGGCATATTCTCTGGAAAACTGACCCAGCTATGATTTTGTCTCCAAGATGATGGAGGTTCAAGCTCAAACTCTTCACCTACTTTATTTCAGGTAAAGAGGTCTTGCCTGTTACTGCTGCAGCTGTTCAGTTGGCACTTTACGGGTGATTCTATATGAAGGTGGTTTGATAAAGACTTAGCGCCCTCAAGTAATACAGTTCATACAGATCTTCATTGTTTTCTTATATAATCCAGTACCCACAAATATGATTTCTATATTGGCCTCTCGTATTTGTCATACCTCTTTTCTGAACTGAATAGAAATTAAAGTTCTTTCAGTATCTCCTTTGCGTTTAATCTAGATATGACTGTTGGTATGTCTCTTTTTTCCCCCCCGTTGATAAAGATCTACAGTATGTGTTAGGGCACCTCCTGTCTGCTGATACCCCTTGGACCACTGGGTGTTTCAAGATCTCATAGAAGAATAGATTGAAATGTGAGTTCTCGTGCTGAGTGAGTAGATTATGAGAGCTGGTGCTCTCACCTGCCACCTGAGACAAATTCCAGCTCTGTGAGTACTTCCCTTTTCCGGTAGTAAGAGGTAAAGTAAAAACTGAGCACTGTGGTCACCGTTTTGAATTTGAACAGAGTAAGGAAAGAAAATTTGAAAGAGTAAGGAAAATTTCCTTGCAGAAATGTTGGCTAGAGAGAGTAGTAGCCAAGCACCCTAGCTCTGAGCAGAAATGGGGCATGCTGAGACCATGTCTCCCTCACATATGACTGCTCTGGTCTATGTGTGCCTGCTGCTAACTTTGTAATATACCAGGCAAAATATGATTGCAGGCAGAAGTTCGCAGGGTGCTGGAGATTTTCCAAGAGACTAGGTTTGCCACTAGTCTCTGGTATAATTTGCTATTTTTTTTTCCACAGACACCACAGTTCATTCTTTAGTCCAATTTCTCAGTCATTTTAGAAAACAAAAATGTGAGACTAAAGCACATATTACTACTTACTAGTCTTAAATTTCCCTCATAAACAATTTGTGGGATGTAGATGAGCTGCTGAAAGATAAGGATATTAAAAATGTGCATGTGTTTTCATTGTTTCCTGTGGGCAAAACATTTTTTTGCTTGATAAGTATCATCACAGATTTTTCCACTAAAATTTCCATTTATAAGTTACTGGGTATGATGCAGGAAATATGAAGAGACATGAGTGTCTCTATTATTGGGACTTCAGATTAAGCAATAATATTTTCTCTTCTGATCAACCATTGTAAAATTTAAGTTTAAACATTTTAGATGGGCAGTATTTAGTGATCAATAAAAATGAATTGAGAGTGTGATCCTTGCAGCACAAAGTAAGCAGTCAGACATAACAGTTGTGATTTTTATAAATAAAAAGATGTGTTCTCGCTATAAAATTGGAAGCCAGAAACTTCTAGCTATTAAATTGCCTTGCAGAGCAGCTATTAAGTTCAGCATATAATGTAAATAAGTAAACTCTAATTTAGAATGCAATTAAGAGGCTGAAGAGATTTGTAGGTCATCCCACCTTAGAATTGTCCCACATATATATATTTTTTAATAGCAAGAGCACTAGTTACTTACTAGGTTTCTTGCATCGTTTCCTATTTATACAGAATTTTGAAGCCGAAATATTATACCGCAGCTTTGTTTGTTATTCCACCTCCTGTCTCAGAACACTGAGCTGCGCATTATGCGTCAAAACATGTACTGTTCTCTTGGAGTTCCTAGCCAGGCAATGCAATGTAATTCATTATGCCCCGAAGATAAACAGTACCTCTTGACCTTTTCAAGAAAAGTTGCAATATTTTCTTATTCCAGAATGTAATATTGTACTGAGACGATATCAATGTGATAAGATAAATGTTTCCTTTTCTAATGTAAACCAGAGTGCACTACATTTATATAAAAGTCTTGGGGGATACCTAAAGCCTCCAGATAAAAAGGGGCAGCTTGGCTATTGTAGGTCTGCATTTTTGAATGCTCAGTCTCAAAGCACAGGAGACAAACTGCAACCAGTCTTCAAGAGGATGGCAAGGATTTTCAGAAGTGAACAGACTGTTGATTTTTATGTTGCCCAATTCAGGATTATCCTAAAGAATTTTTGGACAAATTCAAAGTATAGGTTTCATTACCATTTAAAAACAAGCAAACAAACAAACAAAAACAAAACAACAAAAAACACAACCCCACAAAACACTTTAACCCTCAGTAATGTCCCGTGTCCGAAGTGTTAATGCAGAATCCTAGCCTCTTCTTTCCTGGCAAGTCGCCTTCCCAATGGCCTCATTTATCTTAATATGTTAACTGTTTTTGTATGCAGGTCATTACAGCACACTGGTCATACATGGCATGTAAAAAAACTCTGCTACTCATGTATATTCTATTCATAGCAAAGAGTGTGTTTGCAGCTACTGTTACATGCAAGATAACACAGTATATTTTAAAATCAGTTCATTATTAAAAAGGATTTACTTCTGCCATTATTGCCTTTGGAACTTTGTAATCCAAACAGTTACTACTGTAAGCAAAATAATACTGTTACGCTACAAAGCTGTAACATCATTCAACCCTCTCAGGTTGAAAGTAGGACAGTTTTAAACACATCAATTGCAGCATATAAATTTGATTCAACAGGAATTAAAATGCAAGAGAAAAAAGAAAAAGAGTAAAGAACAGAAGTAAGAAGTAGTGAAATGTCTTGAAATCAGTCCTATTTGACATATACATTTTATTAATGCTATTTAGGTCTGAACTTTTTGTTTGTTAATTTGCTTTTATTTAAGCTTAAGCAAATCTTAAAATCTATGGATAACATTTGGTAGGAGGCCAGATTAAGGTCTGTATTAGGAAGCTAACCGAAAAGAGCAAGTTTTGAAAGAAGATTTGAAGTTCTTGAGTGAAATAATAGCATGGAACTGCCATGTAGGTCAACATGAGAAAAATCTTGGAGTCACCCAGGGTAGAAGACCATAAGCAGAAAAGGAAAGCTGACACATTATAAGGAGGGGAAAAAAAATAAATGAGGTTCTTCAGGGGTCAAGCTGCATAGGACTTTGAGAATAAGGAATTTGAATTTCATTTGAAAACAAATCATGGGTCCACCAGGGAACCAAGAAGAATGTATGAATTAGACATTCTTTATACTTTAAAATAAATAATTGTAAGGCTAATTATTAGAGGGGAAACAAAAAATAAAAACAAAAACAAAAGACTTTGAGATTTTGTTTTTAGGTGTGCAATCATGCATCTTATTTAGACAGAGTTTTCTCTTTGATCATGAATCGTTCTGTACCTATATGTGACAGTTGTATGTAGCTGCAGTAAAGGTAGTTCACAGTTTTCTTCAGGTTTAATGGAAATTTGTCAGAGACGAACCTCTGAACCTCTGACATTCACCTAAAATTTTAATGGAATGGAGTATGTATTTCATGTGCATATTATATGTGTTTTTAAGCTTATATAATTTGTATCTCATAGTACAGGAAAGGAGCATACTAGGGCAGAAACAGCATAAATGATTTGGCGGAGTGTTTACCAGGCAGTCTGTAGCTTCTCTCCTCACTCGTGGTTGGGGATAGTTACATGATCTATATCAAATTCGTTCTACAGCTGGTAGTACCTGCAAGCATATAAACAGATGGGTAAGATTTCTAGGAGACAGATGCCCACCTCAGTAAGAGGACTGCTCTAATTGGCATAATCAGCATAAGAAATGAAGACTGAATGAGCATGGAAATAGAATTACTTTTCTGCCCCTTGAAAGGAAGCACTGAAGGGCTACATTCGTTTAGTTGCTGCTGCAACTCACTATGCAGAACTTCCCCAGAACATAGAGAGAAAGGCTATTTTAATGTCCCAAAGCATCCCTCTGGCATTTCCGATTAACAATAAGCACACACACACAAAAAAAGGGGGGGATGGGCTGTAATTGTCATCCAAAACCATCTGTATCTCACCTGAGGATCCTACAAAAGCATTGAAACATGCCCCATTATGAGTCACGCTCTCTGCAAATTCTTGAGACACTACAGAGTGGAGTTTGTCTGTGCCTTGAATTTCACCTTCACCTTGTATTTCTTCCTTACTAGTCTTAAGTGATTTAAATCTGTTTGAAATCTGTATATTGTTGGATCTTACTTGAAATGAGCTACAGTGTGAATAGACATGAGAGACTGACAGTTGAACACATAGTAATCAGCAAAGGCAGGATTTAATTGCAGCTAATTTGTACTGGTTGAACACCTCTCTGTATAAAAAATATTTTATACTCAATTATATTTATAATGTTTTGGACAATCAACATATGGTAAAACTTAACAATATAACAATTTAATCAAGCACAGATTTGACCTATCCCTTCTTTCTTTGCTTGTCAGAAGCTTTTATTCCTTTCTACAAGGAAAGAAGTTTAAAAAATGCAAGGCTGGATACAGGACCAGATCTCTTTCTATCTTTAGTCTTACTAATTAGCTCATTTTGAGGATACACTAAATGCTATCACGTGAAATGTTGAATTCCCTCTGTTCCCAAAATACTACTTTTTAGCTGAGAAATTCAGGAAACTTGCTGAAGCTGTATTACAGTGAAGGTGAGTACATATGGCTTGTGACAGGTTCGATACAACACAATAATTTATGACTGTGTGAATGTACATTGTTGAATCCCCTTCTTTGTTCTCAAGTATAAATGTTCTCCTTATCATTGATTTTTAACTTTTATAAAACTACGTTGTTGGACCTTTAGCTGTAATTATTTTGCCTGCTTGTAGCACCTAGAAAAATACCCAGAATTCTGCTATGCCAGATATGGCAATAATACATTTGCAAAACTTAAAACTCATTCTAGAATAGACATCATTTTTCAGTGAAGAGTTGTGGCAGAGGCTTTTGATTATACAAAATACAAAAAACATCCTTATCTGAGAAAAAACTTTTATTCTGGAATGCAGAAGCTGTGACTAGTACCTCTTGCACTTGGAAAAATTTCAGAAATTTCTTCTTCCAACATTTATATTTATTGATAAAGGTGAAAATTCCTGCAGACATTGCTGTTAGGATTTCTTCAGAACTTTAGTTTTGTAGCAAAATATCTACTTCGGAATTTTATTAATTCACAATGTAAATACATTAAAATAGTGGTGATGGTGTGATTTGTCTTGCAAGGTGATATAAAAGCTTGAGTGCATTCCATGTGCCTGCTACAAATTTCAAGGAATGGTGCTTATTTGGTCATTGAAAGTGCTCACTTTGTAGTTATGGCATCTGCCAATGCTGCTTGTAATAAAGGGAGTATCTGTGCTACTATAATTGAGTCAGACAAGTCAAAGAAACACTTGCCTTGAAGATAAAGGAAGTCAGCTTAAGTAAAATTAATTTATTTTCCTGACTAGCATAATCATCTCCAGTCACTAGAATATATTGTCTCAATGATACTGTGCTGGCCTGGTTGTTATATCTGTGATTACTAATAAGAGGCTTTTTCAATGCCTTCTAGTCAGGAAGAAATTTAATCTCTCTTGCAGCATTACTTGCATTATTTTTATTTTGCTCCTATTCAGTTTTGATTGTCAGTGTCTTTAATTTGCAGCATTAGTCCATGTAGTCTTTCTGTCATTCACCTTTTCTCTGTCTTTTTTGCAATGGACAAACGATACAGCTATTTACAAAGACACAAGGCCTCTAGTCACAATCTTCTCAAAATTTGATGCAGAAAAATATAAAGAAAAGTATCAGGGGCTGTTAAATTATTTTAAAAGAAATTGCTAGGCCTTTTCATATTGACGGTGTTCTTAAAAAACAAAAAATGGAGAGCTTGAAGCTGAGCCTTTTTATTCTGATCCTTGGACTCTGCATATCATGTAGCTGCTGATGACACCCCAGAGCCTTTGCAGCATTCCCTACTGCCTGGTTACCAGAGCCCAAGCCAACTTTTCTGGACAGCCGGCTTGGTCTTTTATCCATAGTAAGGGGAATTCAGTGCCAGTGCTGAGAGCAGGGCTCCTCTTTGAGCTGGTGACTAACTCGAGCTCTGAAAATTACTTTCTCTGCAGACTTTGTCAAATTACATAACTCAGAATTCTCAGCCTTAAGTGCCTAAACATAAAGATGAAAAATACCATCAACCTGATTAGAATTTACAGAAATGGTAATATGGTACTATTTTTGTGGAATTGATTGACACAGACTCCAGAAACAGTTGCTTCGCAGTCAAACCTGTTTTTTTTTTCTTTTTTTTCTTCTTCTTTGTTTTCCTTTAAGAAAATCTTGAAAAGTGATAAATAATGTTCATGTAGCACAGGAGTTTGTATACTCTGGTTTTGGTTAGTGGGCAGGAGTCACAACAGTCACAATATTTGTATGTGCAAGCAGGAAGGAATGGAGAGGTACAGAGTCGGGGACGGAAAATATTTTTTAAAACTGGCCTGCTTTGATCTTGCTTTCTGTCTTAAACTTCTGGTGAGCTTTCCCTTTCTTCTACATTTTATTCTATGTTTTCATGTAAATGTTTCAAAGATAATTCTGCTTTTCTGGCTCCTCCTCAAAAACTGGCTTCTTTTAAAACAGTGGCTGGTATCAAAAGTTTGATGTCAGAAGTAAAACTCATCCAGATTGTGTAAGATGTCCATATAAAACTGGTACTTAACCAGTACATCAGACACACTGTGGGATGTTGTTGGAGGTTCCTGCTGCTACACTTCAGAATGAAAGGAATCTTCTCCTCTCTTTCCCTTCCAAGTAGTGTTTATTGCTGTTGTTTCTGAAAAGGATTTGTTTTTCTAGACTGTTGAGCTATGAAATCGGGCTCCTTTGAAACTTGTCCAAGTCATCTCAGAATCATATCTTGGCTACTTTAGCTGAGAGTCTCTCAAACAACACATGGTTCAACTGTCTTCAGCACATAGGCATGACCTGCGTCAGTAAGCATACTGCTCCTGGATGCTGAACTGGGTGACTGACATGGGATGAGACACACCTGAGTTAATAAGCATTTTAGCCTCCAAAATACAGTGATCTCTAGTGGGACCGGTGCTTGGCAATGTGTGACTGCAGAACTGCATGGGGGTTGCTTGGGAGAGTGCAGGTCAGCAAAAGTCAAAAAGCCAGCCAAGAGCTGTGCACACAGCTTACCAGCACAGAAAATCACATTCTCAGGTACTCTTCAATTTATCAGTGTAGATAAGTCCTAGAGGGTCGATACAAGTCATATTGTCATGATATCATTTCCAGTAGTTCACTAGCTATGTTTTTTTGTAACTATAAATGTTAGAGTGCTTGTAGCATTGATGTCTTAATGATATTAATGAAACCTGGGATTGCTGGAGAAGAGGGTGAGAACCTCTGACATTCATCTAAAATTGAAGATTGCTTCAGCTGTTGGCCATAGTGCTGCGTTCAGGTAGCTTCGTAGGCGTTATGCCATAAACTGTGCTCCAGAAAGTATTTCAAAGCAATCCCAAAGTCCTGACATTAAATGGTCTTTCTCCCCTTTATATTCTTCAGTCCATTGTGGTATTGCACAAGCAGAGCCCTGGGAGTTGCAGCAGATTAATAGATATTATCCAGATTGCTCTCTCATAAAAGGCAAGGCCTTTTGACTAAAAATGCTGTAATAATATGTCTGTATTACTTTATCTTTTAAATCTCGGAGCACGAAGTATGTATATTTTGTCTTGTAAAATAAAAATTCCATCTCTAATAGGTAGGATGTATATATTTTAAATGACAGCTGAAGTAATACTTATTGTACTAGTGTATTTATTGTAATACTAAGACACTATCAAAATACCTGGTCAGAATCCATATTTTGTGTGGCATTTCCAAGTCCTTGTACAAAAAACTGATGATCTAGGAAGAAAACAGAGATGAGTGTTCACAGGTAAAATGCACTGACTCCTAGTGAATTAAAACAAAGGGAATATTAGAAACAGTAAACTACTAGCAGATCATCACACACCTGAAGTCAAATAAATAAATAAATAAAGCTTTATTTCTGTTTGTTCTTTATGTGGAATCTCATGTCTTCCTACTGGTGTTTGTAAAATGAGCACTGCCTGTTGATAGCAACATGTGAAATGATGATAAGCTTAGAGCTAAAACTTAGTTTATTATTTAGTATTCTTGTATTAAGTGGCACTATAACTAGTTTGGTATAGTAAAATATTGCCAGTATCATACCTAGATGAAATATACTCAAAGAACATAAAAAAACCTGCTCTGCATCATATGTGTTAATAAATTTTAAAGCTCCTTATTAGTCCTTGAGAGTCTTGCATCCTTTTTCAGTCTCTGAACCTAAGGTTACATAGGAACAATTGAGGACTAGACACAAGGCACACCGTTGTCAACAAAATATTTCATAGCCAGATATTAGTAATGGTACTTTCAAATATATCAACCCATTTTTCATAAAATACTGACGTGAAATCAGAGGACAAAATGTAATATCTATTGCAAAAGGTGTCAGTCTATGTGTAAGTTTAATTATCAGTACATTGGAGAAGGTGAAGTGTTACAAGAAGTTTGAAAATTCTGTTGGTCATTGGTTACAGAAAGGTCTTTCATGTTATAAAACTAACCGTGAGTAGTACTTGACTGAAAAAGCGGTTAAGGTTTGGGAGTATGAGGATAGGATCCAGACTATTTAGATAATTTTAGTTTCAAGTTTTTCAGGAAAGAAAATGTAACATTTCTAATGAAGATGTGTCTGAAAAAGCTTGCAGAACAGCAGTGTCTCTTTAATCCATACAATGATTTCTCACACCTTTATAGTACCCCTATGGTTTTACTTAATCCAAAACATCAGCCCGATTATTATTTTGGGCTATTTTCAGTATTAACTGTAAAAACACGGAAAACAAACAAACAGACAAGAAAACTGCATGAGAAATTTGCTGCATGGATAGATACGGGCTTTGAATTAAGTATAATTTTTAGATGAAGAAAGAGATGAGGCTTTTTATTGCTTTCTTCCTGCAATGATCAGTGCTCATGCTGTGAGGGCAGATGAAGAGCTGGCTCCTTCCGTGCTGGACTCCGCTCTCCTGTGCAGGTGCCACAGTTGCGGAGTGCAAGTTACATGGGCAGAGCAAGTGAGTAGGAAACACCAAAATAATATGTCCTATATGTATTATATAGGACTGCAAGTGGGGACATACTTATTTATTTTTGATGAATAAGTACGTGTGCTATGCGGGAAGTAAACCCCTCATCCATTCTTTGTTTCTTAGATGTCTTGGAGGCAGTGAGGCTGAAGGTGTACGAAAGAAGGAAGGGCAATGGTGATGGTTTGATTCCACATGTGAAGGAATCTCTGGAAGAAATTCAGAATTTTTTAGACAAGTCACTAAGAGGCAAGTAGAGGAATTGTTACAGATTGATGAGGTTTAAAATGTTAAAAGAAGAAGCAAGCAGATACTATAAAAAGGAATATCTGGCAAATACTTCAAGGACATGAAATCTGAACTAGGTGCAATGGGTATTGAGGCATGTCTTTAAAAGAGAAGGCTAGTAACTGAGGTTTCACTGTAAGAAGCTGATGACAAGACGTGACAGAGGACTGGTAAAATAAAGGCTGAAATTCAGGTTTTCATTCTGTGTAAAGTAAGAGTAGTTAGAAGGAAGGATAAATGTTTCTGCCTTAACTTCATTTCCAGCATATTTTGATCATGTGCCTAGGTTGATGATTTTATTTTATTTACTTATTTATTTTTAATGTGCATGCTAGTGGTAGTGATTATGCAATATATGCTACATGATTCAGATGAAGTTTTTACAATCTGATGCCATAAGAGACTTTATCTTATGTGAAGTATTACATATGTTTGGCACCAAGGCAGCTGGGTGTGTCTGCTTTTTACAAATGCATCTAAAGATGATAATGCCCCTGAGCATATTTATTATTATAATTCCTTGATTAGCTTGCCATTTATGAAGATTACTGTGGGTGCTAAGACACAATAATAAGGATAATTTTTCCCTGGGTAAGCTTGATGAACATCTACTTTTAATTCAAATGCCTAACCTGTTGTGATGCTCATGTATACTCCTTGGGAATTCCTCATACAGTTGCTATCATTTCTCCAGCACCTAAATGCCCTGGGAATTGCAAAATGTCTTTCTGTTCCTTTTCTGCAAAACATTTTTACTAGCTTCAGGTCTTTTCTTTTTTATCCCTGCAAGTTTCTAATCATAAAGAATATACTCCCTACCAGATCTCCTCACAAGGGCTGAAACTAGGATGAGGAGCCTGAGGACATTTGCCTGTCTGTCTTCACTTGCATTTTAGCTTAAAATTAAAGCTCTTTGTCATTTCACTCTATGATAATTTTCATTCTTAAAAGATCTCCCAAAGTGGAGAATTCTTTCTCAGCTCTGTCTATACAGTCTTTTAAGACTGCCCTTCAGAGCAAACTCTTTTGTCAGGTATAGTGAAAACCCAAGGAATGGGGTTCATTCTGCTGCACCGCCTTCTTTGGAGATACAGAGCCCTGCATGTTGGATCATGCCTGCTAGGTCCTCATGAAATCACATGCACCAAAAGATTTAAAAGGTAGATAAGCAATCCAAGAAGGAGGCAACTGGAGTAATTCAGGCAGCCCAGATAGAGACCACAAGTGCAAATACCTCTTTCAGCTAACCACTCCTGCTTTTGCTGCTTTTTTTTCTTTTTCTTTTTATTTCCCCCACAGAATATAAGCATTTCCTTCAAGAAAAAAAGGTATTTAGTTGTCGTATGTGTATGTGAATGCATGTGGTACTTTGCACAAACAGATATATAAATTGATTTGTGATCATGGCACAGAGATTCTTCTGGAGCCTTACAGTCCACACTTAGAAAAAGATTTCAATGCTGCAGAATTATTCCAAGGGGTTTAGACCAGGCCTTATGCCTCTTGTTATCAAGTCACTCATAAATATTACTGAATACCACCATTCATAAATCTAGTGTGTAGGTAATGTTCAGTTTATTTGCATAGTATACTTCTTGGTCTCATATCAGTGTTTTTACTGTGTTTTTTAGTTAGTTGGTTGGTTTTTGTTTAAATCCAAATAGGATTGTGCTTCTCCCTCCAAAAGAAGGATTAGCAAAACCACTGAAAAATTACAAATAAAATTGCTATTATTGTATCTCCTTTTTTACATTCATGTTTACTGCTTCTTCCCCTAATTTTTCTTGCATTATGTATGTACCTAGAACTCTTCATGTCAACCAAAATTTTAAAGAGCATCAGAAAAATATCCATAAGAAATAAAGAAAGGACTCAGTAGGATTTAAGTTGATTTAGCTTTAGCAGTAAAGACTGCATTTTTAAAGTGGCTTAGACTATGTAGTGATCTTTGATCAAATTACTTCATAAAAACAGGATTGAAATCAGGTTATCAAAGATCCTTTGTACGTTTTGTTATTGTAGCTTTAGGTTTAACCTCACAATGAATTGTACTGATTCAGGTACTTTCTTTGCATGGAACTGTACAACTTAACTTGATCAAACAGTGATCAAACTCCAGTTCTTTCCTTGTTTTTCTTTCCTCTTCATGGCTCTCCATTTCAGCCAGGCATCTATTGCTTACAGGAAGAATTGTAATATTGGGAAAATCCTGTTTGCTGCTACTGTCATGGCCATACTTGGTGGTGAGAAGACAAGATTCCTGTCCAGAGGGATCCAATTGCAATTAGGGAAGTGTTTACTTCTAACCCATCTCTCATTCTATATAAACTACTCTGTTCAGTTCAAAATTTCAAGCTTAGTCTCATAAACACAAACGTGGCCACTTAAGATCGGAAAATTCCAAAGTATGTGTAGGCACAGCTCGTACTGATGCTCTGCTGTTAACTTACCATAGAAACAAACCATGCTGAAGCTTCGTAATACTCAGTTTATGAGAACATGGTGTTATTTGAAATGTAGCAAGGTGTTAGACATCACAATAATCTGAACTTGGCGTGCTTTCATGGGAATCAAATGAACCGTACAATAAAATAAATTTGGAAAAAATGGAAGATGCTTGTAAAGATCTCTGTCCCAGAGCAGAATCACTACTCTTCCTGAAGATGTTTCTTAAACAGGTCCAACAACAAAGATTTTGCAGTCTCTGCAGAATTTATTGTACTTCAGTATCCTCAGAATTAGAAAATTTCTTCTTAAATTTAATTAAATCTTCCTGAATTCAATTTAAGGTCACTGTTACTTTTCCTACCCGTATTGCACAATTAATTCTTTTTGCACAGAAACTTGTTGAGGACTGCTTCTGCTTTATTTATTTATTTATTTTTCTCTTTTTATCATAAGGTTTTGCTATTCTGTAGATTGGATTTTGTCACCACAAGTTCATTTTTAATGCTCTTCTCAGGTCACTGGTCAGATTATGGTCCACCTTGATGAAGCATTATGCCCCAAACTGGTTACAGTTCTCCAGCTGGCTCTTTAGAAAGTTGAATAAAGTGAAAAAAATTACAATGCCTGTTTTATGTATGACACTTCCATGTATGTGTCCCAGTATAATGTTGCAATATGACAATACTGACTTTAATATGTTTTCATCATAGATATATATTTACATCTGAGATTTCTTTAAATTATATACTTGTAAAAACTTAACTTCAACAGTTAGATCTATTAAAATAATTTAAAAGAAGCTTTATATTTATTATTTCTAATGTGAAACCCTGGAGTCAACTTTGGTTTTCTCCACTAATTGTCATTAGATTTTCAATAATGGCTGTTGTGCCTTCCTCCCATACAACACAAACCTGATATGACAAACCCGACAATATTTCCTTTTGTAGTTGTGATCTCACTCATGTCTCTGGCTATGGATTTGTAAGGGCAATGTAAAATCAAATCAGGTATTGTTCAAATAATTGGATCCCTTTAAATCAGCGACTCTTCAACAGATACGTAATTCTTCACATTTTGATTGGCTGAAAGATTTTGATTCATATAATTACTGTAACTTTAATTACTTTGGTACTGTGTAGATCCATATTCTTTGATGGATAGCTGTGGTTTATAGCTCGCAGGGCATGAGAATGAGGAGTCAGGGCTTACGATGCTTTGTGTTGGAACTCCATTACGAGACAGTGTGGACTGTTATTTAATTGAAAATAAGTAGAAAAATAGAGATATTTATTTCTGCCTTCTAAAAGACTAAGTATATTCTAGTGTAAATACTGTTTGAGCATTTTGTTCTTCATGCTTTATTCTACCTCTCTGTATTACTTAGTAAAACTAATCAGTCCTCACATCTGTCCTTTCAAATTTCACATTCTGGTCTAGGAATCTTGCTCTAGGCCAGAACAAAATGTTTGAGTACTTGTTTCCCTTTGTTTTATATCTGCCTCAGCTTTTGCTTTAGTTTATATCTTGATTATGTTTTTTGTTGATCATTTGCTTAAGGATCTTCATGATGATTTCATTGTCTTTAATTTCCAGATTTCCCTTTCAGATTTCTATCAGTTAAAAGTGCTGCCTTCTAAAAGCCTAATGTTACAATGCTTCCCTTGATATTACGTTTCTTTCTCCTCCCATATTTGCTCTGCATTTTGATTTTAGTACAAATGGGACCACTCTTACATAACTTGCATAAGTTCCTTTCCTATTTATAAGTTACCCAACTGTCTTCTTTCTTCTGCCTAAGTCAGCACCACTTCATTTCAAACTGCTTGATTTAAAAGTGGTCTTTTCAGCCAGTAAGTTAACATCTCCAATTGACAGACCTAAAAGAAGGTCTTTTTCTCACCAACTCTTTACAAGTCAAGGATTCATATACCTTTGTAAAATGTATATTGTAAAATGTGTTCTTCCATACAATACTGTGTGAATATTGTATAGTATATATACAATATCAGGTATGAAAGAATAATCATTCTAAGGATTTTTTTTTCTTTCCTGAACTCACACATGGAATAGCAATCATTCTTCTTTGCCCATCACACTTAAATGGCTTTTACATATGTGCAAGCTGATTTTCATGCAAAATAGTTCATACTAGTTTTCACGTGAAAAACTGCTACATGCAGCCATTGCTGCATGTGTTCATGTAGAACTAAGAGAGCGACTCTTCCATTTTTGTGTTTCATGTCTCAACTTTCTAGAAGTCAGGCCAAATGGAAGAAAATAGTAGTGGCAGGAAATCTGTGAACTTGTGGTGCTGGCATTTGATAAGTACACTGGTTTTGTTTTTCATATAGTTAAATATAGTGGGAATAAAGTAGAGTTAGACTGCCTGCTCCTGTCTTTACCAAAGGAAAGATAAATTCAAGCATGTGGGATGAAAGAAAGGAGATTGTCAGGGTAGAGCACAACTTTAGTGCTGTGGCCCACATCTCTCCTAACCCTTGACATTTGCATTCTTTAGGTGGTCTGAGCTTTGGAGATGGCATTTGGGTTTGCTGTCATGGAACATGTTATGCATGGTGTGTCATGTATCCCTAATGACCAATGCAGATTGATGTCTATGGGGAAAAGCCCTCCTAATGACACCAGGAGTAGAAACAAGCTGCTGTTACGGGTGCTTTTTTCCTAGCTCTTGGTCAGTGAAATGATGGGCAGAAAAAATGAAATAGTTGTTTTTGAAACAGTATTTAGTATCCATTAAATCAGTTTATATAGAGGGGAGCTAAATTTGGCTTTATAAAACAAAATATGTTAGCTACTAAGTTATTAGTGCCCTGTATTTATTTAGCATCCTTTACATGCAGAAAAAGTAAGACACTAAACAACAACAACAAATAATAATAATAAAAAAATGCCAAAACAATTAGAGTGAAAAAAATCTGGTAATTAACTATTATTTTTCACAAAACTAGTCTAATTACAAATCAGTCATGGTAAAATGAAAGGTCAATAACTACAGATGCATAATTTCTCTCTGATAGATTGCTGTTTGAAAATAGGTTTATGACAATTATGTGATTAATTTCCTTTTATTAAGCAGCATTATGAGACTTCATGTTGCATTCATCAGTTTATTACTGTTACTTTTTCTCTTCAGTTGCAAATTAATCCTGGATAACATCAGGGCAGAACAGAAGCTCAGGTAGATTGAAGATCTCTTCTTCGATTGTTGTTTGTATCGCAGGGAAGACCACAGATCTGAATCAAAATCAGAGCCTTAGAATGCTGAAACTGACAGTACCATCCTAAGCAAAAAAAAAAAAAAAAAAAAAAAAAGTAAAATAAAATAAAATAAAATAAAACCTTTTACTCCAAGGAAATTAGGGCCAGATCCAGTAAAATCCTTACATATCTAAGATGAGGCACATGGGGAATATAAATTAGAAAACTACGTAAGTTAGAAAGTGGTGATCCAGGACAGCTCTCCTCACTTGCCACCTAACCCTTGAAGTGCTCTGCCATTTTATCTTGAAGTTCTCCAGGCACAAAGAGCTGCTGTCCTGGACAAACATCATTTCCCCAGCTGAGCAACTCGGGATCTCTCTCATGTCTGAGTTTTTCGGGATCTTTTCCACAAATTTCTGTAGCATCAATACAATAGATGTTTTCAGCCATGTTCAGTGTTCACTTAATCATGACCCATAGGCATGGGCTCAGTCCAGCATTCAGTGGCTACCACCACCTTCTCGAAACACAATTGTAGAAGGTCATTTGCTATATTCTGTCCTTCTGTCTTGCATCCTGGTGGTAGGAATGAATGCCCAGAATGGTAATACAGTGTCCAATGCTATTTCCTCTTGTTCTTGAAAACAATTCAGTTTCAAACATGTTAGTCTCTTGCAGGCTTGTGTTCTACTGCTAGGCTTGGCTGGAACACCCTGCAGTTCAGTTGTTGAAACTGAGCCCATTTCACATCCTGGCTGTCTACAGCTTCTAACTGAGATGCAGAAGACTGACAAATCTTTTTTGTTGGATTATTTGCATGTTTTGATGTTGGGTTAATTGAATGAAATCCTTCTTGATTCTTAGTGACCCTCTAGATTTCTTAGACAATATATTCCTTGAGGTGGGTGCTGCCAGTCTTTAGCTATCTGGTACCTTGTTACCTATCTGGTACCTCGTTTGTAGTTCTGTGAGGCAACAATGTAATAATTGTTCAGTCTACTAATCGTAGATGAAATCAGGCTGGTTAAGTGGCTTGGATTTTAGTTGTGTACAAGTTAAGGGTTTGACTTCATGGGCTGTCAAATGTGGCACATTTGTCCTCTGCTGGCAGGCATACAGGTTTTATCTTCCTCATGTGATTTAGAGAAAAAGATTTTATCTTCTTTGTGTACTTCAGTGTTCAGTAAGGTAAATAAGGATGTCTTAGGGTGCATGGGAGTTGGCTTTTCCTGTCAAGTGTCCTGGAGGGACTGCAGTTGGAAGTGGATCATCTTAAAGATTCTTTGAATAGTGTTAAATGCTTTGCTACTCCATTTGGAAAGATTATAAGCTGCCATGCTGACTGACTGTGATAGCCATTAGAGAACTTTCTGGGAAAATACAGTGAGTGAGAAACAAAGGTTTAGCAGTAGCATTATAGCATTTGAAGGCTATTAGGGAGCCTTGAGCAGCGTTATCTTTCTGTCACAGTCTTTCATGGATCTCATTCGCATGTAGGTAATTCTGGGCTTCTTGGTCTGAGCCAGCTGGAGGATGGACACACAGCAGGACGTGAGGGAGCAGAGGTTCTACTGAAGTGATTTTTATAATAAATGTAGCTGTGTAATCATTCAGTTAACTTGTTATTCAACCAGTGCGGTACAGTCTTTGGCCTTAAATCCAGCTTAGCATGTTGATATGTTTCGGTTGCATAGTGCTACCAGCGAAGATGACTCTTGTTTGACATATGCAGCCATTTGGAAACTTATTTTATGTTCAGAAACTTATTTTGTGTTCAGCAGGAATGTTAGAGTATGCAGCCATTGGAAAAAATAAAATAAGGATTTGGAGTTAGAAAAAGGACAGAATCTGGTTGTCTTCTGGCAAGTTTTTTGGTTCTGGTTATCTGCAAAGCATACACCTCTTGTCAGTATAAATAGGGAGTGCCTGTATAAACATTCTTGTTTCGCCTGTTCCACATAATAGTTTCTTGTATCATATTTCTTTTGACCTCGCTATCTGAAACCAATTACAGGAGATCCATTTGGGCTGCATCTATTTTCATAAGAAGCCCAGGCAGCAGTGTTTTTCTCAGAGATGAATATCAACATCAAATATGCTTCTGAGTGCTTTGTTATTTATGTTTCAGAGAGATTTTGTAGCCTTCAGCTCTCAAGAATGTGTCACGCTGTGCTGTTTATACATTGACGATATTAATGGGCGTAGATGTCATTTTTCATTTTAACGTCTCAAATGCAACAGGCTGATAGGTTAAACATTCCTATTTTTAAAGGAAAGATATGAGTGACATCTGTTTCCTAAAAATACACATATATTTACCTTTTTAAAAAACAAAGTAATCAGTTTACCTTCTTTTAGTGGCAACTTTCACTTTATTAAAATGATAAAACTTTTTAAAATTATTCTAAGGCATGCTTAAATCACATATAAGGGTTTGGAATAAAAAAATAAAAGCAAGTTGTGTCTCCTGGAATTATCTCCAACAAATTGCAAAATATACTGCAATTTATCAACTTTAATAGGGTGAGTTATATGCAATTAATTTCATTTTTGTTCTGCTTACATTTTAGCTATGCCAAAGCTGCACAGTAAATATTAAGAAGTAGTGTTCCCAATAAATATTTTACTAGAAGACACAGTGAGTTCTGGAAACCATATGCCCGAATTTCCTGCTTATACAGCCACTACTTAAAGCATTATAATGATTTTCATTTGCATTATTAAAATCATTTCTAATCCTCAGTTCTTTTTATTGTTTTTTGTCTGCATTGACTTTTTTGTTGGTATAGTTTTACTAATTTAGATAACTTAATTAAGGAAAAGTGCCTACCAAATTTGAAACAAATGTTACTGGAAACTGGATATGATTTTGACTGTCTTACAAACCGTTCTTGCTGCTGTTAATTTGAGGTAGGACACAACGTGATTTTGATTTGCTAGATTTATAAACATCTGTTAGTTTGTCTTCACTGAACTGTTTTTAGACCACAGGTTATTATCAAATTAGTTCACTGGAGGTTTTTTTTATTATTTTATTTTATTTATAAATGATATGTGGGATTGGTGCTTACTTGAAGTGTACATGTTAAACTATTAATTTCTAAAGACACTTTCAAGTTGTCAATTTGTTTTGCAAAGATTTAATGGCAAAGAATTGGTAGAACTGAATGTTTTATAGTCTCATAATTCTCACTTATGAATAATGTCAGTAATAATTCTTTGAAATTAACAATGTGTTTCTGGGAGGTTGTTTACTGAGCAGCAAAATCTAAAGTTAAGCAGCACACTGGGAGGAAAATGTACCATATGACAACTGCTATAAGAACAAAGGCTGACAGTGATTTCTCCTTATGAGTTTTAAATCATCTCTGATCTCTTGAAATTGTTTTCTGTTCTTCTTCTATCTCCCGTGTTTACAATAATCTAAACTGCCACAATAAGATCACTGAAGTATTCAGGTAGTCATCATTTGTAAGACATTCTGTATTAAAAGATGAGCCTTTACTCCTTTAAAAATATCTCAACCAGCATATATAAATCAAAATACTTTAAGTAGAAGAGCCTTTTATGCAAACATATCCTGTTGTGCTGCCTTGCTTTTTCATAAAGTGGGACTCTTTGTAGTTAGTGGTAGGAATTCATACTTTCTTACACTGGTTCCATGGGAGTATGCTAGCCACAATTTGAAATTATACTGGCTAGCTTAACTCTAAGCCACATCATACTATAATCCTCTAATTTTCAAGTACTGTAAAAGTGCAGCTTTACCGGATGCTTGCTTGCTTCTTTTTTGTATTGGTGAGATGACTTTGCAGCTAAGGAAGACTAGGACACTGAAACAACTTGCAGAGTGCTCTCTTTATTTTCAAGCCTGCATCAGCATTAAATCATGGCAATTTCTTTTCCAGATAAGGTCCATGTAATGAATTTTCTGCTACTGTCATAAATAAAAAACAGTTATTTTTATGGTTTTTCCCATAATCTAACACCAGGTCTTTTCACTGGTTCTGTTAGCAATATTCTCCTGATCAGTGAGTGTAGCTTCCCTGTACAGTCTCCTATTAATTCAGGAGTGCAATAGTTTTCTCTCTTTCATTCAAGTTTCCCTTTCAGAGAGTTCTAAAGATTGGGAAGGATTATAAATTTGCTGTAGATCTTCTGTTCTTGCATTTAATCCATGTTTTGTGTTTAAACCACTGCAAGATGTTGTGACCATATCCTGGTGCCCCTGAAATCAACAGATATTCATTTCTGATCTCAGACAGAGCAGGATTGTCCTTTAGGATCTGCTCAAGAACTGTGAGTGCAGAAAAGATTACGCTGTTCACATAGGGAACCAGGCATCCAGTGATTCCTTGGTAACAAAATATTTCAAGTGCACTTTGAAATATGTTAACTTTTATTTATTTTTGGAAGGGAGAAGCTAGTTGTGTGCGTCTCGTTGCTTAGGTTCAGAGGAATGTATAGTCTTTGTAAAGCTGACCTGTAATTACTTGAGAATTTGATGAAACAATAAGGGGATTGTTGTGGGAATGTCTCCAAATGTTAAAAGTATGCTCTGCAAACTTTGTACCAGAGCCTTCTATGGGGAGACGAATCAATGTTGTTAGGAGATGGTGCTAGTGCATTCAGTTTGTTTACTTTGGTTTTCTGTGTCTGCCTGCCTTCTCAGAAAACTTGCTTGGAGCCAGACTGTAGCAGCCCTCTCTCTGTCTTTTCATAATTGATCAGGGGATGACTGCCTTCCCTGAGGGTTAAGACGTGGCAACTTTTTCTGTTTGCTCAGCATCTCAATGCAGTAGTTCAAACATTGTTCACACCAGCTGGCAGTGTAATGCCATATGCACATCTTGTCAAAGCAACTGTTGTCATGGATACTAGAAACTATCTTAAAAACCAGCTCATTTGAGTCTAATCAAAATTGTACCTTTCTTTATCAGTTGGGAATCTTTATTATTTTAGGGAGTGTTGATCAAATTGTATTTATTGCAGGGCATTATGTATAGTATGTTTTAATAACATAGATAATAGGGTGATGCATTTTAAAGCTGTAACTTCTATTTACTGAACTGATTTTTAAGGGGAAAAATACAGTTTTCCAGGTAGTTTCAGTGCAAATGTTTGGAATCTTTTTTTTTTTTTTTTTTCCCTATTTCTTAACAAATACCGCTTTATAATACTTGACATTTTAAAAATAATTTTATCGGGAAAAATAATGTAGATTAGCCTTCCTTAGTTAAATGATGTGTTTGTTTACATTTCATATGTTTAACTGTATTTTGCTGAGTTGGAATGAAAACATAAAATAAATGAAAACACTTTATATTTTGATTGGGATGCTGTCATCCTGGAGCCTGATCTGATTGGCTGGGGAGTAATTTCTTTGTTCTCTGATTTTCCTAAGAATGCAAATGAAAACCACTCATTTTTATTTGGCATTAAAACTGCACTTTATTTTGTCAAAGGAGAGGTTTCTCCTTGAATTGTAAGTACAAAAAGTGTTTTTAATCTTCAATGAATATCCTTATTAATTCATTTTCAAGATAATCTGATGTTGATTTGTCAAATTTAATTACAGCTTCCGGTAACACTTGAAGTCTACTTGCTTTTGCTTCAAAATTGTAATATGAAAATGCAAATTGAATGATAATTTACATGGGAGTGGGCATTTTAGTTGAACACTCAAAGACAAGTTCCTTGTGGAAATGAGGCTATTGATGCAGTTTATGATTTTTCCTCTTCAAGCACTTTAAACAAATTAACTTTATTTCCTGCAGGATTTCATGTACATCCATAAATTCTAGTGAAGTCCTATATGTGTACTTTCAGAGGATCTTTTTTATGTTTCAAGTAAAACAAATCCAGACTGAAGCCTGAAATCTAGCAAATAGAAATTGGAGGTTGCATTTGTTTGATGGGACTTTTACGTAACATTGAGTAACTTATCTTTTTCTAAGAAAAGGTGGAATTTATTTACTTTTTGTTTTTCTTTTTCTTTTCACTTTTGAACTTTTAGGCACTCCAGGCAGCAAGACAGCTGCTTTTACAGCAACAGACAAGTGGACTGAAGTCTCCTAAGGGCAGTGATAAACAGAGACCACTGCAGGTTGGTAAAGGATTCTTGCCTTTGGGGCCTTTCTTGGAGGGAAGATTGCTGGGCTTGCTCACATATGTGATGTGCGTGTCTCTGCCTGTGCATTGATGCTGTGTGTGTGCATATTCACGTAAAGCAGATTATAGACTTGAGTGCTGGTGACTTCCAATTCACAGACAAAATTCACAAGTTACAAACGTCTTTTGTGCTTATAGACACTTAAAATTTCTGTTACAATAAACAGCCATGTGGACTGAGTTCAATAGCTATGGTATTAATTATTTGTAGATATGTTGCATGATTGGCATGACATTATTATACATATGTGGATTAAATTGCAAAACATATCATAAGGTTTTGCACTTGAATGCTTTTGGGTTTCAGAAAGTATTAGGGAGAATGAGTTCTGTTCAATAATAATTTTAAATGCAATTTGGTAAAAATACATGTACTGTTCATAGACAAGAAGCATTTTATTCTTTAAAATTTTCATTTTTTTTGAGGTTTCAGTTCAATTGTTGCTAATTTAGCGTTCCATCTAAAATTGCATTCTGCTGGCAAAACTGTTTCTCTCATTGTACAGAGACCAAATAGGAGTGTTTAACTGCTGAATTACAGTCTATTGCAGACAAAAGATGCACATAAGAGATTATTTTATTGTGTTCAGGAAATAAAAATGCATAATTCCTACCATTCTCTTCCTCTTCCTTTTTCTGGATGAGTTGTTATCCTATGGGGATGTTGCCTGTTTTCTGATGGAATAACATATTTTTATCTAATTTTTAGTTTTAATAGAGAATAATGGAGGGAGACTGCCAGACACTAGATAGCTTTTCCAATTTTGTGTATAATTAACATTTTCTTCTTTTTTGTGTGTGAAATTTCACAAAGTTAGGTGCAGCACACAGTTCCACTTTCCATACTATTTCTCTTCAAATATACTTTAAAAATTATATTTGTTTGCTCAGAACCAAACAAAAACCTAGGGAGGTGACAAAAGAAAATGGGAAAAAAAAAAGAAAAGAAAAAGAAAACATTTCAAGTTGGCATCCTGCTATGCTGAACTTCTAGTCCAGTCTGGAGACATAGGGTCCAAGGACCATGTTAACTTCCTACTCTTCACCTTTGACTTTGCTTTGGCAATATCTTCTAGGCTGAAGACACACAAGAAGAGTAGTCATAAATGCAGCAGCTTAAGATCTATGTAGTTTTTTAAGTTTTGAGGAAGGCAATTTGTGACCTTGAAATGTTGAATCACAGGGATAATTGATTTAATGAGTAAGATGAACGTAGTTCATTCTGCCAGCTTCTTATTCTAGAAAGACAAGGTCAGCCATAGTAGGAGTGGGCAAGGTCCATCTAGCCTGAGGTCTCTAAACTAGCCAACACTAGATGCTAAGAGAAGCATATGAAACAGGCAAAAATGTTACTATTTTCCCAGTATATTTTTTTCCCAGTGATATGAGCTTACTCTATTCCTCCAGCTTGTTAACTGCAGTGGTTCAGGAGCTCCCAACTTCTCTGTTCAAATTCGCCATCCATTCATAAATCTTTTCAAGGCTGAAGAGATTTGGGAGTGCACTACTTGTGGTAGATATCGATGAAAGGAGAGAAAACCATCCCTGGATACAATGACAGTCACACAGACAGCTCAGAGGGATGATGAGATGGGGAGTCTTGTGTTTTCCTACTCCTAAAGGACTAACCCTGGCTTGATGCCTTATAAATGTCATGGGCTGGTGTATTGGAGAGGTGGCCTGTATTATGTGTTCGCCAGGAAGAGTCAGTGCCTCATGAGTCATATTTGTGAAGCTGGAAGAAGCAAATCAAATAATTTTCTTTTCAGAATTGTTACATGCTCCCTAAAGCCAAGATTATTGTTCATGTTTCTAACTTTTCCTCCAATGATCAGTATGTGCACAGTGCCTCTCATTAGCCTTGGACACTTCATTTGGTTCATTTTTAAGAGAGGAAAATGGAATATGCTTCCAGACTTCGGTTTATGTATCAAATAGCATGTAAATTCAGGTATGAGCGCAAACTCCATTTAAATTTTCTTCTGTAGTGAAAAGGGTGCATAAAGGTTTGGGAAATGAGTCCTTGGAGCTTTTCTATTTCTGTCTTTTACTGTTACTACAGAGCTTTTCATTGTTCATTATGTAGTGGAAATTCACATTTTGAGTATTGTGATGCCTGTTTGACCAAATACTGTAATATGGGTCATAAACTTGTACATTATTATTATTTTATTATGCCAAATATAATGGTAACTTTGGCCAAAATCTCCTAGCAGTAGGAATTGCTAAATGCGTATAAGCAATTTGAGATTTATAAGACAAAAATACTTGTGCTTGTGTTTGTGTTCAAGGAAACAGACTTCTCCCAATATTTTAACGCACTTTAATATTAGTGTATTTCTAATTTCCGCTAATTTCAGACCAATTTACTAATCTGGCAACTGGAGATATGGTAGAACTGTATTACAAATCTATTAAAAACCTTATAAAACTTTTAAAACTAGCTCACACATCTGCAGGCAAATGTGGGTGTTAGGTAATCCTTGCCATTGCAGCTCTCATGTGCTCCATATTTTGACGTAAACTATGCTATTGTTTCACATGCCAAAATAATGAAAAATGGTATTAATTTTAGTGGCCATCTTGTTGCATTTGATAGATATTTTGGTGAAAGTAGAGTATGCTGTATTTACACATGTTCTCTCTGTTAATTCTGTAATGCATCAAGTATTTTAGTGACCTACAGCACCTACTAGCTAATCAGCAAGTTGAAAGCTTATTGAAGGAACCTTCAAATATGTGTCCACAACTTTGCAAAAAAAGGGGTGTTGGGTAAGTGGCCAAGTTCTACTGTGCTTTACCACAAGGGATGGTTTTAGAGAACCTCTGGGATTTTTCTAGAAGAATTTGAGTGTTTTTTATATGCTTCTTGTGAAAAATCTTTCTAAATTTACTGCTTGCTGTATGATTGATTGTAAAAGAGAAATGCTCCAGTTGGCAAATTTATTTGTTTTAGTTTTTAATACAAAAAATGTCCTTATCTATTAATTTTCCTATATTTTTCAGGGGGTAGAGGTTTATATTTACATTGTGAGTTAACAGAATACCTGCAAAAATTATCATTTTAGATGGACGCTTATCTTGATCTACTATTACTTTTGATTTACATTTTTCTGGGTTTCAGACTGCAGATGGCATAACCATTAGCATGTCTTATGCAAAACAGGAGAAAAAAAATCCCATCTGACAAGTTTGAGTACCAATTGTAGTAGTGATTTTACTTTCATGTATAGATATCCGAATAAATGTATTTGAAACATGTTTATATATGCTATTCCTTACACTGATGCACCAATTGTATGGATCCAATCAATTACATATATTGGTTAATGATGTATTGCAGAGTAGCTAAGGAGGGTTTGGGATGGGAGTTGATGATAATGTTAATCTTAGTATGATGAGATAATATTTACTTTCTTACTCTGCATCCTGAAAAACATATTGCAGTAGTAAGGCTAAGCTTTCCACAGTGCAGGTTGTTGTTTCATGATATTTTTCTTTTCTGGAGAAAGTACGATAGTGGCATGTTGAAGTGAGCTGATTACTTGCATGGATTTCACTCCATTTTATCCATTTTCATAGTAGATATATTAGGGAAAATATTACTTTGACTCTTAGAACCTGTAGCTCCTTCTCCTGTGGCAGGAAATAACTGTCCTTATGGCCACTGAAGAATCTACCCTGGGCCGTGACACTGGCAGCTTTGTTGTTCTTATACTGACACTCATGAGTTATGACAGTCATGAGGTTCTTCAACTGTGCAGAGCACAAGCATAATTCAAAGTTGAATTTGCTACCACAGGTGGGTGTTTATGTGTAGCATTGGAATTATTTCTTTCCGTGGTGGTGAGATTCATCTGTCCACAGCATACTGTTGTAGGCTGCACAACATAGTGGTTTGGACAGCTAGTTGTAATTGTATTTGTTTTCTCAAAGAGCTATGAAAAGCGTAGCTATTTCTATTCCCTGTAATGCCCTGTAATAAAGTAGTTTATTTTCATAAAGTCAGACTTTGAACTTTATCTTGATAAGAATAAATAGATAATTATCTTCAATCCCATAAGTTAATGTATCTACAATAAACTAGTTAGTTATTTTTTTCCTACATGCCAGAGATTTGTTGTTTCAACATTAGTTCTAATGGATTCTGTATTAGAATCGCATGTCAGGCAATCATGACTCCTGGAATCAAATGGTTAAGCTCAGTGTGTACCGAGCCTGTTGTATAAATATCATGCTGTATGGAGTGTTGAGTTGTTAAGGTATGCTTTGTTTATTTAGCATGAGCACTTCACTGAGTGTAATCATTTGATAAAATTTGGGGAAAGTAAGTATACATTTAAGTTTAATTGCTTAACGTTAACTGCACTAGTGCATAGTGTCAGAACCATGTTTTTTAAAAACGGGTATAGGCAAAATGGAAAAACTTAGATTTGCCTAGTAAATAAAACAGTCTGTACCTGAACAAAGTGATCTTTACCTCTAATTTGACAGAAAATGTTCACCTGGACAAAAGATGGAAAACTGGATTATAATAAAATTCAAATAATTATATGCAAAAAAACAGCAACAACAGTATCTACTATATATACTATAACTATAATATTATATGTTGTCTGAGATTTGAATAGGTTTTAGGTGGTCATGTGAAAGAGAAGGTAGTAGTGGTGGTCATAGGGTGTATTTATATGGTGTAAACTGTGGAGAGCAAAAGGTTAAGGACTGGATTGGGTATTGTGGGTACACACTCTTTTCTTCAGCACTTGGAAAATTTATCATGAAAAGATATTCATAGTCTGTTTCAGCGAACATATCTGCATAGTCTCCTTGCTTCTGTGTTACTCTTTCCTAGTTTGGTCATCTCCCTTTAGATCTGTATTTGAGTGTGAATCTAAAATTCATTACACATAATAAATTAGCAAATGTATCATTAATATTGTAACTTTTAGTTACTTTTTAAAACATACATAAGAAGCTGTTGAGAGATAAGAGATCGAGAATGTGGGAAAAAAAGCAAAAAGCACTGATTTTAAATGTTGTCCACTGACTTAGCACATACTGATTACAACGGAAGCGTGCATGTGTAACATCAGAAAAAAAAATCCCATTTTAAAAACAGCAAAAAAAAGTTGTAGATGTAACTTAAATTGAATTTTCTTTACATTATGTTCAATGAAAATAGAAACAAATCCAGCTGGTCTAAAACTCTCTTTCCAAAAACTGTATGTTATATATTTCTATTTATCTAACGCTTGCTGCTAAGCCTAGGAAGTAGGAGGTTTTTATACATGCTAGAAAGCACTGATTTAGAAAGATGCAAATGTCTAATATATAGTGTAAGAGGAGAGTAGTGATAAACAGTCTTCTTCCCTCTCGAGTATAATTCTGGAGGAAATGTGTGGCCTACATATAAGCAAACATTGAGGCTTGGGGTAAATTAAATTTGGAAGATAGCTACTGGGAAGGCATAAGTCCCGTTTTCCCTTGCAAGTCAGTTAGGAGGAATATGCAGTTATCCTCTAAGGTGCAGAAATTTGCATCAGTGATACCCACTATAAAGATAAGGATAACCCCAAGAGATGGAGAGAAGGCAAGGAGTTATTTTTGGGTGAGGTGTGGGGGGAGGGAAAGTCGAAATAGCTACGTTCAAACTTCTAGTGGTGTAGAAGACAAGAGGTCCATTTAAGATAGAGGGACAAATACAGTAATAATAAAATTAAAAAAAAAACTGGACAAAACTCATTGGTTTACAATGGAAGTGTCTGTAGAACACACTTGCCGGGAGTCCCTTATTTATTTGTAGTAGATACAAATCCAATCCAAAGTCGTTTGTCCTGTCTTTGGCAAGCTGTCTTCCTGGTGACAACACATATTTTCCATCTTTTGCCATTTTGCTGTAATAACTTTCAAGAATACATTTACTTTAAGTCACTTTTTACTCTTGAAAATTTCCAGTATTAAAAAATAAACCTAAAAAGTGACACTTGTTAGTAACTTCAAGCATAGCTATCACGTTGTGAAAAAGAACCCAATATTTATATAATTTTGTTCTACGTATTTATATCCAGTTTGACTTGTAATGATTTCATTTTAAATTTAAATATCTTTTTTTTGTCTGTCACCTTGAGATATTATTTTTTTCTTAATAGAGCAGATACTTGTAATTTTTAATGCAACAATATATTACAGCTAGCCTTTAGTATGAGCTTTGTAACGTGGGAAAAATGTATACTAGCACTCTTCTAATGGAAGAGATTGCATAATGGGTTAATTTGCATTTAACTGAAAAAAAAACACCTTTCTAGTGCAGAGATCACATCTTCATCATGAACATATTGTTGCAATATTGTAAAAATTTTGGGAGGCGGGGAAAGAAGTATTATGCAAGTTGTGTTTACAGGCATTGAATATGCAGAATACTAATTAGGATTACTGTGTTATCGAGGATTTCAGAAGGCATGTTAATATTAAACATATGTCTTTGCAGCAATCTGATGTGTCACTCCATTACTGTCACCTACATCATTATCGTGGCTTTCCTTTCCACCTTTCTCTTGTGTTGATTTTGGTTATGTAGTTACTTCTAAAGGACTGGAAGGAGAGGGGAGATGGGGTCCCACTGCACACACTCAGGTTCTTCAAAGGCAAAATTTCAGAGAGAGTGCCTAGGCCTTTCCCCCACAGCTTTTACATAGCAGACCAGCAGACACATCTTTTCCTCATGGTTCAGTCTGCAGCCCATCTCATACATGGAAATAGTTCTGTGCATGGGACGGGTGGGCTGTTTTTTATATGTTGAACTGTAGGAGTCCAAGCCCTATAGAGAAGTGTCTTTGCCTTGCTGGAGCAGCTGGAGAGCCCTATCCCCTGCCAGGGTGCATGCACCATTGCTCCTTTCCATGCCTCTGCAGTGATGGGAGAAGGAAGTTTCCTTGAACCAATTCTCCTAGCCCTTGCAGCAGGTCGGATCAGCCTGATTATTACTGGCTGGCTCGTTGCCCATTGAACAGCTTGTGAAGAGCTCAGAGGGGATGTGTGAATGGTTCCCCTCACAGGGTGAGGCCTGCTCCCAGGCAGGTCCCTAATTATGCCAGTTTAGGATCACACCACTGCAGCAAGACTCACTTGATACTCTTGAATTTAAAATAATAATAATAATAATTAAAAAGAAAAAAGTAACACATTAGTGTACCTTCATTTAGAAATTCCCAATGCAGGAAAAACAAATGAACAAAATATTCTGTGAACACTGTAGCCAGGTGTTGATTTTTAAAACTGTTTCTACCCTCCTTTTTTTTTTTTTTTTCATTTCAGCAGGCAATTACGAAAGTCAAGAAAATTTTCAAACAGAATTAAAATTCTGTGACTAAATAGTGAAGAATCTTAGTGGCAGCAAATGCACCTTTCCACAGGAACATCCTGTCTCCCTACATAGACATGCCATACATTCCTTGTGCAGATTACTTTTACTTTGTGAATTAAATACTTGTTTTGAAATTCTGTAGTCATTAGACAACATTTGGTAGTTTTATTTTATTTTATTTTTTAGTTTCTAGTTTATGTATTAATTGTCCAATTGCTTTACCAAGCAGTGGGACTCTACTGCTGGTGTGGGGAGCAGGCTAAAGAGGAATACAAATGTATGCCAAGATCAATACAGGTGTTAATTTCTGTTTATCTTCACTTTGGCTGTATACTTGTAAAATGGAATTAAAAACTTAAAATTGTCCAGATGAACATTCACACTGTCGTGCTGCAGAAAAAGCATGTGGGTGAACCTGAAGCAGCAATCACACAATGGAGCACATCAGCCTATCCTGTTGGGGAAGGGGATTGTCCAGCAATTGCCACTTTGATGTGCTAGAAGTTTTCATGCCTTCTTATGCTTCTAATATAATTTTCTTGAGGCAGATGGATGAGGGTGTTATGAAATAGAATTAATGGTGAAAAATTTACTAAAGACTACTTCAGTGTTTTACTACTTGATTATGTGAAGCTTTGAAAAGCAATTGTACAATAATAATATGTACAAAGAAAACTGTATGGTGTGCCAACAACATCAATATGCTTCAAGGATCTCACTGCAAACCTGAAGTATAAATGAAGAATGAGATTCTCCCCTAAGTGTTCACAGTAAATGTATTTATTCAGGAAATATGCCTTCAGTAGGGTAGAAGAGGCAGCCTTACACAGTGTTGAGGAAAAGCAATACAGCAACCCAACATACCAGAAAAAAATATCCAAATTAACTCTACACTTGCGGAAAAAAATCATTTTCAAATTGGTGCAGCTGTAATTTAACATGCAGATTTGGGCTATAGGTTTGATGCTTAGTAATAATAACATTACCTACTTAAAGAAATATATTTCCTAATATAAGGAAGGTATGGTGTGAACTCATGCACAAAGCGGTGTGGGTTTATGCTTCAAAAACAGTTCAGGATCCAATGGAAAGCCTGTTTGAGGGCATGTCTCTGAAACAGAAATAATAATGCAAATTCAGATGTAGATGGTGATTGAGTTTTGTGTATATATATTTTAAAATATAATTAGAAAGTGTTGAATTCATATTCTGAGTGAGGAAGAAAAAAATGCAAATCTGCCGTAACAATTGGAAGCATGTGTTTCAGCCATGCAAAAGAAAATAGGCGGGTAGGGATCACAAGAGGGCTGAGCTTTGTATGAGAAGAAGTAGATATCTTTCAAGAACAGAATTTTAAAAGTAAATTCTAATAAATTTTAGAAAGTAGAGTGAAGTACAAGGTCATGTGCTTAAGAACTTAGATGGATTTCTGCTTTAAACTTATGTTCATCCTTTAAAATGTGAAAGGAAGAGTCCTCTCATTTTATTGTTTGCTACATGATTGTGAACTACTGGTGGTATAACATAGATGAGAAAAAACAAATGTGCAATCCTAAAGGAATTAAAAAAGGTGTTTCCAATCAAAATAAGGAAGTATTAATGCCATTTTTGAAAGGTATCTGTGAGACCTTATCTTGTATTGTGGAAGATATGCAAGCCATCTAATATCTGGTTCTTAATTTAGAAATGGGTTCCACATAGGATCTGATGAAAGATTCCGTGTTCAAGTACTGATACTCTGAATTTCCATGAGGTAACAATCGCTCACAATTTTTACTGTGGATTATAGCTTAGCACATTTGCTATATACTGCCAGTTAGGCTGTGTAAATTCTATATATGTCTTTTATGACATAAAAGCTCAAGAAGTTTTCATTCAGACTAAATGTATAGAATGGAAAATTGTGATTGCCCTGTCTCAATAATGTTTTGTTTTTTTTTAATTTTTTTGGGGGGGAGACAAGAAGCAAGCTTTGGGAAGGAAGAAGCATCTTTTATACTTCTTAAGTACAGTTTTAAACATGAGAACAAATGGTGACACTAAGCATGAGAAAACTATGGGAAAGAAAGTTTTTCACTATTCAGAGAAAAGAGTCTCTGAAACACTGCTCTGGTAGAAGTAATAGAAATGAGCCATTGCCCCCCATGTGCAGTACCTACCTTGAAGGTGAATCTTGGTCAGCTTAGAAAGGTATTTATAATATGAGATGAATTGCTATAATAAAAAAGTTGAAGACTCACAAAACCTCTTCTAGTCCTGTGTTTTTTTTTTTTTAATAGGGCCTCATTGAAATCAACAACAAAATTCTAGAGAACAGAATAATATCCTGATTTTTTAATAAGCAAATTACATCAAATCAACATGTTCATTTGAAAAATATTTTATTGCCTCTAAAAATTAAAACAAATAGAGGAGATTCCTTAAAGGACATAGCAGCTGATTATTTTTTCAAAAGTCAGCTTTATTTCCTATATATTTATGGCCTGTTTCATGAACAGAAAGCTCTGATGAGTATATGGTAAATGTCATTTGCTAAAATACAGATTACATACACAATATTTCATCTATTTAAATCCACTCTCAGTAAATGACCATTTGGGATACTTTAAATCACACTTGTGAGATCACAACAAATAATGGTGATTTATATGAACCTATTCCAAATAGCTGTATCTCACATTATTTTATATACTCTGGATTTTTTCAAGCTATTAGATACAAAAATGTGTCGACTTCATAATTTTCAGTAAAATGATAGAAGAAATACCATCAAACTAATAAGTATGGGCACTTTTAATTAGAAGGCATTCATTCGAAAATTAATTTGCTTTTCTCTGTAATAAGTACACTGAAGAAAGTGGCACATTTTAAATATATATATATATTTATTCCCCAAATACACAATTTTCCAATGTTTTTGAGTATTTATAGTGTTGAGGTGATTGTTCACAGTACCTGAAAATACAGTGGATTAGTCTAACAGCCCACTGATGAGATCGTTATTATTGCAACCATTTTAGGGCCTGGCAAATAATATGATCCAACAAGTCTCAGAGCTAAGATTAAGAGAGGGGCATGTTGGGAAAGTCATAGTAATTTAGCATCTTGCAAAGTAGTTTAGTCTAGGAAAATGTTTGTTTTGGGTGGGGAATACTTTTATAGAGAGTTCTCTGAGTGATTATTTAATCACTGTAATTTGACTGGATTGTTACAGTTTGTATTGTAATACTCCAGCCATACCTCTAGAAACAAATAATTATGATTTTGTGTATGGTTCTTTGGAATATTTGTAGTTAATGAACATAAGTGATACTGTATCAGAGTTAATTCTTGTAATAAATAATGTCCTTAAATACATCCAGAGATAATATTGTATCAATAGCTGTTAAGACTGAAATTCCTATCTCACTTGGGGTTCAGTAACATTTTTCAAGGTAAATTAAAATAGCAAAATTTGCCAATTGTGTATAATGCTTGGACTGTCAATATAAAATGGGCTGTCAATGAAAAATACTTAGCATATTTTGTTGTCGTGCACATCTGATGATTTTTTTGACTATAAGTGTAGTAAGAAGGAATTTACTGGAAGTATTTTTGAAATGATTGACCACAGTAATGGCACCACCTGTAAAATAAATTTTAGTGTAATGAAAACCCACAAAAAAAGATTAGATTATGCTTTTATTACATGCAGAATTGATTAGCTCCCCTTAAGTGAAAACTCAAAATCACAGAATGATTGAGGTTAGAAGGGACCTCTGCAGGCCATCTGGTCCAAACCCCTACTCAAGCAGAGGCACCTACAACAGGTTTCCCAGGAAAACTTTTGAAGATCTCCATGTAGGGAGACTCCACAACCTCCATCACCCACATAGTGAAGGAGTGCTTCCTGATATTCAGATGAAACTTCTTATAGGCCAGTTTGTGCCCCTTGCCTCTTGCCCTGTCACTGGACTCAACTGGAAAGAGCCTGACTCCATCTTCTTTGCACCCTCTTTTCAAGTATTTATACACATTGATAAGATCCCCCTGAACCTTCTCTTCTTCAGGATGAACCAGCCTTTCCCAGTCTCTCCCAGCTCTCTTGACCTCTCTTCATAGGAGAGGTGCTGCAGTCCCTTGATCATCTCATGGCCCTCCACCAGACTCTTTACAGTATACCCATGTCTCTATTGTACTGAGGGGCCCAGAACTGAAACAGTACTCCAGGTAGTCTGAATGACTTTGGTGACAAGTTGCATTGAACCCCTTCTTGTATGTGAGTTAGGA
Source organism: Anser brachyrhynchus (assembly GCF_964034855.1). Lineage (NCBI taxonomy): Eukaryota > Metazoa > Chordata > Aves > Anseriformes > Anatidae > Anser > Anser brachyrhynchus. The sequence continues at coordinate 28,310,050 of NC_137694.1, read as the reverse complement.
TCTGATATATCAGAGAAGTTGGTGCAACAAACTATTTACATATAAATTTCTTGATTAAACCTCTATGATTGTCTGAGTTTAGGAGCAGCAGAATCCTATTTAAGTGAAGATTCCTTTTTATTCAAATCACTTCTTTTTCCAGTGAAACTGTCAACAGGAATTCTAAAAAGATTTTGAAAATGTTTCTTTTACCTGACAGATGTTTTCTATTTTCCTTTTTTTTTATTGTTTGGTTTGGTTTGGTTGTTTCTTTCTTTGTTTTGTCCCTTAGATAGTAAACATCATTAGCATTGAGTCTTTAGAATGCTGCTGCAACAGTATTCAACAGTGCAGCAAGTAGATCTTTCCACTTTAGTTCTGGAAGATTTAAGTATTGTGATTTTCATTTTATTATGTATCAACTTAGTCTTGCTACTAATTATTTATTAAAATGTAAATGACATAAGAACGGTATCTTTTATAAAATCATAAGTGGTGTGTTTTCTGTCTTGGAGAAAAAACAATGAAGAAAGGAACTGTCAGTTTTGACAAATAGTGGTCTAGACAGTTGTCTTGACTAGCAGTCCGCAGCTGAAATAATTTCTATTTTTACACTTAAAATGCATTAGATTATGCAGCTATCATCCTCAGTATTGATCTCATAGTTAGGATGAAACTTTGATTCTTCACATTTTCAATATTTTATAATTTTTACTATTGTAGTTAGATATTTTTCTACTTTTTTATTTTTTTTCTTAAATACTGTAGTAGAGCATTATGTTAGATATTTGGGTCTTCTTATATTAATAACTTCACAAAATTTTAATGTGCATCACATTTCCAGAGATGTTGTGTGTATTTTGGCAGGGGTAACAAAGTGCAAGAAGGGAAAAGGAACAGCTGAGAGACACAGAGACATGCATCATTGACAGACCCATTGAAGTGGGACTGAACAGCAGGCAGCAAGTTTATGCTCATACATCTTTGAGTTTATTTCATGCCCAACTGTGTGAGCACAAGGTATAGACGTACATTATTTATACTTTTCAGAGAATACCAAAATCCATTGGTTCAAGCTTTGAATAATACTGAGTAAAGGAGAAGGAGATACGATCCGTAGAGATCCCAAGATATCTTTACTCTTTTATCATCCCTTCAGCTTTCTAGTCCATCTTTTGTGTTTTATCATTGCAGGGTTACCTTTTAGCTATAGTTACAAGTGGTGATTTTTCGTAGGACATAATCGTTCCCTTGCAGTTCAAGGAGTAAAAGACATGAACTTAATCTAAAAGAATGGTGTAACAATATATAGCCAAGGTCTGGAACCCTGTGCTGCAAGACATTTTGGATGCTGAACACTTATATTGGCCCAAAAAGCAAGTGAAAGATCAATGGAAGAAAAATCCATTAAAGGGCTCCTAAATACAAAATGCAAATTCCTTATTTTCATAGTCTCTAAATCCCAATATACTGTAGTGTGGGGATTGTCTGGGAAAGTGTTACTATGTAAGTATGTTACTATGTTCTTTTCTCTGGGCATGGAGTATTGAATACTGTCAGAGGCAGTCCAACAGGCTAAATTATCATTTGGTCTAATCCAGTATGACATATTATCTTTTCAACCAGCTTCTAGAAAACAATATATTTTCCTTCTGAAGACTTGCTTTTGGCCATCCAAGTGAACCTGACTTTCCTCCAAGAAAATGTTGGCTCCACCAGCCAATTTCAAAGTTTACAAATCACAGTCCATAGGATTTACCAAAACTGCTTTTAGTCATGCTTTGAAGAAGGTCTTTTACTGGAAAAGTATCTAACCATTTCCAGTCAACATCTTAAGAAACACTTCTTTTTTTTGTTCCACAGCACTGACATTGGGATAACATAGAATGAATTTTGCTACCCATAATTACTCTTCATTGTGGTGGAAAAATTGGATTAATCTGATTAAGCTCAAGCAAAATAATTGGATTCCCAACTGATTTCAAGTTCCTTAGCCACTTCCTAACACCACAGAGTCAATCAGATGCTTGATGTGTTTGGATCTGACAGTGCTCCAGAAGGGACCTTCCAAATAGAAAAAGATATACCTGAATTGCCTTGGGATTAGCTACCTGACTTTCCCATGAGTCTGCAGCTGTATAACTATTTTGATCATGCAGGCAATGAAACCCATTCCTCTTTCTTGTTTCCTGTTTATATGCGTAGGACTGCAATGTCTCTCCCACTGTATAGGAAAAGGATCTTTCAAACTTCACATCTTTAATTCCTGTTCAAATTAAGCCACAATTAGTAAAAAGGGGGGGGGGGGGGGGAGTACGGCTACCTTCTGTTAAGGAAAACTTGAAGTCCTTTATAGTAAACAGAGTTAAGAACTTCATATGGCATATGGATTACAAATTGTTGTTGATCCTAGTTGTTTACCATAAAGGAATATAAAATTCTTTGGTTGAATTTTGTACTCAAGCCAATGATTTACATTTGTCATTGTATGTAAAATGTAGTTCTCCCTAACATTAAAACAATTTTTTTTGAAATTTAAAGTAATTTTTCATGAGATTACAATAGACTGATTCGTTTAGGAGTAGACATGTCATAGACATACAGGAATGTAGTAGACATTTTCAGGCTTCTTTATGATGAGGTAAAAAGGAACAATCTGAAAGTTCAGAACAGAGTAGAGTAGACTGGGATGGGATGGGATGGGATGGGATGGGATGGGATGGGATGGGATGGGATGGGATGGGATGGGATGGGATGGGATAGGATAGAATAGAATAGAATAGAATAGAATAGAATAGAATAGAATAGAATAGAATAGAATAGAATAGAATAGAATAGAATAGAATAGAATAGAATAGAATAGAATAGAATAGAATAGAATAGAATAGAATAGAATAGAATAGAATAGAATAGTTGGAAGTAACCCATCAAGTCCAACTACCTGGCCACTTCAGAGCTTGACATTATCAAGGACATTATTCAGATGCCTCTTGAACACTGACAGGCATATGAATTTGCAATTAGCAGAATTTTCATTCATTTATTTGCCTTATTTATGTAGCTTAAAGTTTTACAAAAGGCATTGATACATTGTTCTAGTAAAGAAAATTTCATGGAGGACTGCTTCCTAAAGAAATGTCTCACTTTTCATACTTCTCACTTCTGGGTGTCTTCTCTGTTCTCTGACATATCAGATGGTCATCATTTCCCTCATTCTCCTTTCTTTCAGAGTAAGCATAAACAGGAACATTGAAAAACTGAAAACGTATATTATTCCTTCTCTTAGTGGTCATTTAGGAAAGGTCTCATTGTTTTTTGGATTCTCCAGGGATCCATCACTTTCTAATGTATGTTCAGATATGAAAAATAGTGGCAGAACCCCCATAAATCCTGAATGGTTCTCTTAAAAAATTCCTATTAAAATGCAGTAAAATTATTTCATGTTTGAGCGTATCTGTAACATTTTAAGATACAAATAGTCGCAACATTAATATCATTTTTTTATAAAATCAAGCTATATAATCCTGGAAATTAAGAATTAGATTTAGAAAATTTCAAAACAATTTAATATACTGAGTTTCTCAAACATATTTGACCCTGAAGGAAAAAAAAAAAAGAACAGTCGTTAAAAATCAGTTTGCACTAGTTTGGGTCTATAAATGCTAACATATTTTAATATTAACAACATTAACATTCTAAATAAAAAAGTTAACATTATCTTTGACATGGTATCTCAGGAGGAAATTTGGCAGAACAAAAGGTAAAAACTAGAGGTATAGAACTGTATCTGTTTTGATGCAGTGCAAGCCATCTGCAACCCAAGAAACTCAGTGAAAACAAGACCAAGACATATTGCCGACATGGGAGATGCTGCTTGGGCTCAGTCGTCATATAGGAGGACTGTGTTTAACTCCATAAGCAAGATCACTGAGTACGCAATTTGTGACATAAGTTACACCTCAGAACTTTAATTGCGAGTCAGTGGAGTTTGTTACAGTCGGTACATTGTCCTTGATATTGCATAAATGTTTCTTTGATCCAGGTACTCGAGATCCTTCTAGCAGCATAATGAGGTGTCAATATTTGCACTCAGCCAAGGAGTATGAGACTACTTTTAGGTAAAACAAACAAACGAACCAACAATGAGATTTCCCGAGACACCAGCAGAACTACCACTATGAGATGTCTTCTTTTCTGAAGGCATCTTTTAGAGAGTGTTGCTTCCCTGCTGGGATGCGTTGTCTATGAGATGGTTATTTGGTTCTGTCTGGATGTCATCCCAGGACAGGAGATGAGATAAGAAATGAAGCAGAAAAACACTGTAGGGTCTTGTATATTTATTTAAATATGCAGTTGAGCTTTTTTGTTGTTGTGGTGGTGGTGGTGGTGAAGATTGTGTGTTTCTGGATATACTGTGTTGATAATTAAAATACCAGGTTTACATTTAAAAATGATTATTCAGTGTAAGAGGAAGCCTTCCATATGCTTGAACTCGCTGAAAACAATTGTGTATACTAGAGAGATACAATACTAGAGACATCTGTCCCCCTCTTCCTCTGATAAGAGTGTTTATCATTGTGAAAACTTATAAAGAGAACTGAAGACATCATCAGAAAGAATGGCTGCTTTTATAAACCCAGTGAAAAAGTGCATACACAAAATCTGCAGCAATTGCTTTCAAGAATGGTCTGAGCTTTAAATGAGATTACAGCTTTGTATTTGGGAAGAGGAAGTCTGAAGAAATTGATGTATGTATCATTTTGTATCATTTGATGCATCACCTTTTTTTAGTGTAGTATTAAAAGATTCTCAATGTATTGGGCATATTATACAGCTTCTGTATGTTATTTTGTTGGCAGAATTATTTATAACTGTGTTTGATGAGATTTTTGTCTCTCTGTCTCTCTCACTTTTTTTTTTAATTGTTATTTAGTAGAATCTTGGTTTCTAGTAATATCTAATATTAGGAGGGTTTCTTTGTTCTGAAACCAAGTATGTTTAAGATAGTATCAACAAGGATGGTACATCAATGGTGTACAAACCGTGATTTAATGTTCTTGAGCTGTTTAACTTTTTTCTACCCCCCCCCGTTTTTTTTTTTGTTTGTTTGTTTTGTTTTTTTTTCCCCTGTAAGTATACGTTTCAATGATTTATGTGATATATAAATATAGTTGAAATGTTTATCTGGTTGGATAGGTATGCAGCAAACAGTAGGTGCTTGCACTTTCTTCTGGTACATCAGCACAGAGGGATGGAGAGTCATTTGATTTTACTTGGGGAGTATTTCTTAGTGTGCTTTCTTTATTAGTTTTGTGGCCTATATTACGATCCCCACTTTTTTGTGTTGTTTGGCTAGGACTGGTTGATGAAACTTTAGGCTGGTACCGTGTTCTTTCCTACACTGAAAGAATCATCAGAAAGTACAATATTATCTCTATTTCCTTTTTTATATAAAACCTGTTGCACCTTTTTTGGTAGCTAGTATATAAGGGCTGGTGTATTGTGTCCCAGAGCTGTTGTGTCTGGACCGTGATTCAGTGATGGGATGCATATGGGATTGTTCAAAGCTGTTCCTCTAAATCATAAGTTTATTCTGCTGATAAGCATTTTAGATCCAATACAACATTTGAGCATGGGTCCTGGCCCAAAAGGATTTCTTGTCCTAAATCTTTGTTCTGAAACACAGAAAAGGCTCCTCTGCTTTTAGTAAATCAATTTGAGGTTGTATTCAACACCCTAGACAGCACATGGGCTGTAATAGGCTGGTTTTTTGCTTGTGGAGGTTATGGAAAGAAGAGCCTTGGGTCCTATGTTTGTGCTTCTGATTATTCAGTGAATAAGAACTTAGCATTAGCATTAGAATTTAGCATTTTGCATTTGGTATTATCCTGCATGATCATCCCTATATCAGGCATGGGTGATGTATTCAGCTATTTCCTACATGTGCTGTCTTTCCCCTGTCTTTCTCTCAGTTTGAAGGAGGTTAACATTACAGAATGGGGCCTAATGACAGCCAGAATACATAGGAAGAGAGTCAATGTATTAAATTACTCAATTATTTCTTGTTTATATATCAAAAAAGGACTAGCGTACATGTAGGAAGAATGTTTCATTAGTGTGAACTGTCATTTTGAATTATTTAGTCAACTGTCTTTTTGTTGTTCCTTTTATGCTGCTGGTACAAAACAAAGAATTTTCTAAAAAGTAGAAAGCACTGAATTTGAAAGAAAATGAAGTGGTGGCCATTTAGTCTTTTTTTGCTAACAGCATGAGAATTCCATTTGTCAGTCCTTTATTGAATTGTATGTTAACTGTACGTATGTTTTTAACATCCTTCACAGGATGCATATCTAGTGTAATAAGCTGTAAAATGTAGAGTTTCTATGCCTTCTTTATCTGGTTGTGAAAATGAAATTCTCCTTGTTATAGGAAAAAAAAGTAAACAACAACAACAAATTATTTTAGCCTTTATATGTTATTTCTGATGAATATAAATTATGTAGCCTGAAAGCATATTTTTACGGGCTCATTTAAATTCAAAACAAACATGCAAACAGAACAAAACAAAAACTTGCTGTGAAAGGTTAGTGTATTTACATGACTCTATGGCATATTCAGATTATGTAGAGTGATTTGTTCTGCAGCTGCCTCAAATTAAGAACAGGTGTAGAAGGCAGATTATGCAAATACTCATATTAATGTAATTGTCAAATTGGTGTGTTTATCATTGTGCCTTTAAAGAGTAGACTATACTCTTATTTTACATGTAAATTAGCTTTATTCTTAAGAGCTACTATTGGATAATGAGCTCATAAATGAGAAATTTCTAGCATATGGTGAAACATTTCTAAAATGTGACATTTTCTTGTGTAGCCATTTATTTTATATATATTGTATAAACATACTAAAATCTGCTTTGTCTCCTTTAGAAAAATATATCAATGATATAGTTTTAAAATATAGTTCATGGACTAATGAACCTATATGTCTTTCAGTTTTCATTCTGAGTTCATGCAACCATTAGTAGGACAACTTTTGATATCCTTCAGCCATTTACTACATGTTTACAAACCTTCATGGGCTTCATTGCTCTTTTGCTTTAAATCCAGAAGAAATACACATTAGAGGGAGAATTATGTTCATTTGAAATTGCTATTTTACTCTCTAAAACATTCTGTATTTAAACAACCACAAACAGGGTTTCAGATTTTAAGTATACATTTTTAAACATTATTTACCTCATGTTGCTAGTATGCATAGATTTATTAATGATTAGCTGAGCTTTGTGATATTTTTAGATCACAGAGATTTGGTATCAAAGGATGTTTAAAATTTTAAAAAGGGTATGAGAACTTTTAATTTACTTTCTTAATTGTAAGAGTTATTTACTAATATGGATCTAGTTAAGAAAACTTACCCATTATAAAGTTCAAGCACTACGATTCTGAGGTTTGGTGTCTTTTCTTAATTATATCTTTTGCTTGTAACCTTGATTAATAATAATTTAAAATCTGTTAAAAGAAAGTTCTATATACTAGTTTTTTTTATATGCATATATACATATATATGTGCATATAGATGCCTATTTTATATATACCGTTGCTGAGGTAGATTGAATATTTTAACCTGAGTCTTAAATACTGTGTGGGATGCTCTGCACTGGAAGGCTGAGCTGAACAGTTGGGCAAGTCCGTGCTCCTCAGGAAGCAGAGGCTAAGGACACTGGCTGCCAACAGCTGGCTACAGGGCAAACAAGATTAGAACAAGGTCTTCCTGCTCTTTTTTTTTCATATGGTCATGGCACAGGTGAGCTGTACTACTTATTTCTAAGAACAAAAAGAAAATTCTGTTTTGCTTTTGGATATATTCCAGAAAAGAAAAGTAAAAAAAGAGCATAGTTATTGGTTTCAGGGTTCAACCCAGAGGCATCAAATTTCTTCCTATTCTTCTCACAATGCAGTGTTCTCAAGCGGTAACTATATGAGAACAACCTAAAAATGTGAGCAACAGGTTTACAGGAGACGTCTATTAATTCATTAGAGTTCTTTTCTCTAAATCTTCTTCAAGAAAGGACAGAACAGCAACAATTGTATTTTTCAGGTGTTGCTTCTTTAGGATTTTTTTTTTAAGATTGCATTGAGTTTGATTGTGCTTATCTTAACTGATGAGTGTTTTCTTTACAGCCTGTTACCTACCTATGAAATCTTTCATTCAGTTAGTAACACAGTCTTAATGCAATGAAAACTGTCTATTTAAAAAAGAAGAATCTGGCAGAAACTTTACGATGTAAGCTGAAGATGATAAATCTTTTCTTTAGGGGTAGCACAACTATATCATTTTACAGTACAACCATCAACCAGATGAAATTGCAATCTCTTTTTCTAATCAATTTGAATCATATGCATCATTTCAGTAGGAAGTTATTGTGGCATTAATTATCTTTGCATTTAGAAAATCTTTTACTTCCACTTGATTACTCGTCATTGAAGATGTTTGCATGCAGAAATGTCAGTCAAAGCTATACAATGTAGGTACAGTATCACGTAATATCATCGTTGTTACTCTTTCTAGGTCAGAAATAATCTAAGACACAAGATGGAGGTGGTTGCACAAAGACAGTGCACTCTCAGTTACTGGAGAACTGGATGATTCCATCACTTTTAACACTGCTTTAAAACAGCTAGGAATCTGGCCCAGGCTATCTTGTCTTTATTAAATTTCTCACAGACCTCAATGGGAAGTCTTTTGAGGTTAAAAAAGGAAAGACAGGAAACTGCACAAAGAACAAATGAAAAGACAAAAAAAAAAAAAGCCCTCTGGTCATGCTTATGACTTATTCCTTTTTAACACTTTTTGTACTGTGTAATTGATGCTTATTTGCAGTTCTTTCTTTTTTTGTTTGTTTGTTTTTTAATTATTTTAGGCTAGGTAACGACTTCTCTATTATTTTTTAAGTATATGGATTTTCTGACCACAAGCTTTGGAAAATGATTAAGGAATTTGAACAGATGAGTTTTTAATAAGACTTTTGATGCCTAGAATAAGAGAACATGTTTCCTCCATTGCCTTGGTCTTCTTCCACAGGCTGTTCCAGAGGTGTATGTATTAGAGCTGTAAGCATGCCTTTACACATTAGTTTTGCTGCCCTCCCTGCAGGGAGCCAGTGTGAGGAACCTGCCTCACTTCTGCTATTATTGGAGGAGTTCGTTAAGTTATTTAAGGAGGACAGGCACACTTCTTTCATTTTTATGTCCCTGTTCCTCTCTGTAGTAGCAGCTGTGAATTTGATATTAAACATACTGATTTCAAATAAAAAGATCACTTTGTTTTACTTTAAAAATATATATATTCAAAGAGAGCTACCTTAGTAGTGTTTATTGTCTTTAATACACACACATTGAAGGCAGCAATTTGTGGAGTACCATCAATTTCCTGAGCCATGCAGCAAATCCTATAGTAAATAAAACTGGGTCTGAGTATGCTTGCATCTCATCTTTACCATAGTAGCCCCCTAAATCTGGACAGTTGTTATTTACATGCAAAGGCCATGTTGTATGGTTTCTCTTTGACATAAACTTTGATTTGGGGAGTGGAGGAGGGTTTCCCTTTTATTACACCGTTAGAGGTTGGCGTTAGCTCAAAACAGGACATCAGCTGACTTGCACAGCTACTGGTAGGTGCATCAATTTTGCTGTTACCAGTTGATCTGTCTTGCTCATTCACACAAAATTAAATCGGTCACCAAGTTGGAGCCAGGAAGAATCTGATGTACAGCTTGGCCTGGTAAGGACCCTTAGGAGTCTCGTGCTTTTCTCTGCAGTAGAAAATCACTCACGTAGTCCAAAACTAATAAATAGATTCTTTGACATTGCTGAAAATACCCTACCAAAAAAAGATATAACTGCTTTGATGACTCTTGCACTCTTCTTGTAGTATATCATAGCTGTGGTCCTGAAGAAAGTCTACAGATTGTAATAATGCCTTACGAAATGTGAAAGAGACATTTTATCGATATATCTACAGTGTAGTTATATTGCCTTTAATTATGGAACTACATACCCACAACATAGCATTAATCTAACAACCTATAGTTGTGTATGCCTAAAGTATTAACTATCTGGAAATAAATTTTCAATGCCTTACAAATGAATGGTAGGGACCTATAAGATTAAAATTAAAACAAAAGATGTAGTGCAAAGTCAGGCAACTTGTTATATACTTTTTATTAATCATTCATTATTCTTCATGGAAGTCTGCTGATTATAAGATGAACAGCATTAATTCATATCCATAGATACATATGAACAGATTTTATTTCTTTCTGGAATGACAACTTAGTTGGTATCATTTCCCTTAGTGCTATTTTTCTTTAGTAGATCAGAGAATAAGATTGACGATTTTGGTTATGCAGGCCATGCTATTTTCATTCAATTCAAGTCTTTTCCTGCGCCTATCAAGATCTCCTCTCTGTGTCTTATTAAAGGATCAATATAGTGTCATCCTTTTATCTTCTTGGGATAGCGGTATTTGCATTGCTATTCTTTTTCAGTAAAACAGAAAGGGGAAAAAAAAAAAGCCAAAAGCTCAGCCAAAGCTGAGGCCACTGTCACCCCAGGCATTAGTCAGCAGAATGGCTCAGATAGGAAAGCAGTCATACATCTTCTCTTCCCTGCTCAATAGTAGGAGCTCTAAATCAAGAAATTTGAAATTATTATTAGAAATCAATGCACTATGCAACTTTGTCTGCAATTCGCTGTCTAAACTGAACTCTGTTTTGCGTTACCTTGTAAAGAATATGCTTGGTTACAGTACAAAATGTTGCAGTTTTAGAAACTTCGAAGTTCTACGTAGAATCACAGATTTGTTCTTTAAAATGTACCTTCTCTGTAGAAAGCATTTGTTGTTGTTGTTGTTCCTTTTTTTCCTATTCAAAAGTCTAATTTTAGGGCCAGATTTCCAGAAGAGTTGAGCAGCCAGGACTCCACTGATGTCAGTGTAAGCTGCAGCTGCTTTGCACCTCTACAAATGAGACTCTTCAGTGTTTGGGAAAATTCAGATCTGCAAACTAGTCTAAACAAAAGGCATTTTTATACATAGACTTCATCAGTTTTATTCTGACTTATCAGGCATAATTTGTCTTTTCCTAGAAGAGCAGCTAAGATTTTTTTTTCTTTTTTTTCATTTATGTTTTTACTGTGAATTAACAATTTTTGAAGACTGCTGGATATTTTGCCAAATCAGTCTAAAATTGTGTGGCGTGTTTTGATTTTAACCAAAGTTACAGCTGCAGAGCTGTAAAGCAGTCAGTTTCCCTTATTATGACTAGTTCTACAACTTGTACTGTTTTAAATTGCCTGCAATTAGCATATTTCAACCTTATTTTTAGGTTTAAATTGCAGTGTGAGAGTGTACTCTCCTCTTAGCTAATTAGTGCTATCAAGGAACAGTAGGTTACCTCATTAGTACCATGTGCATTTAATTAAAGAAGAGAAAATTGGAGTTAACCTCATAGTTAATATTTTCACAGAGTGCTACAATGCCAACACCTTCAATTGGAGTCACACCCCTGTGTATCTAATTATTCACTGGTGCCAAATAAGGTTAGCATGGATACCGCCATGCTGTTGACAAAATAATTTCGATGGAAATCTGTTCTCTGGTTTCTGAGATGAAGTACCAGTTATTTTTATTTCTCTGCATTGGGGTCACAAGATAGTCCCCCCCACACTTTTATGTTCACACCAAACCTATGAAAGGAGAAGGACTCATGAGGTACTTAATCTCAGACAAGCAATCTGTGGTCTTCATCACGGCAGGAATCACGGCAATCTGATCATAACCATTTTAGTTTTGCTACCAGTATTGCAGAAACCAGTAGTTATATTGTACCAGTTGAAAGAATTACAAACCAATAGAACTAGAGTACAGATTTCTTCCCTTGGTAAATGTGCTCGGATTTTCTTATGTCTCACTCGGCAGTAGTTTTCTTTTCCACCATGAGTGTAGAAAGCAGAGAATGATGTAGAATGCTACTAGGAAAACTTCTAGAGGGCTTGATCTAATGTGAAGTTATCAGCTCCAATCCAGGCAGTGTACTTTGTGTCTATTTCCAGGTAGAACGGTATTCTTGGGATGTAAAACATGCAATGTTTTTGAAAGCAAAACAAAACGGAACAATACTTTTTGTCATTAATCTGTGATATTGGTGGTTGAGCATGGCTTTTCCAGTCTGTAATAATACAAGTTAAATCCCTGTATATGAATTTTGTGCTTCATTTTGTGTTAGAATGGCAGCATGGTGTTCTGGATGCCCAGAACTGAATTCTCTCACAGCATCCATGTAGCATTAGTTTAACAGGCTCTTTAAGATACACAATTTTAAACATAGGAATATTCCCATTACTGACGTGATAGGGATTTAAATATATCCTGGAATGTTTTGTGTGATAAAGATCATCTTATTTTTCACTTAGCTTGCCTGGAGCTGAAGGGCTCAAAGTCGGAGACTTTCTAAGGGGATTTATCTTCTGAATGTTGATGTCCAGAGCTGCTAATATGAAAAATAAATTTGATCAAGCCATCTATAAGCTCTGTGACTTGGTTTTCCCATCTGCAAAGTGGAAATGCCTATATTTCATAGGCGAAGGTGATCCGAGTACAAATGAATTTCTTTTTGCACAATACTTGAGTACTTCAGTAGTACAATACTGCTTTGTACTAAAATGTATTGGTGCCAAATTGCATTTGTATGAAGTATATTGATTAGATTTAAGGTATGATGATAGCATTAATCCCAGACATAAGTGCATACTGGGAGAAGAACTCACTGAGAGCAGCCCTGCACTTGGGGGTTCTGGTGGACAAAAAGCTCGACACGAGCCAGCAGTGTGTGCTTGCAGCCCTGAAGGCCAACTGCAGCCTGGGCTGCATCAACAGAGGCAGGACCAGCAGGGTGAGGGATATGATTAGTCCCCTCTACTCTGCCCTTGTGAGGCCCCACCTGGAGTGCTGAGTCCAGGTCTGGGGCCCCCAGCACAAGAAGGATGTGGGGCTGTTAGAGTGGGTCCAGAGGAGGGCCATGAGGATGGTCAGAGGGCTGGAGCACTTCTCCTACAAAGACAGGCTGAGGGAGTTGGAGTTGTTCAGACTGCAGAAGAGAAGGCTCCAGGGTGAACCCATTGCAGCCTTTCAGTACTTAAAGGGGGCTTATAAAAAAGAAGAGCGACTTTTTACGTGAGCAGGTAGTGATAGGACAATGGGGAATGGTTTCAAACTAAAAGAGGGGAGACTTAGATTATAGGTTAGGAGGAAATTCTTCTCTCAGAGGGTGGTGAGGCACTGGAACAGGTTGCCTAGAGAAGCTGTGGATGCCCCATCTCTGGAGTTTATGAAGCCCTGGGCAACCTGATCTAGTGGGTGGCATCCCTGCCCATGGAAGGGGGTTTGGAGCTAAGTGATCTTTAAGGTCCCTTCCAACCCAAGTCATTCTGTGATTCTATGATACTGCCTGCTGAAGTATTTTGTTGTTGTTGTTTGTTTGTTTTAAATTTGTTTACAGTAATCCTCATACTAAATCAAACACTTTCTTGTCTATTCTTTTAGATTACTTCACTCATGTGTTTACATTGGTACATGGGTGCTTAAATAGCCACTTTACAAGCTTACTTATAACCAACCACTTTGACATTTAGCACTGCTGTTCAAATGAAAATAATGGCTGACCTTTTTAATTTTTTTTTCTGTTTTGTTTTACACTGAAGTGGAAAAGAGGCTCTTCAAACACTGTGCTTTTCCCATATTAGCTTTCCAAACTGCTGATGCTTCAGGATCTATTGTAAATTTAAAGGAATCATTTGGATGGAATGGTGGGGTGGAAGTCTGGTGTCAGTCGATTTAACAGTAGGATAAAATTTCCCTGTGAAAATAACTGACCTCAGTGTTCACTAAACTATTACATGTGTTTTGTATATAGCTGCTATTAAAATGTGGAATTATAAATAGAACCACTTACCCCTTTTTTGTTGTTGGTGGTGGTGTTTTGTTTTTTTTTAAGTAGAAATGTTGTTATATGATAGCCTCTTTAACTATAAAGGTGTGTTTGAAAAGAAATTAGGCAGCTTTCATTGTTTTCTGTTAGCACCTGTAAGAGAGACTTCAGATTACAAAAATAATCGTAAAAATAAAAGAAGAATGAGCTTTTTGGTCCTCCACATTTGCTTGAAGTAAACTATGTGAAAACATGCAGTCTCTGCAAGCCTGTGGCCTGACTTGAGTCTCTTTCTTTATGTAAAGGAACAGAGGCACTGGTTTTGTTTGTGCTGCAGAGAAAACTGCAGCTCAGATTACTGCCCTCTGTGGTATCATCATTATCTCTGAAAGATCTCACCCAGCTCTATCAAGAACAACCAGGTAATAAAGGCACACGGTGAAGAGGCAATGATTTGGTTTGGGTTTGGTTTTAGTACTTTGAATCTCAGCAAGTCTAGTGGCTGGTAAACATGCATACAAATATGTAGACCACAAATCAAACTAACAAATATATCATTTTATACACATTTCCAAAGTCTGGGTCTGCATAAAAGAAAAATCTTAATCAGAAATTTTAGATGGATAGCTTTTCAAAGAATCCAGATCATTTATTGTAGCATCTTTGACAGACTGTTACTGCTGTTTGGTGTCCCGTCTGTGTAGACTGACTTAGTTCCCTCACTTAGTTCCCTTAGTAGAGACCTTTCAGACTTTTGAGACTTAGTAGATTTTTTATGGGTTTATCATCGTTAATAAGTGAAAAAGATATTACTTCAAGCAAATTTTCTGTATGTAATGCAATTTCATGTTAATTACAATTAATTTCAATATTTTTAAAGTATTGCCTATCCTTGCAATCCTTTTTTTCAGTGCTCCCTTATGAACAGGGTAGTAAGACCACACTTTTTTTTTTTTTTTTAATTTTGATTCTTATTACTCTCTTTATTCAAATTCATTTTTTAGGCATGTGGTATTCCAAGTAAAGTATTAAGTATTTTATTCATTGTACTAGACCTAGTCACTTTGACATAGTTTTAATTAACAGAATACAAAGTAAACAGTATGCTTTTTTTATTATTATTTTTTTTTTGCAGGAAAAATAACCAATAAGCCTGAGGAAAAATATTTATTTATAATTCACTCAATATTCTCCATTGGTGTATTGAGTGATGTGAAAGTGGCATTACAAGATAAAAATAACACAAGCTTTATGTATGTATAAAATATAATATACTCTGTCAACTTGTATGACGTACATATGGTGTAACCATAAAAATCATTTCTTTGGTGTATTTTGTTCTACCTGCAGATCTGTAGATGCCTCTTCCTCTCAAATTTTCTTTGCTGTATTGAAGTTTCTTAAAAGGAAATATATACATATATTTTAAATCACTCTCCACTTCTAGAAAATTTAATTTACAATTGCATAAAGGAAATTACAGTAGTGTAGGCAGCCAAGCATTTCAGCAGATTCTTAGAAATGTATAAAGAATGATTATCACTCCTGAATTGTGGATTAAGAGGATCACACCACATGGAGTACTGTCTAGAAGTAGCAATTTAATAGAAAATATGGATGTTCATATGAAGAATGTCTCCGAGATTAAAGACAGCATTTAAGATTTTTTTTTCTTACTATTTGGTACAATATTTTTGGTTTTGCTTGTGTGTTTTTGTTAATTTTATTTGAAAGGGGTCTTCTATTATAGAAGAGAAATTCTAGTTGTGCATTGCAGAAAATATTTTGGAAACGTATACTAGCTTCCTTCAATGTGTACAAATCATAAATAAGCTGTAATTCCTAAAATGCCATTTCATATGTGTAAAGGTGAAGCTTTAAAAATAATGAAGTAGTTGAGTTTTCTGAAGTTCTAAAATACATTCTTCATACACAATCTCTTGTGCCATTTCTTCCCTTTAGAATAGCACTGCTGTTTAAGAATTGTAGAGAAGAAAGTGACTTCTTTGAAGTCTATATCTAAAAGTTGCAATATGACATGAAGAGAGACACCTTACAACAACATGCAGTGTGTGTGTTCTTGTCTTGTAAATTTAGGTAATGCTTTTGCAGAAGACCCTCAAGCAAACCTTTAACCAAATAAAATCAGCACAGATTTTCTATAATTCTGCCATTTTGAACACAGGGAAGACCTGGTTCAATATTTCAAATGTTGCCTCTCTGTTAGCTCCGTTATGAAAGTGAATATAGAATATCACGCTTTGTGCACAATATTTTTTAGTATTTTATTTTGTACAGTACATTATTTGAAAATAGTTGCCCTGAACGGCCAGCTCCAGCACAGCACAGGCTGCAGTAGTGACAGATCCAAAGTAGTGCTTTTCCAGGGCTTTCTCCTTCCCACTGAAAATAAACTAAATTGTCACTTGATAGCAAAGTAATTTCTTTTCTTTCAAAATGCACTTTATTGTCAGCAACATAACTTATACCAAGCAAGCAGTGAGTTTCGTAGTTTATAACATCTGATGATAATGTCTTTATCTGATAGAAAAAAAATAGTTCTGGTCTGTCATGTATACAGCTATGTCAAGCTAATTATTAGAATCTTAGCTAAAAATATCTTTCACTAAATCACAGTTACTCCTTTCTTTCTTTCTTTCTTTCTTTCTTTCTTTCTTTCTTTCTTTCTTTCTTTCTTTCTTTCTTTCTTTCTTTCTTTCTTTCTTTCTTTCTTTCTTTCTTTCTTTCTTTCTTTCTTTCTTTCTTTCTTTCTTTCTTTCTTTCTTTCTTTCTTTCTTTCTTTCTTTCTTTCTTTCTTTCTTTCTTTCAGTTATTTCCTTCTTCCAAATTGTGATATATGGCTGCATATCTGGTCCATGAGTCCTTTTTCTCGTTACTGTCTTGGGAAGCTAATGAATGAATAGAATGTGATTAAGGGTGAGCATTTGATACATTATTGATACAGGAAATATCTGTAGACTATGTGCTGCCTATTCTCAAATAAATTAACCTTTTTCCTTTGCCTGACATTATCAACTATAAAGAGGAATCTGTAGGTACTTTCATAAGCATTTAAGAAGTAGTCTGTGATTTTGCAGGATATAATAAGGCACTTACATTTTAAACTAAAACCATAACATAAGTTTTATCTATACAGCTAAAACTGCAGTTTTAGCAGTACTTTGGCAGTTCCCTAAGGTTTTGCTCACACCATGGCAGCATTAGGTTTTCCCCAGCAGCAACCTCCCTGGAAGCAGGCAGGCCACCCCTGGTGTGAGCAGGGGGCAGAGCTGCGGTGGCTGCTTACCCTTGGCTGGATTCTGCTGTCCGTCAGGGGTTTGAGCTCTTGCTGTCATGCTGGACTAGGTCCAAACTTAGTAAGTGAGCTCCACACCTTCATGTTACCAGTCTCAGAACATCAGTTCGTAAAAGGAAAGCACTGTCCAACATAAAGTGAAAACAGCACATGGAAGGTGGTTGTTTTAAGATAGTCATAAGTCTAGCCTTCCTAAAAAAAAAATAAATAATAATAATAATTTGTAATATAATGCAGATTTTCATGAACAGATGTCTGAACAGTCATGAACAGAAGCAGAAAAGTCTACTTTTTTATAGCTTTTCTGGATGAAACTCAACAATTTGTTTTGCTTTGTTTGTTTAAGACAAATTGGTTACTTATTTGTAGTTTAAACCAATAAAACATAATAATTCATACCCTTTTCTTAGCTAATGTTCAGTTTTGTGGTTATTTAAAAGCATAAAGTTGAACAGGGTGATAGCTAATACGATACACAAAGGAGAATGTGTAAAGTCACATGCCTTGTGTGGGGTTTAATGGGCATATTATCAGTGTATCTCCATTTAGTACTTTGACAGTGTTCCTCATAGAGTTAAGAAAACCTCTAAGTTATTTAGGTGATGTTAGACTGTAAATGTAAGTTATTTTCTAACATCTGGTTTAAAATGGGGTATGTTTTAAATACAAAATAAAATGTGATTATTATAATAAAATATCCATTAACATCCTCAGATGACCTAAATCTGTAACTCCTTTTTGATGAATTATGCTCAGTTGCACCAACCACAGATCTTATTTTTTAATTTCAAAACATAATGCTAAATTTGTAAAATTAAATAAAACCAGGAATAATTGGAGAAAAGTTTATCACAATTTTGACTGATCTTGTTTTATCTCTATGCCACCAAACTTTTGTATCTCAGCAGAGATATCCTTTTAACTTGTACCTCTGCTGAAAGGAGAGAGAGGATGTTACATTTCCCTAATGTTTTCTTGTAATGCAATTCTTTTCTAATAGGTTTTGGACATCATGGCTTTGTTGCAAACTATCAGTATCTAAAGAATGAAAATTTCAAACAAACAAAAAAAAAGAATTACTTATTTTACCTAGTTATTATACAAATGATATATTCTTTAACATTGTCTGCACCTATTTTAATTGCAGAAAAACGTATTGTCTTTTACGTTCAGGCAGAATGCAAAGAAGTAAGGTTTTAGCATTGATCCTCTTTTTCTGTCACTGGGCTTTTGCTCATTCTTGGAAAGCTTTAGAGACATTTGAGTTTTTATTTACAGTTTACTCTAAAATTAGCTCTGCTTTTCCATACAGATGTCTTACATTAACTCTTTGATTTATGCTTAACACTCTTCATTAACATTACCATGTGCTTAATTAAGTCTTGACTTATTATTTGGTTGTCTTTTTAGTGGAACTTGAGACACGTTTCTACAATAACTATCTGATTCTTAATTATCTGAGCACAATATGACAGTCACAAACAAAAAAATACAATGACAAAAATCTAACAACATACAAGAGACTTACTGCATACCATGCTCCCACATTTTATTTTAGCTGGATTAGCATTGCTTTGGTGTAGTGTTAGTAAATATCAAACAAGCAAAGTGGGTGATTTCTAGAGCAATTGCATATATCATCAGATGTCACTAGAAAAAAATAGATACGCACTGCCCTAGAATCTCCCCAAAAAGTGTAATTCATTTCCCAATCTTGACAGTTTCTGTATTTCTTGACCACTAAACAGGATGCTAATAATCTGTTTGATAGTTATTTAAGCATCTGTTTACACAAAAGTGTGCATTGTTAGCTTGCATCAAACAACTTGCCACTTCCATAATCACACCATTATATGCCATACATCAGCGTCTGTTCTGGGGACATTCAAATGTCATTTTTTTGCAGAAAGTATTGGTTCTTCTGTAATTGCAGAACAGAACTTTAGCTTCAAGGATCACTGGCTACTTCTGTTGTCTGCTGAGAAACTAACACTTCATACTGAACAATCTGCAAGAACAAAACTCATTATATTTTTTTCAGATATATGATCTGGAATTTTACAGATTATTATTTTTTCCTTTGAATGCTTAGACATCCAATAGGAATAATTTTTCCTCCCTGATGTCCTTTCTTCATCACTGTCACCTGTATCACTCTGCTGGGTCTGGCTGGGATGGAGTTAACTTTCCCTGCAGCAGCCCATACAGTGCTGTGCTCTGCATCTATAGCTAGAACAGCATTGGTATCATACCAATGTTTTGGCTATTGCTGACCAGTGTTGGCACAGCATCAAGTCTCCCTCCAAACCCCCCAGAGCCAGTAGGCTTGAGGTGGGCAAGAGTTGGGAAGGGGACATCACGAGGGCTGCTGACCTAAACCAACCAAAGGAATATTCCATGCCACATGGTGTCACACTCAGCAATAAAAGGTGGGAAAGGGGAAGGAGAGGGGGGGCTTTCATTATGTCTGTCCTCCCAAACAACCACTCCATGTATGGAGGCTCTGCTTCTCAGGATGTGGCTGAATGGGAATTAGAGAATAATTGTTTTGCTTTGTTTTGTTTTGTTTTCCTCTTTGCTTCCATGTGGCCTTTGCTTGTTTTTCCCCTCTCTTCCTTTTCCTTTTAATTCAATTATCCTTATCTCAACCTGTTATCTCTTTCCTTTGCAGCATACTTTTTTCTTCCCCTCTTCTTCTTCTGAAGGGGAGTGAAAGAGCAGTTGTGGTGGAGTTTAGCTGCCCAGCAGGGCAAAATCACTATAACCATTGTGTTGGTCATCTCTTAAGCTTGGAGCATAAACACCCTGAATGTTGAATCTGGGTATCATTCTTAGTCATCACATCCATACTAAGGTGCAGCTTTTTGAGCTGTGTGCAGAACTGAAACTCTCGTGCAAGTTCTCCACATTTCAGTTACTACAGCTGGCCTCTTTTCTGCACATGACAAATGTCATCCTGTCTCATTGCTGCCACTGTTCTGCACAGATTATTTCCCTAACATCTCTCTCTGTGCCTTTCCCCAGTTCCTCTTCAAAGCATCCAATACAGGCAGTTTGTTTTCAGTTTTATAATCCTTCACAGGCTGACTTCATGATACCTATTATTCCTCATAAAGTAGGAAAAAAAAAAAAAAAAGAACCATTAATTTCCTACTTTTAGATTTTCAGATAAGCCCTATTGTACTTTCTCCTGTGCTGTCTGTAATGATTGCAAGGTACCTCATTATCCTCTTCCAAGTCAGTCATTCAGACTTCTCCAGTTTATGTACAGAAAGCTTAGCCACATATATTGCCTGCTATCATGACAGGTATTTCCTATCAGTCTGTCACTGTCATCACTTATCTTACACAGGACAGTCATTTTACTCTGTGTTTATGTAGTGCCTACAGTTTGTTCCTGGTCATCTACATGGGAGCCTTTGCACAGCTGTACTACTGCCTATGCTGCTACCACTGATACTGCTTCAGAATCTTTCATCAGCCTGTGTGACTTACCATGTGCATTCAAATGCTGCATTCTAACAGGATAAAATAAGGCCTTATAATTATTTTTTTCTGCATTAGTGACTCAGCTGGAAGTTTTTGGTGCTCTGACCTTTCTGTGAGACAAATTGTGGTCACCTTCTCTGGCCTCAAATTTTACTGAATTTTCAGAACACGCACATCTCTATCACTGCATCTATTAAGAGAATTCCAGTATTTTCAATCTACAAGAAATATTCGTGTTTCCAAAATAAATTTACTTTTAAAGTAATACCAAGGGATATGATTCACAAGGACATTCAAAAAGCCTTTGACACAGTCCCTTACAAGATATTAAGAAAACTGAATAGTTCTGGGTGAAAGTTAAAGTTCCATCACAAGTTGGAAACGCGCTAAGAGACAGAAGATAGAGTAGGAATAAATTGTCAATTTTCAGAATGGCAAAAGGTTAACATTTCTGTCTACCGCTGACCTGTACATTAAATAGCATTGTTTAATATATTTATTAATGATCTGGAAAAACGGCTGAAATGTATGGTATATGTCAGAATTTGAAGTTGACCTGAAAAATTATTTAGCCTTATCAAGATTTGAGGTGACTTTGTGGCCCCCAGAGGAAAGTAGAATGATCAGTAGTGAATGCCATGGTGGTACAAGAAAGCCAGTATTGATTAATAAGATACATATCGAAAAAGTAATTTAACTGCTTACGTTGATCATTTAACAGTTTGCACTGATTGTTAAAAATTAAGTATAGTCACAGGTTGTGAGAGGAAATGTTGTATATTCTGATGAACAGACACTAAAATCCTTCCTCACTCTACAGTAAAATTGAAACAAGGAAACATAATCCTAGATTTATGAAAATTGAGAAGTGTGGTGACAAAAATATTATAATACCATTTTTAGTAAGAAGTATGAGCTCATGAAATTATGCTGAATTTGGGATGTTTCATTTTCATTCAGCAGCCTGAAGGTTTTTTTTTTTTATCTCTCTCCACAAATACTTACATTATATGCTCCTACTGTTTCAGACCATGTCATTGTGTCTGTGTATAACTCCTAGTAAAGCTGTACTTTGAAAACCACAGGAGAATGTGGTTTCATTCTCATTCATATATATCCGTGAGTCTGCTTTGTCCAATTGTTTTTCTATATAAAGTATGTTCTATTTACAAATGTTATTTAAGTTGTTTCTAATAAATATTAGCTGAAGTTCTAAATATTGCTAATAATAATTTCTTAGCTGAGAAAAAAAGTTTTCTTATAATAATGCCTGTGAAATTTCTTTACTTTCTAAATCTTGAGCAGATAGAATAAGCTTGTTATTTGAAGCACTCATAGAGCTTTGGTTTGTACAGACCATGACAGCAAGTTATTTACCCACATCAGTTACCTAAACTATACTAAAATTGTCTTTCTAGAGATAAATGAGTTATCTTTTTAATATATGAACATGTATGTGGACATTCTTGTGAAGTATCTGTAGAGACTTTTTCATGTTTTGATTACTTGCATAGTGCTTTGTTCTGCTTTAGACTTGATCTCTCAGTCCTTTCCTTTTTATGAGAGTTATGATTCTAGCCTTTATTAGGAATAAAACATACCACAGCATCTTAATTATTCCAGTATTTCTGGAGCACTGCCTTACTTGCCATCTCTGTATTGCTGACTCTTACAGTTTATGAGCTGAGTCTCTTCTTGGACCAGGTACTTTGGTGTCTGCACAATTCCTGCCAAAAAGGTGATCCTGATTAAGCTGCCTAAATGGACACTTTCTTCTGAATTCTGAAACATAGGAAAGCATGAGACTTCTGGTCATACTCCTTTCTTCCCATTCTGTCTTTCTAGGCTCATACTATATGGCTATGAATAATACTTGTTGATCATCCTATTTAACAATGCAATCATATCACAGACTCTCCAAATGATCTTCCCTTCCCTTCCCTTCCCTTCCCTTCCCTTCCCTTCCCTTCCCTTCCCTTCCCTTCCCTTCCCTTCCCTTCCCTTCCCTTCCCTTCCCTTCCCTTCCCTTCCCTTCCCTTCCCTTCCCTTCCCTTCCCTTCCCTTCCCTTCCCTTCCCTTCCCTTCCCTTCCCTTCCCTTCCCTTCCCTTCCCTTCCCTTCCCTTCCCTTCCCTTCCCTTCCCTTCCCTTCCCTTCCCTTCCCTTCCCTTCCCTTCCCTTCCCTTCCCTTCCCTTCCCTTCCCTTCCCTTCCCTTCCCTTCCCTTCCCTTCCCTTCCCTTCCCTTCCCTTCCCTTCCCTTCCCTTCCCTTCCCTTCCCTTCCCTTCCCTTCCCTTCCCTTCCCTTCCCTTCCCTTCCCTTCCCTT
Source organism: Anser brachyrhynchus (assembly GCF_964034855.1). Lineage (NCBI taxonomy): Eukaryota > Metazoa > Chordata > Aves > Anseriformes > Anatidae > Anser > Anser brachyrhynchus. The sequence continues at coordinate 28,286,955 of NC_137694.1, read as the reverse complement.
CCCTTCCCTTCCCTTCCCTTCCCTTCCCTTCCCTTCCCTTCCCTTCCCTTCCCTTCCCTTCCCTTCCCTTCCCTTCCCTTCCCTTCCCTTCCCTTCCCTTCCCTTCCCTTCCCTTCCCTTCCCTTCCCTTCCCTTCCCTTCCCTTCCCTTCCCTTCCCTTCCCTTCCCTTCCCTTCCCTTCCCTTCCCTTCCCTTCCCTTCCCTTCCCTTCCCTTCCCTTCCCTTCCCTTCCCTTCCCTTCCCTTCCCTTCCCTTCCCTTCCCTTCCCTTCCCTTCCCTTCCCTTCCCTTCCCTTCCCTTCCCTTCCCTTCCCTTCCCTTCCCTTCCCTTTGTACATCTCATCAGACTAATTGCAGATAGGCTAGGTCAGGACCCTGAAAAATGATTGCGAAGATCTGTTGGATACGGTCCACACCAACCCTGTAATGGCCAGATCAAGAGGGACATTAAGTATAAAGATTAAAAGTCTAGTCTCCAAATCCTTCGTCACTGTCCTGTTTTTTAAAAAAAGGCACAACATTGCTTTCCAATTTCCATGAATAACCTTTTGTTTTCATGACAATATAACATTTTTCATAAGACCTTGACATGAAGTCTTACTGATATATTTAACTGGCTCCTTTCCTTGGCCTGCCTTTCATTTTAGGATGTCACACATTTTAAATCTGAGAGACTTCCTTCTTCAAAGAAAATGTATTTAGCTACACAAATCTCTTAAGTCAGCTAAATACTTGACTTTTCCTTGAAAGCACACTTTAAGGTGTCCTATAGATCTTTGGACCATTCAACATCCCATGCTCTGGAAGGTGTGACTAGTTAGACATTTCTTAACAGAGCTTGCTATGAAATCTGTGGGTGAGAAACTCACAAACTACCAGCAGAACAAAGAATTTAGCAGAAGATGCAAATGCAAACACATGCATACACACAAGGGCAGGATGTCTGGAAATTCAATCCAAAATGTGGAATATTTCCAGAATAATAGAATTCATGGTTTCCTTTCCACTTATTACTTACTGTTCAAGAAGAGTCCTGTTGTACTTAGTGAAAGAAGTTTCTTTTCTAAGGATGAATGCGAAGAGTGCCAGTACCGTTCCATGAACCTGAACTACACCAAACTACAAGCTGAGCACTCCGTGGTGTCTCCACTTGTAGTGAGTGGTGCACATTTTCAGTTGGACTTTCTTGTCACCTCGTAAACTGTAATCTGAAATCATGAAACGACAGGGGATGATTCATGTTTAGAGTAGTGGGCCTTTTCTTAATGTGTGTGCCTAGCATAAACTGCCAAGTACGTCAGGAAAAAAAAAAACCACAAAACAAAACATTTTTTAAAAAGTTCATAATTAATTGCAAAGAAGATTAAGAGAAAGTGGGAAAGCAAAATTTAAACAAGATGTTAATTTTTGAAATAAGATACACTCTCAGCAGATTTCAGGTATTTCTAAAGCCTGTTTAGCTGAATATTTATACATTCAAGAATAACTTCAGTTTATATATATAGCCCTTTAGGATTTAAAATATTCAACTTGTCTAGAGTGTTTCATTGACAATTTCTCTATGAATTGGTAGCTTGCTTGTTTCTGTTGAATCATTCTGCCACACCACACAGATAAACAAACAGGGCTTCATTGGCAACTATGGAAATGTATGTAGAAAATTACAAGTTATCAATAATCATTTCCTGAATTTTTAATTGTACAACAGCTGTAGGTGCTGGTAAGGCCACTTGACAGTTCCTGTATTAAGCAATGCCTGCAATATATGTTTTTAGAAGTATTTGTCATGTAACCCTTGGGGGGGGGGGAGGGGGAATGACATATTATAAAGAGAGATTATTTATTGTTAATTTTATTTATGATATTCATCTTTTTATCATCTTTCCCCACCTCACTTTACGGTAGGACATTCTGATCTTTTTCTTCCTGTGTACTGCTTTTGCTCTCTGTTTTTTTGCCTTTTTTTTTTTTTTAAACTTCTGGTGGATTGAGTTGAAACTTACCTGTGTTTACAAAGAGGGTTAAACAGTATCCACTAGTGTCAGTAAAACAAGGAGTGATGCCATTGCTGGAAGGATGAGGAATGTCCTGCACAGCATTTTTCACACTCCAGAGAGGAATCCTCTTGTCCTTCGCTTTAATGAAGTCGCTCTTATCCAAGAGCTGATCATTTTACCAGAATGATCACATCTTTAGGAAACACACAAGAATTGATGAAGTTTGACTTTAAAGCCTCTTGTGCTTTACCAATTTGCTAGGTTCCTTTATATTTGGAAAAGCTGAAGAAACAAATGATTTCTGCAGGACCTTGCATGTGAGGGCTTTTAAGGAAAAATAAGTGATTAGCCACAAGTTCTCTAGATGATTTGCTGGGCAGGCACTTGGACAGGCAGCTTGGAGGCACTTAATGCATCATTTATTCTAGCTATGACGTGCAGACAGCAGGAACCCCGTGTGGCTGAATACGGTTTTCACTGTTGGTTCAACAGACTGCAGTGACTGCGTCTGCATCAGGGACCTTACTACAGTGCTTTCACCAAAGCTTTTAGGTTTTTTTTTTAGGCTGTTTGTAAAATCAAGTTGCATATTATACGAAACAGTAAACAACCATACATTAGCGTAGGGGAAATACAAATGTGGTTTTGGAGTGTTTCTGAACCAGGCTTTGCAATATCGATTGTATAAATGTAAGATTTTTTTTTTTTTTAAAGTGAATATGCCATAAAAAGTGCAATATTGGAAACAGTTACCGTAGGTACCATAAGGAGGCTGGAATGTGTAAGGGAGGCCTCTGTGATTAAATGTTTGGAAAAGAAATAATTTTCTACTTTTAGAGTGCCAGTGCCTTTTTTTCTACTTCCTTATGGAAATACATCCTGTGCAGCTGAAAGTGTTTTGTAGCACCACAGACCAGAAGGTGAGAGTCTTCCTCAGGCAGGTTCCATCGACATGAGTTCAGCTGCACTTCCCTGTAAAAGCAATCTCATGTAAGCTATGTAAAGTCCAGAAGAATACAAGAGCAGGTGATACTGAGCCAGCTCCTGCTACTCTGTCTGAGCAAGTGCCCACTCCCACTGTGGTATGAAGGGTGGGTAGGGTGAGTTGACAAGGCAGGACAAAAACTTGAGATCCTTTCCTTTTACATTCTCCAAGCAGTGTGAAGCTCAAGAACACTTTGTGTTCAAAAGCTTGAAATAGATTTTTTCATCCATAAATTTGTCTAGTTTACTTTTAAAGCCATGTTTTTTTTTGTTTTTTTTTTTTTTGTCCATTCCGTCAAAATTAGTACTTTATTTCTTTCTTGAATGTACTTAGGTCTTGTTTCCAGGCATTCAATCTTGTTAAACTTCAAAGAAAACTAAGAGAGAGAACAATGTCAGCATTCCTATCACAGGATCAGACTTCTCAGATCCAGCTAATGCTCTTTGACTGTGCTTCAGAAGCTGGAGATCAACTTCTTCAGCAACTGAAACCTGGCAGATTTAAAATAGATTTATAACAATATTTAGTTACAGTGAAATCATTAAAGTTCTATATCATAATTACGAGTGATTTCACGTACCAGCAAGTCTCTGCACAACATCTGGTGGGATGTGACTGTTGTATCTCTCTGTAGTCGTGCCTCCCCCGCCTCCTTCAGTCTATTGCCTTTTTTTTTTTTTTTTCTAGTCAGTCATCTGATTATTTTGGAAGTGAGGACGGTTCTTTATTTTCATGATCTTGTCAGCCACTTAGTCTGACTTTTACAGATGGTACATATATAAATTTCCCCTTCGAGCAGGCAGATTTGTTTCTGTAGATGACTAGGAGGTATGCTGATGGCAGCTGTCTGGTTTTTTTATACACATGAAAAAAAGTAAATACCTTTTCTTTCATAAACATTTTGCTTTATGGTAGTGAATTATTAAAAAAAAATAAAATAGGATATATAAGGCTTATAGAGATCAGTATCTGTATACTGAGTGTCACTGATTAAATGTGCAATATTTGAAAGGTAGGACTGTTTCTCCCTATTTTGTCAAAGTTGATTTTTCTGATGAGCAAAGAACTCTCATACAGAGCTTCAATAGTTTGCTTCCTCAAAAAATTTGTTTGTAAAAGTAATAACTCAGATTTATTCGATGCATTTTAATTCTTGATAAGGAACAGTTTGAAAGTGTTGTTAAAGCTAATCAGTGCTGTATAGCTGATATAGAACTGTCTGTGATTTTATTCTGGAAAGCTTTTGAAAATTGAAGTTTCTGGCTGCCTTGGAAGCTTAGTAAGAAGAGTTTATCTTGGACATTGCTTGCAAGTATCCAAACAATGAAATCACCTGGTTTGTTTTGAGTAAAAAGACAAGGAAATAAGAGCCTTCATATAAGGACTTATTTTAGTAACATTTACTTTTCTGTGCACACTGTATGTTTAGATGCCATTTATAAATATCTTATTATCATTTGTTAAATTTTATGACAATTTATACAAAGTCTGATGACTGTAATTCATGCATTAAACATGCACACGTATTTTAACAATATTTGCATCTTATAATATGCTTTGAAACGACTTGTCATAGAATCATCGGTTAAACATTTATTTTGCAAATGCATTTTGTAATATGCTATGGTAATAAACTATAAAAAAGTTGTCCCACCTTGTAATATTTTCAGATGGATGAATAATGCATAGCAAATTCTACCTTCATTTAAAATATGACCTCTATTCTGATGAAATCTGATACATTGTATCAGATTTATGGTGATCACTGAGTTGCATGATGTGCTTTCAATCTGCTTGTTGATTAATTTCCATAGTTGATAAATTTGAATTAATCTGTAAATATTTACAAAATAACACTTTTTTTTTTAAAATTGTATCTTACTTTATTTTTATCCAAGTAATTCATTTAAACCACCATACCAACCCCCATCATACTGTGAGCTAATTTTCATTCAAATCATTTCTGAAAATTCAATTCAATTCTGAAATTGATTATCAAAATGGTGATTGTTACCTTGCTGGCTGGCTAAGTTCGTCATATGTATCTCTAAAGATGCCAGTGCTACTGTCACATCTAATCTTATTATCTGTGTAAATCTGAGGGTATATAATATTTGAAAAGTTTGTTCTGAGCTGCTACACAATAAAAAGCATGAAGTTACTATTTACGATTTTTAGCTTTGGCTACATCTGCTTATATATACATGTATATATTTTCTTTCGGAGCTATATTCAAAACAAAAATATGCTTACATACCTATGGCCATTAGAGTCAGTCTGTTGAGTATGTGACTTCCTGAAGCATCCTGTTGATTTTTTCAATATATTTTTTAATATGCATATTAGTACCTACAATTCTATGGCTGATTCCTCTGTGTTTATTTGTGTGTGTACGTGTGCACATGTGTGTAGATTGTAACATTTTCATTCATTTTGTCCTGCAGGGAGAGTTTCTCTTTAAAACTAAAGGGAAAGAAGGGAGTTAGAGGGTTGGTTGGTTTGTCCAGGTAGGACATAGAGTATTTGGCTGGGTTGTGTATATGTCCTGTGATACAATGAAATGATTGAGGCTTTCAGCAGTGTTCTTCATTCATAACTGAATGAAAACTAAAATGAATGCTGTTACTTCTCCTTTTCATCTGGAGTAACTTTTTGTGCATTGCATCTATCTGATACAGGCTGAATTTACGATGTCAATATAGATTATTTTGTTTTTACATCTATTTTACATAGGTACAGATGATTGCTTGGAGTGCATACTAATGGGAAGTCAAAATTAGTTAATTGGTGTGTTGGAAGGGGAATTTATTTCACAAGACAATAGGTGGTTAAACCTTGTCTCAGCCATTCACCTTAACAGTTCAGGCTTGAGAGACTTGTCACCATTCATAGTCAAGACACTTCTAGTCAACACATTGTTGTCAGTGAATAGTCAACACACTTTTAAGAGACAGTTTATCTCATCTGAGTTGGACATCTAATTAGGATTGAATAAATTGTGCCACAGAAATGCCTATTTTTTCTCCTTTGATTATACAGGTAACCTCAAATAACTAACTCAGATGTAGGTGCCTATAGCATAGGTTTTCTGCATTTGGTATAGTGATTCCCCTCCATTTTAACTTTTTTTCCCCTTTCTTTCTAAATAAATTGCTGCTTATGAAATGAGCTGGGCTCATTGTCGATAGAGTTTTACCTCTTTACACACCGAGCATATTAGACTACATTCTACATAGTCAAACAAACTATGTTTAGATTGAATAAATTCTGTATGACCATTCATGAAGAGAATAATTAATTCAATTTCAGTTTGTTATTTTTTTCGTTAGTGTTTCTCATTAGGTGAAGGAGAGCAACTAGTTCCAGTTGGGTTACAGTGTTCTAGTGATGTGGCATCAATCCTGTAGCATCAAAACTAAGAAACAGTCATTCTACATGAGCTTACAAGCATTCATGAAACTTCAGACTAGCTGTCAGATCTAAGTACTGAAATTGGTTTGGTAAAGGTGAATGATTTAGTGTTCTATTTCAAAGAATTTAGCCACTACTTTTCCCATTTTGTTAAAATAGCCTCATAATTTGAACACTTGCTGTCTTTTTCTATATAAAAATAAATAAAATGCAGCAGTCTGGGCTTTTGGTAGGAAAATTTAACTTTTTTTTTTTTTTTCCCCACAGTGGCCATTTTTGTTAGAATCGTGTTGTCTTCTTTACTGATCTTTCAGATGATACTTTTGACTGCAGTGTTTGGCAGAATCCTTGGTAGGGTTCTGATGGCTTCTAGGGTTAATTTTATAAAAATGTCTATAGCATTTAACAGTTGCAATGGATTTCTTAATTTTCCACTTTCTTTGAATATAACAAAATGATACATTATCCTAATAGTTTCTTAGTTCTAATCTATTATATTCTCATCTAGTTGCACAAGAAATTAAGTAAACATCTATATGATGTGATGGGAATTCCTTTTTTAAAGTTTTCTCAGAAAGCACAGAGATTCTACCCTTCACTCTACTTTTGGCAACTTGTATCTCCCTGATGTATGTGCTTTTGCTGTTATTTGTCTGCTTCAGAATTTTTGTAGTTCAGATTTCATTGCATTCCTTGTACTCTTGGAATTACTTTTCTTTGTTTCAGATATAGAAATGCCTACAAGACACAGTCTAAAAAATCTGTGTTTGCATGTTGCATGCATCTGTTTATACATCCATATATACAGAGTCTCTCTCTTCACAAGGAGTCACATAGAGAGGGCAAGGGGCAACAGATACAGTTGCACTGGGAGATGTTTTGTCTTGATTTGAAAAAGAAATTTTTTACCGTGAGAACAATCATTCCTGTGAACAACCTCCCCAGAGGTGTGGTAGAATCCCCATCACTGGAAGTTTTTCAAGATATGATTAGACAGGGTGCTAGATAATCTCATCTAGACTCATTTTTCGCGTGGAAGGTTGGACTTGAAGATCTTCTGAGGTTCCTTCCAACCTGGGTTGTTGTATGATTCTGTGATTCTGTGTATATTTACATTAGTAGATATCATATGCAATACAAGCACAGGTAATAAACTTTTCTCAACTGAACTTTACTAGTCTGTTTCTTTCTGTTGTTCCACATCTCTGTTGTTAACACTTATTTTCCATGAGAATTCCTTGCTGTTTTCTCTTACTTTTTTTTAGCTTTTGCATGTCAGTTCTTTTCCCAAAAGCACAATGACTTGTGAACTGGAAGAGGGATTATTAAATCCAAAATCAGTGACAAATTCAACATCATTTCACTTACTGAAGCCAACAGTAGGATATCATAGGTTAAGAGAAGATTCCAGCTGCCTAGTAGATCACACACTTGATTTAAGCCCTGGGAGGTTAAGATGCAATAGATTTTCATTCTACAGTACTCAGATGCATACAGAAAAATCATTTTAAAGTTATTCTGATATTTCTAAGATGTAAAGTTATTAGACTCCCCAGACTAAATTTTAATTAAAAAATAATAATAACTTACAGGAAGGAAAAAAACTCTGTGATGGATTTGAACACATTTTAAAGAGTTTTAAACTAGCTTTCCTTTTATATAATATGCTACATATAATTATATACATTTGCTACATACATGATGATGTGATGTTGTATAAAGGTTTTATTCTAGTTTTGTTTGGGAGAATCTGCATAAGTCACGTATGGTTTCACCGTCTGTGAATAATGTGGCAACTCCAAACTCGTGCCAATGAAACCGTCATACTATCATATCATGTACTGTATATAACATACATACGCACTTATAATGAGGTAGATGATAATACTGAAAATTTCTTCCCTCCAGGCTTGAAAAATGACCAAAAAATAGAGGTCACTTTTCATGCCTTGGGAAAAATAGATCAAGAAATTAAAACTCCAATCAATACCTATAATTATAAAATGTGTTTTAATGTGCTGCAGCTTCAGTTACCCTCAGCTGAAGCTTCTCTATTTTAGCTTACAGGGTCTTGTGACCTCAGCCCATAGCAGAGTTTCAACAGTAATAGCGACAGCCATCTTGGATAAATGTAAGTGAAATTTTTCCTCATTTCTACAGTTTCTGTCCCTCACATTCAGTTTTGGAGTTTTGTTTTTCACTCAGGGTGTAGGCCTCATTCCTGGCAACACTTCTATTTTGAGCCAAGTAGTATGACTGACAGAAAGTAGCAGTGAAACAACCAAGTGGTTACTTCATGCTTTTTAAATGTCATGGGATCAGACTAATTTTGTGCATTGAAAATGCCAGTGTGATGGCTATGCAAACTTTATTTTAGCTGCAGCTAGCTTGGTGGTAGTTTTTATTATCAAACATGATTAATCTGCAGAGAAAGTACAAAAAAGTCTTTGGTCATATAATTTTGTTTTAGCTAACACTAAGGGTGAAATATAGGAGAATTCAGATTTTTTTTTTTTCAATAAAAAGTTTATCTTCTTCAGTCAGCTTTGCCATTTCAGTTCAGTTGTAGTAATCCATTTCCTAAACTTAGCTGCACATTCACTAACTATTATATAAGTCTGGTGTAGGAGCTGGAAAAATATACATGTCATACATACTGTCTGGGTAACAACTTTCAAACCTATGAGTTATAGAAGGATGGACATGCATGTCCGGCGTGAATTTCTGAGGAACACCAAATACAGCATATACTGTTGAAGTCAATGTTTATTCAACAGTTGTCATGTTGTTGTAGTAGTGGCATGTGTTGTAGTAGTGGCAGCTCTATGATTCTAATCCAAACAGAAGAAAACAGAAATGTGGTTATCATCTATTTAGAAAAACCTGTCCTGTGTGCTGATGGTCTTAAGAAACTAGTATTTAGTGGTAACCTACAAATGGTACCTGAATGTAGGTCTTGTTCAGCATTCAGTCCTGAATTGGCCTTTGACTGAATTCACTGTTTGTGAATAATGTGACATCCCTGATCTGTTAAACCACCACACCACCCCTTCGTCTTCAGTAACTGTGTATGTAACATGCAGACATCCTTTAAAGTCCAAGTTTTTATTTTCATATATAGGCCATGGTTGCATGGTAGCACTGTAGCTACAATTGTACCTTATTATGGTCTCAGGTGGCTAAATACATGGTTGTTCAAATGCAGCCTGTTCTCTTCATGTGATTTCATAGGATGTATCTGTAATGAACTACAAGAAAAGAAAGGCAACACATATGCAGTAGCTAAAACTAGAAGGGAAGCTGCCTCCATCCGTCTTACAAATATATCATTCAGAGATTGATAAGGTGCCATCTTAGTGTTTTACCTGCAGATCTGTAGTCAGCTTCAAAATCATTAGAACTCAAGTCTTTTTGCAAGTATGCATTTGTATTATCTCCGTAATGGATGTGACACCAAATCATCTACAGCAGGACCTAGAAGGTCTGAAGGTAGAAGACAGTGTATTGAAACCAGCTTGTGATTATCTCAAATTTCTGTATGTCTCAAGCTTCAGTATGTCACATAGGTGGGAGGGTGGGCCACACACAGAAATCTGGTTGTAAAATAAATTGGATGCTGGAAGACTATTATTTTTGCACTCCTGACTATATGACAATGAATCTATGACTGAAAAAAACATGTAAGAAATGTTAGGCTTGGCTACCAGTTACTAAGAAACAGCAAGAATATACTGAGGTCTGAAGAGTAATTCCTAAAATTTCTCTGAGGAAACAGATTCAGTTGAAAACCTATGCAAACCGCGAGGACCAATGTCCTCAATGATAAAATAGTATTATAATAATTACCATAAATCTTCATTTAATTTCAAGAGAAGAGGTTTTCTTACAATCATCATTGCATGGCTTGAGCTAATGAAAGATCTTTGAAACCACAGGCAAGAGGAAAAATGCAGATTTTAAATGTGTGTGAGGATATAGTAAAAGATCAATTTGTGAGAGATTTCATGAAATCAGCACTATGATGGTAGCAGTTTCAAAAATGGTTATACCTGTATGCTTATCAAACACCAGTTATGTTGGTGGAGCCATGTATGCCAGCATAAATGCATTACCACTACAAGCTCAATCCTGTATTTTGTTATCTTTTTGACACTCTAGTTTATGTGACATCTCTGTCCCATTAAGTGATATGATCCTTCTGTACAAGAATAATCCCCTGCTTTGATGACTGTCTCAGTCTTGTAACAACATCCAGATTATTGAATTAATAGAATGATAATGTGATTCTATATGTCTTGTTAAAACAATATTCCTTTGATAATGGACAGTTAAAATGTGTTTTATTTCCTGTTTTTATTATTTATGTAGCTCTTCCAGTTGATTATGCAATGTACAGAAAGTCCAAAACTTTGGGTTTTTTTTTGGCTATATCATGTAGCACATTTAACATTTTTGTCTCTCTATATAAATATATAAAAATATGCATATATAAATATGTATATGTGTCTGAGTGTAACATTGGGGCTTATATCTCATTATTCAACATTTCAGTGTGTTAAAGACCGAAATACAGCAGAAAGCAATGTGTAAATATATATCATAGGAAGTGTGGTAGAGCATGTTCAGGTTGTACAGTATGAAAAGCTTGCTATAAAATGTTTTAAGATATTCAAAAGCCAGATGCTCAGAAATCCATCCTGCTAATCCATTTTGTCAAATAGATATAACATTGCTTACATTATACGTAATACAAACTTATAGGAATTTTCACATGATCATGTTTCGAATCGTCCAGCAAGAAAGAGGCATTTGTGCTTGATATTAAAAAGTATAAACTAGGATTTTGTAGAGATAATGAAGTAACAAAAGTACTGATGGTGTTGCAGGTATAAATATATATGGTTCTTTGAAATTGCCTTTGCATCCTCCATGTATAAATGGAAGAGAAATGTTAGACACTTAATAAGGAACTAAAGTCCATCCTTGCAGTATACATTACTGCAAATATAAATTTTGTTAAGCCTGAAATCTACTGCTTTTTAATGTTCCATACAGTGAAATCTAGCTGGTTGGTGTAAGATGAGGGTTGTCTGTGCACCCAGAGCTCCCTCTGAGTTCATTTCCAAAAAGAGATTGTAATCAGTCATTTTACTGTGCCTTCCCGTTTTATGTTGGAAGATGTCCTTTGATTTCATTCAAAATTGATCAATTTCAGAAAGTTCTTAAGGACATGTTAACAAGAGTACAGCTTTAGACACTTTAATGAATCTGTCGTTCAGAAACTCCCAATGATGACTGGGTCATAGCTACCGAATAAAAACAGACAGATAGATGGGTAGATGTATATATGCACCTTTTTAAATAGCTCCCAAATCTTTGTTTCTTCCCAAAGAAAACATAGGTTGTCAACTAAACCTATTCAGCAACTCTATAAACAAGAGGATTCCAACAGAATGTCCCCTCCTTCTTTGGATAAATTTTGCTTTAATTTCCTTGTGCTTGTTACCATCATTTAACACAGTGTTTATAGGGTGAATAGAGAAAATAAAGATATCCTTTGTCAACAAGTTAGGTAATGATCCTCAACTGCCATGTTTAGCAGTGAATTGATCATTCATCTCTCTCATTTTCTTCCCTTAAAATATTTTTTTCCCCTAGCCTTTGTGACTTGTAACTGCAACAGAATTGCCCATAATTTAGAAAACTTTTCAAATGAAATAAGCTTGATTTTCTTTACCAGTTTTGTAAAATGTCATTTTGGCCTCTGTAGGGTTTGCCACAGTTGAGAATAGGAACTATCTGTCCAGAAAGACTCCAAAATGTAGCCAAAAAATTGAAATATTTCAGCAGCATCAATACAATTGATATGACATTGAATACTAGAATTTAATTAAATATTACATTTACAGCCTTTTTCATTATTAATTCTCAGTACTAAAACACCTTGGAATTTGTTCCATGAATTTTGTATCAAAAAAGATTTTGTGGAAGATGTTTTTTCAAAACAATATTTTTAATATCAGTCTGTTGAAAGTGCATAATATCAATATCAGTTTCACCTCAAAACAAAACTTCCATTTTGAAATTTCCTTCCTAATGTTTTTATAAATTTGAGTTATAAAAATTTGATTTTACAGGAAAGAAAAATCTGAATTGCATTTAAACCATATTTTTAACCCTTCAGGATTGCTGAATCAAAGTTCCTTTTCATGCTGTTGATTGTTGCTCATTTTTTATAGTTTATAAGTGGATTTTTCCATTTCCATTCCATTTACCCATTGCAGTGTATTTTTCTGCATATTTGGGCAGAGGGAATCAGTTCTGTAGCACCTGAAAACCTTAGCTGTATTTTTTTGTTTTGTTTTATGAAACACTGCAGTTCAGAAATTGCTTGTGCTTCCAGGTGGAAAATAATTTTTCAATTATTAATTTCAATTTAAAAATCTCAGTGTCTTCTCCCAGTTTTGAAGAGTTATGAAAACTCTGGTAAAACTTAGATGGTGGCACATGACTTTCTGCTTCAAATGAATGTTGTAAACTCAACAAATATATGTATATTACATATATGTGAACTATAATACTGTCTTTAATAAACAAGATAATAATGTAGGTCATAGAGTAAATTAATACTTTCAGACTTTCTTCTTCCAGACCTTCTTTTGCTGGGTTGATTTTTTGAGGACCAATTGCTGTTACTGTCACACTTGGTAGCAAAGCTGATACTGATTTCAGCTCAGTACTGGTTTCAGAGCTGGATCAGATCTTTCAGTAAAAATACATATATACAATTATGTTTGTAAGTTAGTTATAGTCAAGCATAAAAACAGATGACAAAGCTTTAATGTAGCCAGAATTCAATAGCAGACTAGTATTGAAAATTGTTTGTCTTTACTGTTCCATTTTGTATATTCATTTTGTCAGTAAATGGCACTATTTCTGTCATCCTTAATTCTATCTTTGCAAAATACATATGGATTTTCATACAAGTGCATGTCTACAAATAATAATCGGCTTTAAATAATTTGCTTTAATTAAAGCAAAGGAAATGAGATGTTAAATAACTTTTGGAATGTAAGTAAAGTGTTGGAATAGGTTGCTGGGAGTGTTGTGGGATCTCCCTTGGTTGAAGGACAAACATCAGTCATAAATGAAACAATTTATTCTACTTTTGAAGAGAGGGTGGGCTAGCTTACTTGCCAAGGTAAGGTGTTGTGTGTCTTTTTGTTTTGCAATTAATGTAATAATGTTTTAAGAAGAAGTATTACTTTAACTCATTTCTTTTAATGAAATGAAATTCAAATTAGATAGCTAATCAGTGGTTACAGTAATTATGTCTATATGCATAGTGAACATTTTGTTGTTGTTGTTGTTTACGAGTAATTCAAACAATATGACAAAGAAGCTACATCTATTATTCTTAGAATAAATATCTAAATTTTATTCAGAAGAATTCTTTGACTCAAATCTTCCAAAAGTTTCTGGGCTTATTTCAAACTTTCACTATTATGGTAGTAATACTGAATTTTCATTAAGACCCAAACTTTGCAATTGATTTTCCATCTAGAGAGCCAAATAAAAACAAATTCTTATGAATCTGTAATTTTCAGTGGAAAAGTATGCAGAGAGCTTTTGAAAGTACTGCTTTATTAAATTCTAATCACTTCTAAGACTAGGAACTTTTGAACAACAGTTGGAAAAATTAAAGATTTAGAAACCTGTTACTTCCAAAACTAACAGGGAGTAACTAGATCCCTTCCCTTTATTACTCTTGTGGAGTTGGTTGCGCTCTGAGATGTAGGGGACTAGGGAGGTCACATTCCTCTTTTGTCAGCTTTGGAGCAGAGAGAAGAGCCAGCAGTCATTCTGCTTTGGTAAAAGCAGTAGCCCTTTGCACTTGCTAGCCCAGTGAGTAGATTGTCATTAGTTACCCAAAGTGGGAGAGTTAAGAGAGCAGACTGAATTTCTGTAGCCCATTAACTAACCCTTCAGACCAGACAGACACTTGAATTGCCCTTGTCCATGTTCTTCTCCTCAGTTATGAGTGGAAGGGAACAAGGTACCCAACCCTGGCCATCATAGTCTTTAAATGAATGGCATTAACAAACATTTTTGTGTCTATTTGAAGGAGTCCAAATTTTCAGTTTAAGCCAAAATAGGCTACTTATATATATATATATATATATATATATATTTTCCTACCTGCTTGTCAGGTTTTTTTTTTTTTTTTTTGGTAGCAATAGAGATTTTTCATTGTGTACACTATTTTAAACTCAGGGTGTTGTTCTGTATGGGACTTCTGCTGCTTCTATTTCTGACTGAAAGGACTTGTAGGTCCAAAACATTTTTTGTTTCTTGGTAGGACAGTTAAAACTATTCATTTCCATATAGATGTTGTATCATTATAACTTTATAAATACACATACTTTCTGGTAGCCCTGGGGGTGCTATATATTTTTTTTCTGACAATTAGCCTATAATATATAATAATAATCTATAATATATAATAAATCATAGTTTTCATCTTCTTTTGAGAAGAAAAATAATACTTTTATTTTATAAATATGTTGTGACATCCTTAAGAAAAATGCATTATTGAAGTAATATTCACAAGATTTTAAGTTAAAGAATATACAAAATGTAATAATCAAACTGTTATATACAAGACTGAAGAAAACATGTTCCTAGGTGCAACATAATTTTTGTGATTCATCTTGAGAATGAGTTAGCTAAAATGAAGGTGCTCTACCAGTGTTATTTAAAGTTCCATGCTTAAAATGACTAATTTTATAGCATGTATTTTCTGTTTGTGTGCCTGTCAGTTTTAAACAGCTTTTTATATGCAAATGCATGATGACAGTTCTATATTCTGTGTCATTTATTCACTAGATTTTTTCATGCTATTGGAATAATCCCTTAACAGATATTTATAGGGTTTTTACAGTTGTTTTGACAAATCAGACATTGTTATTAAAATGATAAAAGAAAGTAATTTTATTACTTTTTGCATTGGAAGTTCTATTTTTTTAAAATATATATATATATGTTTCCCAACTCTACTTTAGTAAATCTTTTACTGAAATTTTGTCTTTTCAGTTTCTCTGTGTTTGTGTGTATTGTGTGTGTGTGAAGAAAAATCTGCAATTGGAACTTGCTTCTAAAGAAGTGTATCACTAAAGATTTTCCATCTTTACTGCTTCAGTAATTTCATCATATGCATCTGCATCAAGGTGTGTGTTCCAATAAGTTAATTTGTGAATACCACATGCTCTGCTAGTACTAAATTTGGCTCCCACTGGAGATAGATTGCTCTGCCATACTTTTCAATATGAACAGACTTAGGCTTATTGTCTATAATTTTTGTAGTTCGGAAAAGCTCTTGCCTTACCCTGGATGGTAAGAGAGGATGCTCACAAAGTGAAGAGTTGGGAGGATTTTAGCTGCAGGTCTAAGCAGTGGCTGAAGAGAGCGCTCTATAATTTCTGAAGAAAACTGCAAATTTGTCTCATCTCCAGGTAACACTTCCTATTTTGATACTAACCTTAGGCATTAATTTAAGCTGAAAATGGAGATTGAGAAGACCGAGTACATATTCCCATAGTCATTGGCAGTTGACATAGAAAGACAGTGAAAGGACAAAGACATTCACCTGTGTCTAATGAAGGAGGTGACATTTCAGTAAATGGAAGGTGTTTTAATATATTCTGTGAGCTGGCAGTCTCCCAAGACTGCTCATGGAAGTGTATTTGGGGAAAGAAGGAGTGTATAGAAGAAACAGTTTCTTTGCATTGCAGTGTGCAAGTTGGAGCAGGGACTGGTCCCAGGCCTAATGGGAATGACTAGGCTGGTGGAAATATCCAGCTGCTGGAGCCTTGGACTTCTTCTAGATCTGTTCTTGGCAGGTTTCGTGAAACTATATTTATTCCAGATTATTTTCAAGATTTCTTTATTCTTTTAGGATGACTCTATGTTAATAGAATTGCTGGTGTGGAACTTGCATTGTTGGAGAGCAACATGGTACATGGGATAAGGAATGGAAAAGCTAGTTTTACTGTTTTTCTGACTCTCTCACCCAGGAGCCCTGTAGCCTTGCAAATGGACTGCTAAACAGTCCGGATTCATCCTGCCTAGCCTTGGGCATTCAACTTTAAATATACCTGTTTGAAGCAGAGTCTAACCTGTGTCGTAGTAGAAAAGAGAGAGACACGGACAATTCTGGTTTTACATGGACTGGATTAGTCCCAATCTTTGCATATTGCCTTCTATTTCCTCTAGGAAATGCCCAGGGCAAGTAGACATGGGCACTTCCCTTTAATATGCTTAAAGTTATGTGGTACAAACCTGGCCTAAGACTCACTGGTTCATAAGATACTATGAAATTATTAGAATTAATATTCTAACGAGGTCCTTATGAGGCTCAGATACCTAATAGATTGTTCCATGATGTGATGCTTTGTATATTTATCTGAAACATAGGAGGTGGGAGTTAGTATGGGACAAAGAGAGAGAGTTTTTGCTGTGACAAACTCTCATGTTCTAGTTTATGTTTCCTATTGGATCTCATTTTCTTTTTTAAGTTCTTCTTTTGATCTTCATATGCAGTTTTCTCTATTAACTGACACTTATGACAGTTCCTTATTAAAGTTAACCAAAAGATCAAGTTACTGTTCTGTTATTCCATATTGTTTACTTAAGAAATAGGCTGAAAAAGTACTCAAGCTAATACCTGTGTCATCTCTTACCAAACTGCCACATGATGCTATAAAAGATCAGAGGCAGAAAATTCAGCCTGTACACCAGGACAGGCCTGTCTACAGTTCTCAAACATTGCATTCGTCATACGGATAAGGTACTTGTGTGAACAACGGATAGCAAAATGAAATTAGGCATGCAAAAATATCTGCTCTGTATGCAAGCTTGGTTATATTTTATATAGAACAGGGATTCCTCACATTTATACGACACATCATGAGAAGGTAAAATACTGCAGTGGGCTCTAGTTGGCTAGAGCATTCAAATGAAGGAAAAGTTAGGTGTACATACAGTTGTAAATGCCTATTCAAAACAGGTATTTTTGCAAGAGATGAATGCGAAAGTGGGTAGGAGATAATTGTATCCATCCAAATACTTGATATGTGTACAGACATCAGATGTGAGGTTCTGGCAGATTTTGAGAGTTGCGAGCTGCTTCAGGATGCCTTCCTGGACCTGGTTAGAGTAATCCACCTGAGACCTTGTAAAGAGCCTTGTAAGGTACTGCCTTCCTCAACTGGAGTCAAGTAAAAAGTATGTTATGTTTCTGAGAACGAAGTTAGCTCAGAAGAAATAGCCTTGCAACTGTCCTTTGTCAATGTGTTACCACTAAAGATGACTGCTGTGGTGCTAATTTTATTTAGCATTTGGCATTTGTGTTTGGGGTTCTTTCTAATGAGGGCTGTTTTATCTATTTATTTATTTATTTTTGGAAACAATTTGTAGCCTTAACATTATTAAAATCATTAGCAGAATCAGTGCAGTTCTGTGGCTGCTGTTTAGCAAATAAAAAATAAAGATGACCTTAGTCCTCTATTCAATGGTCACTGCAGGTCATATTCATATGGGAATATGCTTTCTATGGTTTCATACTTTTTTCCAAATCTTTTGAGATCATTTTTGTTAAAGGCATCCACACAACTTAAAAACAAACAAACAAACATCCTACACCAAATGTTGTGCATTGGGTCATTTATTTTCCTTTTAAAAAACCCTCTATATGTTTTCTTATTGGGTTGTTTTTGTACAAGTGAAATGTGAAGCCCTTTTATTAATTCACTAGAGATCCGTTAATCCATTTTCCTCATATCCAAGAAACCCCACCTTTCCATCATACATGCCAAAGACACATAAACAATAAAAGTGCATTATTCTTAACTCTATAGGACTGTTTTTCAAATTTTAAGTAATTAAGCAGTCCTCTGAAATTGGTATAGAAACTTTTAGATTTACATGAACAGGCATACCTACATTACCTGGCTAGACAGCTGCTTTGTTGCCCTCGTTCTGGCCTCCCTTGACCATGTTGTTTGCTGTTTTCTTGCTTTATTCTAATCCATGGCCAAAGCTGAGCAGGGGTGCTTGAGGGTCAGAAATTAGCTGATGACTGCATCATCTCCTTATTCTCTTTACAGCCAGCTTTCCCACACTCGGTCTCGCACAAGATTAATTTTCTAGCAGTGAAGAACAGAACTAGAAAGCAGCTTGCTTCATTTTGCTCTTCGATCACCAAGAAGCAAATGGTTGGCTGCAGATCTGTATTTCCTGCTTAGTCATATGGCCCGCTTTTATCACAAACTGTTCAGAAGAGCCTGAAAGATGGAGTGGTGGATAGGTAAGGGACTAGCTTCAACCACCAGATAAGATGAGAGGTGGATTATCCTGAGCTAATCACAACACTCCTCCCTGTTTCCCTGAAAGCCTGAGAAGTATCCACACATCAGCTGCTCCGTGGACCAAATGGTAGTCTTCACGTTCATTGCTTACCTTTGACTGGGATCCATCCATTTTATCCAGAGCTAGGAGCAGGTAACAAAAGTTCATACCCAAGCATTCATGATACATAAAGCCCTACATGCTGGAATATTTGTCAGCATTGGCAGGGTCAAGAGGGAACTTTCCTATTAAAGGCTTCTTTGGCTGAGGCCAAAACATGTTTCTTTTCTCTTCATGCTAATAACATCCATAAGATATGTTTCTGATATGCTTGGACACTATTTTCAATCTGTTGCAGCTGGTGAAGTTTGATTTGGGCATGGGGAGAAGGAGTATTTCAACCAGTTTGGGTAAATTTTATTGGAAATTTAGAATATCAAATTAAATCACTTTAAAATAGAATACGCTATTTTTTTAAGCCAATAGAAACCTCAGTCAGCAGTTCATGTGAAATTTTCTAAAGGTGTCTTGTGTGCATTGATAATAGAAAGATAGCAACAGTAAAATAATACCATAATTTAGCACAATATACCGATTTTTCTCAAACAGTCATATAGATAAATAAAACATTTTAACTGTAGTATGTATTTACATATATACTAAGGATAGTCTTAGGTAATACAACTCTTGTTTAAAAGCCTACAGGGTATCTCATACTTCCACTTTGATAATAATTTTGTTGGTTCTGAATGGCTGTGCATGTACAGTCCTCTGCTTCTTCACTTCTGTGGGGTTCAGCAGTATGCAAATGTTTTGTTCCGTGTCAGAAAGTAAATTAAATATTCTCATCCACTAATGTTGTATGCCTAAATTTGGAAGTTCTTTGCATGAGTCATGGGGAGTCAGGTCTCATACAAAACAATTCACAATTCAGAACAGAGCATAATTTATTCCATCTGAGTTGCCATC